>NC_135232.1:852873013-853185825 GCF_051348905.1 Ranitomeya variabilis
CCCCAAAATCAGCTGCTAACAGGCGAGAGACCTGCCCTTCTGTCCTGGCTTTTTCTTCAGCCTCTGTTCAAATGCTGCTGTATCCTGTTGCTGTGGATGGCCTGGCTCCAGCCTAAATCGTTACGTGGTCACTGTTATTGCTGCTGTCACTGCTGCAATCTTCCCCACTGACCCTGGATAGCTGGGCTTGTTCTTAAACGTTACAGGGCCCTTCTCTCTCGACTGGCCTTCCTGGCCCTGATGCTACCTGACTGGACCTTGGACTTCTGCAGAGCTGACTGCCTTGACAGGGTGCTCCCGCCCAACTGATTCAAATTTCCAGATGTTTCCCAGATTAACTGCCATTAGCTCCTCCCACCTAACTATTTACAAGCTGAATAACTCTGCACCCCCATCTAGTGGCCAAGCTAGGGAACTACGCTTTCCCTACAACTATAACAGTAATCATACAGTACATAGCATTTACACAATGGGTACCATAAATATGCACAACATGAATTATTTACAATAGCATAACAAGGAAGGCAAACATTCATATTTACAGACACCTCCTTGTGCCCCTTACATTTTATAGCTAGCGATCCCTGAATATTAAATAGCAATATATGCTGCATAAGCTAGGCCAACAATTTAATAAAGGGGATCACAATATATGCAGATTGTCAATAACATCTTCAAGGGAACCATATATATCAATTAAAGAGTTAAACAACTGGCACATAAGAAATGTGCAATGGACATAGCTAGCGTACGATGGGTATAGGAACACCCCCATGAGCTGGGGTTGGTAACCTATTCTACCAAAGGAGTAGTGAGAGAAACGCACTTCGTCAGGAGCACATTTCTCAAACATCACCACAAATGCACATAAACCATGTCTGTGCCAATTACCAGAATTTCCATATATATTGGTCCCTATCAGGGGTAAATTCAGACATGTTTAAATGTAAAAGGACTGCTACAAAATAGCTAATAATATCAATTAATGAATATAACATTAACATCAGTATCCTTACTAATGGCATGAGTCATGTCCATATGAAACCCACAGAAGTACGAAGATCTATAAAAAAAGAGAAAAAAATCATTAAAAATAATATACAGGTGCTTCTCACAAAATAAGAATGTAATCAAAAAGTTAATTTATTTCAGTTCTTCAATACAAAAAGTGAAACTCACATATTATATAGAGTCATTACAAACAGAGTGATCTATTTCAAGGGTTTATTTCTGTTAATGTTGATGATTATGGCTTACAGCCAAAGAAAACCCAAAAGTCATTGTTGGCCTACTAAAATGTACATTCAGTAAATGCAAAACGTCTCCACATGAGCTAATAAATAACACTTTAAAACTTATCTATCGTGTGCTGCCTCAACTTTCTTTTATTTATATTGAAGGACTGGTATGTATCTATGAGGCTTTGTACACTATACCCCCTTGGGCTGCTTTTTACTCTTTTAGGTAGATGGATGGAGGGAGGGATGGAGGGAGGGAGGGAGGGAGGGATGGATGAATAGATAGATAGATAGATAGATAGATAGATAGATAGATAGATAGATAGATAGATAAATCAAATGTACCCTTTTTAATGCATTTCTATATAGAATACAGTCTTAAAAAATAATCAGTGACTTTCTTGCTTCTCAAGAAGACATATTCCCATGTAATATTCCCGGTGCATTCAAAGTACACATTTAGTCACAACGCTGCCATTATTTAAATAATTCTGGTTCATGGGGATTTTTCAATTCCCAACTGAAGAAATTTATCTGCTCTTCTAGTGCAACGAATTTCATGCCCTACTGAGATTTTGTATGCAGTACTAACATTAGTCTCACATCTATTCAGATTCTTAACCATACTGCAATTGTAAGTTCTGATTGAAATTTTGATCAAAAAAGGATTTTTCTTGTGGCCTCATTTTAGCATATATAGGGAATTATGACTCAATAGGGCTAATGCATATTTGCAGTATAATAAAGTACACAAGGATGCTAAGCAGCGTCTTAACATTAGAAGTCGATAAGACCATATAAATATATATGTGCTTTAGTGCAAATCACCTAAAACAAAACAAAATATGATATTCTTTTTCTTCTCTCACCACATCCCTCCCTGTATTCAACCATCAAGAGAAATCACCGCTCATAGGAAGTCATGAAGCTTTCTATGTTCCTTCACTGTAAAGATATAAACCACTAGTGGAGACCTCCTACCATTGTGCTTCTGATTTGATCAAGTCTAGCTGATTTGTTCAGTAACGATTAGTTTCTTACAAATTGTTTAAATGGAGAGGGTCGGTCATATATCTAGTAATTAAAATAGTTTTTTTTTTTAATGCCAATGTTGCACATGTACTCTAGGTATTCATTTTTCATATGTTTGTATAATATCTTAACATAACCTCATTGATTTTTGACTAGTTTTGTAATGCCCCAATGAGGCCTGGGAAAGTTCACAGTTTTACGGCTCACTTACATTTGTGTATAAAATTAAACCGTTTTACACCCCGCCTTTTTCATAATTTTCATTAGGTCTTGTAGCTGCTCTCGAGCCCCACCACTCCTGCTGCCCATCTACCTTCGTCCCTTATTTGGTATGTGTTTCTAATCCTCTAAAGGATAGAGGGCACCATCAACAACAATATTCTATGTGCTCAACCTGCAGCATGCCAGAATTAAGGCAGTACAAAAAAACGAAACAGACATGCATCTATGCATGTCTCTTACGGTTTTTTGTACTGTGTTTCCAATCCTTTCACAGCTCCATCCCTCGGACTCTCAACCTTTAACTCACCAATGTTGAGGACGGTGATATCCCACAGCCCCCTCTCAGTGCTATTCACTATGTAACAAATTTTTATTTATTTTTTGTTCTTGGGTCTAAAGTGTGTTTTCCTATGTCTATGTCTAAAACAAATAGAAAATAGTTGTTGTTCCACAAAAACTTTGCTTCTGTGATCATGACAATGAATATTACTCAGTATTTTATACAAATGGAGAATTTTCCCGAAACAGACAAATTTCAAAATTTCATTGATCAAAAAAAGCATAAAGCTGTCCCACCGCGACAAGGTGTACCCAATTGGGACAGTAACTACACTCTCTAATGTAGGTAGGTTTGATCAAAAATGGTGTTTACTAATACCCTATGTTAATTATTTAATGCACTTTCATTTTTTACTTATTTATTTTCATTGGAGTATATGCACACATTGTCATTTCTTTGGCTTTGTCAGAGACTGAAAGTAACCTGAGCGGTGCACTGTGAGCATGTATTTTCTGGTGCATGAGCTATTTATTTTTGTTATACCTTTGTGCCTAGAGCGTGCTGTTTTGTTTTTGATTCTGCTGAAGTTTATGACCACAATAAACTTCACCTGTTTGGACATGACTGCTTTGACTTTGCTTACCCACTGACACAGTGTTTACCCACAATTCGTGGTTTTGAACGCTGGCAGCTAGAGATGGGTGGACACGTGAATGTTTGGGTCCGGTGAGTTAGGTCGAACAGTTACAGAAAGGTTGGGTTAGAGTACCACAACAGTACCCGGACTAGAACCCGAACCCCATTAACTTTTATGGGGGGGCCCAAACATCCAGTGTTTGCCATTCTGTCATGTGCATGACAGCACAGCAAACACCACTTCTGATTGGCGGTAAAACTATCACTGTCGGTCAGACAGCCGTGGTTCCCACGCTGTCAAAAGACAGTGTGAGCACGCAACTGTGATCAGAGGTATAATGTTTACCTCTGGTCACTAGCGTAGGCTGATGGGACTACTGCTCTCATCAGCTTAGACATGCTGCCGCTAATAACAGCTAGAGCAGGAGCTGATGATGGGAGGATTCATCAGCCAGCACCTGCACTGTAAATATATATTTTTTTTAAATGGGTGGGTTCCCCTGTATTTTTGATCACCAGCTAGCCAAAACTCACAGCTGGGGGTTGCGACCCTCAGCTGTCAGCTTCAGCAAGGCTGGTTATCAAGAGAAAAGGTGTCCCCACTCTGATTTTTTTAATTATTTAAGTAAATAATTTTAAAAAACGGCATGGGGTCCCCCCATTGTTGACAAACAGCCAAGCTAAAGCAGACAGCTGGGGGCTGGTACTCTCAGTCTGTTAAGGGACCATGGATATTGACCCCCCAGACTAAAAATAGCATCCCACAGCCACTCAGAAAAGGTGCATCTGTTAGATGCACTAATTCTGGCCCTTTGCCTGGCTCTTCCCACTTGCCCTGTAGTGGTGGCAAATGAGGTTCATATTTGTGGGATTGATGTCACCACTGTATAGTCCAGTGACATCAAGGCCACGGATTAGTAATGGAGAGGCGTCTATAAGACAACTATCCATTACTAATCCTATAGTTTATTATAAATAAAGACACAGCCAGAATAAAGTATTTTATTTTTTATTTGAAAGAAAACAAAAGACACATTTCCATTTTTATTTAAAAATAACAAATACAATTATACTCACCTAATGCCTAATTCCACTCAATTTCTTGTCTCCTGTAATAATACAAAAATAAAAAACAGCAATATTCCTAAACTGTACATCTTTCTGTCCCACACCATAACCCATGTCTGGTGGATAAACAGTTTTCAACCCGAACGGTGCCAAGTTGTGACCGTCCAAGCTGAGAACCACTGGTGAGTGAACTGCTGCGACTGCAGCACCAGTGACTAGCAGTGAAATCATCATGGTTACCGTAGGTTACTGAGGCTGTGTTCCTAGCTGGGCAAATAAGCTGTGGTGACCTCCCTTTGGAGAGATCACCGCTAGCACAGTGAGAAAGTCTCATGGTGCAGAGGTGAATTCACAGGGAGAATTTTACTGTGATGAATTTGAACTGCAGTGAACTCGCCTCTGCACCGTGAGACTTTCTCACTGTGCGAGCTGTGATCTCACCTGAGGGAGGTCACCGCAGTTAATTTGCCCAGCATCAATTCTCTTGTTGTGAAAAATGAGGGAACCCCATGCCATTTATTTTTTTTAATTTCAATAATTTAATAAATCGGAGTGGGGACCCCTCTATTCTTGATAACCAGCCTTACTAAAGCTGACAGCTGAGGGTTGCCCCCAGTTGTGAGTTTTGCCTGGCTGGTTATCAAAAATACAGGTGAACTCACGTCGTGTTTTTTTTCAATTATTTATTTACAGCGCCAATCCCATCATCTGCTCCAGCTCTCACTGTTATTAGTGGCAGCAGGTGTTGGATGATGGGAACAGTGGTCCTAGCAGTCGACATCAATGACTGGAGGTAAACTTTATACCTCGGATCATAGCTATTAGCTTACGCTGTCATTTAACAGCATGAAACCGCAGCTGTCTGACGATGATGATCAGAAATGGGCCCAAGAGGCCCATGATCACTCTGGATGAACTGCAGAGATTTACATCTGAGGTGGGACAGTCTGTACATAGGACAACAATTAGTCGTACACTGCACAAATCTGGCCTTTATGGAAGAGTGGCAAGAAGAAAGCCATTTCCAGCCCAGGCCATTCGCGATGCTCCTCACAACGCTCCGTTCCCAGTAATGCCTTGCGGCAATAACCCATGATGATGTAGCGGTCTCGCAAGACCGCTACGTCATCTGGGGTCATTGCTGAAATGCATTCTTGGGGCCGGAGCATTGTGAGGAGTGGGAAAGACTGCCGTGGACGCCGTTAGGTGAGAATATAATGATTTTTTTACTATTTTTACCATTATATGTTTTTACTATTGATGCTGTATACGCAGCATCAATAGTAAAAAGTTGGTCACACTTATAGGGTTAATGGCAGCGTTAACGGACTGCGTTACACCACTTTATGCCTGCTAAAACACTACGTGGGTGCTGGCTGGAGGGGAGTATGGAGGGGGCACTGACTGGAGGGGAGTAGGGAGGGGCTAATTCAGACTGTGCCTGTCGCTGATTGGTCGCGCCCAGCCAGCCATGACCAATTAGCGACGTGGGATTTCTGTTACAGACAGATGGAAGTGGACCTTAGACAATTATATATATATATATATATATATATATATATATATATATATATATATACAGTTGTGCTCAAAAGTTTACATACCCCAGCGAAAAATTTAACTTTCTTGGACTTTTTTCAGAGAATATGAATGATAACACCAAAACTTTTTCTCCCCTCATGGTTAGTGGTTGGGTGATGCCATTTATTGCCAAACTACTGTGTTTTCTCTTTTTAAATCATAATCACAACCCAAAACATCCAAATGACCCTCATCAAAAGTTCACATACCCCATTTTTTAATACTGTGTATTGCCCTCTCTAACATCAACGACAGCTTGAAGTTTTTTGTGGTAGTTGTGGATGAGGTTCTTTTTTCTCAGGTGGTAAAGCTGCAAAAAGCCTCGAGTGACTTTAAATTCCTGGGCTGTCTAGCATAAACTGCTCGCTTGAGATCACCCCAGAGTGGCTCAATGATATTGTGGTCTGGAGACTGAGATGGCCACTCCAGAACATTCACTGTGCTCTGCTGTAGCCAATGACAGGTCAACTTTGAATTGTGTTTTGGATCGTTGTCATGCTTGAACGTCCAAATATGTGCCATGTGCAGCTTCCGGGCTGATTATTGCAAATTTGCCTCCAGTATTTGCTGATAACATGCTGCATTCATCTTTGCTTCAACTCTGACCAAGATTCCTGTGCCTTTGTAGCTCACACATCCCCAAATCATCAGTGATCCACCTCCGTGCTTTACAGTAGGAATGGTGTTCCTTTCATCATAGGCCTTGTTGACCTCTTTCCAAATCTAACGTTTATGGTTGTGGCCAAAAAGTTCAATTGTAGTCTCCTCACTCCAAATTACCTTGTTCTAGAAGTTTTGATGCTTGTCTCTCTGCTGTTTTGTGTATTGTAGGAGAGATACTTTGTGGCATTTGCACAGTAATGGCTTTCTTCTGGCGGCTCAACTGTTGTGAATTTGGTTTCTGGGCTCCCCCGGTGGTTTCTGGTGGTACTGCACTTGTGTGCTTCATCTCCTCTGTTCACCTGTTTCCATCAGGATGTGGGAGTTGTCTATTTAGCCTTGCTCCTCAGTCATTTCTATGCCGGCCAACAATGTTACCAGAAGCCTTTCTGTTGCATGTTCCTGCTCCTAGACTACTATCAGCTAAGTTGGACTTGTAGTCCTAAGATTGTTTTGCATTTTTGTTCCAGTTCTCTGTGTTTGAATATTTCTGAGGCTGGAAGCTCTTGTGAGCTGAAATTGCCACTCTGGTGTCATGAGTTGATATTAGAGTCTTAAAGTAATTTCAGGATGGTGTTTTGAAAGGGTTTTCAGCTGACTGTGAAGTTCCCTTTTCTGTCTTCCTACTATCTAGTAAGCGGACCTCAATTTGCTAAACCTATCTTCATACTTCGTATGTCAATTTCCTCTAAAATCACCGACAATATATGTGGGGGCTACTGTCTGCCTTTTGGGGAAAATTTCTCTAGAGGTAAGCCAGGTCTGTATTTTCCTCTGCTAGGGTCAGTCAGTCCTCCGGCTGGCGCTGGGCGTCTAGGGATAAAACGTAGGCACGCTACCCGGCCACTGTTAGTTGTGCGGTAGGTTTAGCTCACAGTCAGCTCGAGTTCCCATCTTCCAAGAGCTAGTCCTTTTGCATGCTTTACTACGGTCTCTTGCCATTGAGAACATGACACTCAACCATGCAGCCCATAGTGCCTCCTGATCTGCATCTTGAACCAGCCACACCACTAGTTTTCAGAGAGTTCAGTATTTCAGATGATGTTATTTGTGGCTTTGTCTTTGGATCCCGAACAATTTTCCAGGCAGTTGTGGACGAAATTGTTGTCGGTACCTGACAGTGGTTTTGCTTTTACAGATCCCCTGATTTTCCATTTGTTAATCACAGTTTGAACACTGCTGATGGGCATTATCAATTCCTTGGATATCTTTTTTTATCCCTTTCCTGTTTTATACAGTTCAACTACCTTTTCCCGTAGATCTGTTGACAATTCTTTTGCTTTCCCCATGACTCACAATCCAGACATGTCAGTGGCTGGATGAAAGATGCAAGAGTCTGTCTGGATTCCAGAAAATCACTCAGCTTTTATGCACACACACTGATTGCAAGCAAACAGGTCACAGGTGAGGATGTTACCTTTAGTAGCCACTCAAACCCATTTGTGTCAGCTTCTATGCATGTTATCAGGCAAAAATCACCAAGATATGTAAATTTTTGATTAGGGTCATTTGGATGTTTTTGGTTTCAATATGATTTAAAAAGGGAAAACACAGTAGTTTGACAATAAATGGCTTCACCCAACCATTAACCTTGAATGGAGAAAAAGTTTTGATGTTATCATTCATAGTCACTGAAAAAAGGCCAAGACAGCAAAAATTATTCCCGGTTATGTAATCTTTTGAGTACAACTGTATATATATATATATATATATATATATATATATACATATATATACTAGATGGTGGCCCGATTCTAACGCATCGGGTATTCTAGAATATGCATGTCCACGTAGTATATTGCCCAGCCACGTATTATATTGCCCAGCCACGTAGTATATTGCCCAGCCACGTAGTATATTGCCCAGCCACGTAGTATATTGCCCAGCCACGTAGTGTATTGCCCAGCCACATAGTGTATTGCCCAGCCACGTAGTGTATTGCCCTGCCACGTAGTGTATTGGCCAGCTACATAGGATACAGCACAGCCACATAGTATATTGCGCAGCTTTGTAGTATATTGCCCAGCCTTGTAGTATATTGTCCAGCCACGTAGTATATTGCCCAGTGATGTAGTATATTGCCCAGCCACGTAGTATATTGCCCAGCCTTGTACTATATTGCCCAGCCTTGTAGTATATTGCCCAGCCACGTAGTATATTGCCCAGCCACGTAGTATATTGCCCAGGGACGTAGTATATTGCCCAGCCACGTAGTATATTGCCCAGCCTTGTAGTATATTGTCCAGCCACATAGTATATTGCCCAGCCACGTAGTATATTGCCCAGCCACGTAGTATATTGCCCAGCCACGTAGTATACAGCAGAGCCATATAGGATATTGCCCAGTGACGTAGTATATTACCGAGGCACGTATGTCACAGGTCCAAAAAATAAAAAATAAACATACTCACCTAACGATCCGAGGGCCCCTTGTAGTGTATCATACTCACCATTCTTGTCGCTGCTCCTCTGCGTCCCGCCTCTCCTCTTCCTGGGATCCTGTGCAAATGGTAGTGCTCGGCTTCAGGAAAATGGCCGCGGGATGCCGCGCATGCGCAGATCGAGATCGCGGCGGCCATTTTCCTGAAGCCGAGTTCCATTGCAAGTGCCAGGGCTGGTGGGAGCAGGACCTATGAAGACATCGCGGTCACATGACCGTGACGTCACGGCAGGTCCTTGCCGCACACCAGCCCTGGGACGGGACGGGACCGAACCGCAAGCTGACGCTTGTAATGGAGCGGTCCGGGGAGCGTGGCGAGGAGCGAGAAAGGCGGCGGAGGGTGAGTATAGCAGGGTTTTTTGTTTTATTTATTATTTTTAACATTACATTTTGTACTATTGATGCCGCATAGGCAGTGTCAATAGTACAAAGTTGGGGACACACAGGGTAAATAGCAGCGGTAACGGAGTTCGTTACCCGCGGCATAACGCGGTCCGTTACCGCCGGCATTAACCCTGTGTGAGCGGTGTATGCGGGCGCCAGGCAGTGAGTGCGGGGAGTAAGGAGCGGCCATTTTTTTCTGGAATGTGCGCATCGCTGATTGGTCGCGGCAGCCATGACAGGCAGCTGCCGAGACCAATCAGCGAACGAATAACGGTGACAGAAGGACAGACGGAAGTGACCCTTAGACAATTATATAGTAGATATATACACACACAGTAAAGACCAAAAGTTTGGACACACCTTCTCATTTAAAGATTTTTCTGTATTTTCATGACTATGAAAATTGTACATTCACACTGAAAGCATCAAAACTATGAATTAACATATGTGGAATTATATACTTAACAAAAAAGTGTGAAACAACTGAAATTATGTCTTATATTCTAGGTTCTTCAAAGTGGAATATATGATGACTGCTTTGCACACACTTGGCATTCTCTTGAAGGCATTGAAGCTATGGACTGGCCCGCCCGTTTCCCAGACCTGAATCCAATTGAACACATCTGGGACATCATGTCTCTCACCATCCACCAATGTTACATTGCACCAAAGATTGTCCAGGAGTTGGCGGATGCTTTAGTCCAGGTGTGGGAGGAGATCCCTCAAGAGACCATCCGCCACCTCATCAGGAGCATGCCCAGGCTTTGTAGGGAGGTCATACAGGCATGTGGAGGTCACACATGCTACTGAGCATCATTTCCTTGTCTTGAGGCATTTCCACTGAATTTGGATCAGCCTGTAACTTCATTTTCCACTTTAATTTTAAGCATCATTCCAACTCCAGACATCTGTGGGATATTAGTTGTGTGATTTATGTTGATCATTTTTATGTTTTATTGTTCTCAACACATTCCACTATGCAATGAATAAAGATTTACAATAGGAATAATTCATTCAGTGATATCTAGGATGTGGGATTTTAGTGTTCCCTTTATTTTTTTGAGCAGTGTATATATTGTACATAAAAAAAACAGATTAACCCCTTCATGACCCAGCCTATTTTGGCCTTAATGACCTTGCCATTTTTTGCAATTCTGACCAGTGTCCATTTATGAGGTAATAACTTAGGAACGCTTCAACGGATCCTAGCGATTCTGAGATTGTTTTCTCGTGACACATTGGGCTTCATGTTAGTGGTAAATTTAGGTCGATAATTTTTGCGTTTATTTGTGAAAAAATTGGAAATTTGGCAAAAATTTTGAAAATTTCGCAATTTTCACATTTTGAATTTTTATTCTGTTAAATCAGAGAGTTATGTGACACAAAATAGTTAATAAATAACATTTCCCACATGTCTACTTTACATCAGCACAATTTTGGAAACAAAAATTATTTGTTTGCTAGGAAGTTATAAGGGTTAAAAGTTGACCAGCGATTTCTCATTTTTACAACAAAATTTACAAAACCATTTTTTTTAGGGACCACCTCACATTTGAAGTCAGATTGAGGGGTCTACATGGCTGAAAATACCCAAAAGTGACACCATTCTAAAAACTGCACCCCTCAAGGTGCTCAAAACCACATTCAAGAAGTTTATTAACCCTTCAGGTGCTTCACAGCAGCAGAAGCAACATAGAAGAAAAAAATGAACATTTAACTTTTTAGTCACAAAAATGACCTTTTAGCAACAATTTGTTTATTTTCCCAAGGGTAAAAGGAGAAACTGGACCACGAAAGTTGTTGTCCAATTTGTCCTGAGTACGCTGATACCTCATATGTGGGGGTAAACCACTGTTTGTGGGCACGGCAGGGCTCGGAAGGGAAGGAGCGCCATTTGACTTTTTGAATGAAAAATTGGCTCCAATCTTTAGCGGACACCATGTCGCGTTTGGAGAGCCTCCGTGTGCCTAAACATTGGAGTTCCCCCACAAGTGACCCTATTTTGGAAACTAGACCCCCCAAGGAACTTATCTAGATGCATAGTGAGCACTTTGAACCCCAAGGTGCTTCACAAATTGATCCGTAAAAATGAAAAAGTTATTTTTTTTCACAAAAATTTTCATTTAGCCTCAATTTTTTTCATTTTCACATGGGCAACAGGATAAAATGGATCCTAAAATTTGTTGGGCAATTTCTCCTGAGTACACTGATACCTCATATGTGGGGGTAAACCACTGTTTGGGCGCACGGCAGAGCTTGGAAGGGAAGGAGCGCCATTTGACTTTTTGAATGAAAAATTGGCTCCAATCTTTAGCGGACACCATGTCGCGTTTGGAGACCCCCGTGTGCCTAAACATTGGAGCTCCCCCATAAGTGACCCCATTTTGGAAACTAGACCCTCCAAGGAACTTATCTCGATGCATAGTGAGCACTTTGAACCCCAAGGTGCTTCACAAACTGATCTGTAAAAATGAAAAAGTTATTTTTTTTCACAAAATTTTCATTTAGCCTCAATTTTTTTCATTTTCACATGGGCAACAGGATAAAATGGATCCTAAGATTTGTTGGGCAATTTCTCCTGAGTACACTGATACCTCATATGTGGGGGTAAACCACTGTTTGGGCGCACGGCAGAGCTCGGAAGGGAAGGAGCGCCATTTGACTTTTTGAATTAAAAATTGGCTCCAATCTTTAGCGGACACCATGTCGCGTTTGGAGACCCCACGTGTGCCTAAACATTGGAGCTCCCCCACAAGTGACCCCATTTTGGAAACTAGACCCTCCAAGGAACTTATCTAGATGCATAGTGAGCACTGTGAACCCCAAGGTGCTTCACAAATTGATCCGTAAAAATGAAAAAGTTATTTTTTTTCACAAAAATTTTCATTTAGCCTCAATTTTTTTCATTTTCACATGGGCAACAGGATAAAATGGATCCTAAAATTTGTTGGGCAATTTCTCCTGAGTACACTGATACCTCATATGTGGGGGTAAACCACTGTTTGGGCGCACGGCAGAGCTCGGAAGGGAAGGAGCGCCATTTGACTTTTTGAATGAAAAACTAGCTCCAATCTTTAGCGGACACCATGTCGCGTTTGGAGACCCCACGTGTGCCTAAACATTGGAGCTCCCCCACAAGTGACCCCATTTTGGAAACTAGACCCCTCAAGGAACGTATCTAGATGCATAGTGAGCACTTTGAACCCCAAGGTGCTTCACAAATTGATCAGTAAAAATGAAAAAGTATTTTGTTTTCACAAAAATTTTCATTTAGCCTCAATTTTTTTAATTTTCACATGGGTAACAGGATAAAATGGATCCTAAAATTCGTTGGGCAATTTCTCCTGAGTACACTGATACCTCATATGTGGGGGTAAACCACTGTTCGGGCGCACGGCAGAGCTCGGAAGGGAAGGAGCGCCATTTGACTTTTTGAATGAAAAATTCGCTCCAATCTTTAGCGGACACCATGTCGCGTTTGGAGAGCCTCCGTGTGCCTAAACATTGGAGAACCCCAACAAGTGACCCCATTTTGGAAACTAGACCCCCCAAGGAACTTATCTAGATGCATAGTGAGCACTTTGAACCCCAAGGTGCTTCACAAATTGATCCGTAAAAATGAAAAAGTTATTTTTTTTCACAAAAATTTTCATTTAGCCTCAATTTTTTTCATTTTCCCATGGGCAACAGGATAAACTGGATCCTAAAATTTGTTGGGCAATTTCTCCTGAGTACACTGATATCTCATATGTGGGGGTAAACCACTGTTTGGGCGCACGGCAGAGCTTGGAAGGGAAGGAGCGCCATTTGACTTTTTGAATGAAAAATTGGCTCCAATCTTTAGCGGACACCATGTCGCGTTTGGAGACCCCCGTGTGCCTAAACATTGGAGCTCCCCCATAAGTGACCCCATTTTGGAATCTAGACCCTCCAAGGAACTTGTCTCGATGCATAGTGAGCACTTTGAACCCCAAGGTGCTTCACAAACTGATCCGTAAAAATGAAAAAGTTATTTTTTTTCACAAAAATTTTCATTTAGCCTCAATTTTTTTCATTTTCACATGGGCAACAGGATAAAATGGATCCTAAAATTTGTTGGGCAATTTCTCCTGAGTACACTGATACCTCATATGTGGGGGTAAACCACTGTTTGGGCGCACGGCAGAGCTCGGAAGGGAAGGAGCGCCATTTGACTTTTTGAATGAAAAATTGGCTCCAATCTTTAGCGGACACCATGTCGCGTTTGGAGACCCTACGTGTGCCTAAACATTGGAGCTCCCCCACAAGTGACCCCATTTTGGAAACTAGACCCTCCAAGGAACTTATCTAGATGCATAGTGAGCACTTTGAACCCCAAGGTGCTTCACAAATTGATCCGTAAAAATGAAAAAGTTATTTTTTTTCACACAAATTTTCATTTAGCCTCAATTTTTTTCATTTTCACATGGGCAACAGGATAAAATGGATCCTAAAATTTGTTGGGCAATTTCTCCTGAGTACACTGATACCTCATATGTGGGGGTAAACCACTGTTCGGGCGCACGGCAGAGCTCGGAAGGGAAGGAGCGCCATTTGACTTTTTGAATGAAAAATTGGCTCCAATCTTTAGCGGACACCATGTCGCGTTTGGAGAGCCTCCGTGTGCCTAAACATTGGAGAACCCCAACAAGTGACCCCATTTTGGAAACTAGACCCCCCAATGAACTTATCTAGATGCATAGTGAGCACTTTGAACCCCAAGGTGCTTCACAAATTGATCCGTAAAAATGAAAAAGTTATTTTTTTTCACAAAAATTTTCATTTAGCCTCAATTTTTTTTAATTTTCACATGGGCAACAGAATAAAATAGATCCTCAAATTTGTTGGGCAATTTCTCCTGAGTACACTGATACCTCATATGTGGGGGTAAACCACTGTTTGGGCGCACGGCAGAGCTCGGAAGGGAAGGAGCGCCATTTGACTTTTTGACATACATAGTGTACATCAGGTTGGTGTGTGTGTGTGTTGTAGTATACGTCAGGTTGGTGTGTGTGGCATATACTACACCACACACACCAACCTGACGTACGCCATACCACACACCAACCTGACATACACTACACCACACACCAACCTGACATACACTACACCACACACCAACCTGATGTAGTGTCAGGTTGGTGAGTGTGGCGTAGTGTACATCAGGTTGGTGTGTAGTGTACATGTGGTGTAGTGTACGTCAGGTTGGTGCGTGTGTGTGGTGTATACTACACCACATACAACAACCTGACGTACACTACACCACACACACCAACCTGACGTAGGGTCAGGTTGGTGTGTGTGGTGTAGTGTACGTCAGGTTGGTATGTTGTGTAGTGTACATCAGGTTGGTACGTGTGTGTGTGGTGTATACTACACCACACACACCAACCTGACATACACCACACACCAACCTGACGTACACTACACCACACACACCAACCTGACGTAGGGTCAGTGTTATGATTCCAATGGCAGGGAATCTCAAAGATTATAGCAAGTCTGCAAACATAAGTTCCAGCTCAATAGGGAAGTGGTAACTAGGCTGACCATATACCTGATCCTAGCACAAACACTAACAATAGCCATGGAACGTGCCTACGTTGGTCCTAGACGTCTCGCCTCAGCCGGAGAACTAACTAACCCTATCAGGGAAAATAAGACCTCTCTTGCCTCCAGAGAAAAGACCCCAAAGTAATACAAGCCCCCAACAAATAATAACGGTGAGGTAAGAAGAAAAGACAAACGTAAGAATGAACTAGATTTTAGCAAAGAGAGGCCCACTGACTAATAGCAGAATATAGTAAGATGACTTACATGGTCAGCAAAAAACCCTGCAAAATATCCACGCTGAATATCCAAGAACCCCCAAACCGACTGACGGTGTGGGGGGAGAATATCAGCCCCCTAGAGCTTCCAGCGATATCAGGAATCACATATTGTACAAGCTGGACAAAAAAAATATGAACAATGCAAATGATCAAAAGTACGAAAGCAGGACTTAGCTTATCTTGCAAAGAACCAGGACCTGAAGACAGGAGCAAACAGAAGTGATCTGATTACAACGATGCCAGGCACTGGACTGATAATCCAGGGAGATTAAATAGCAACACCCCAGGCCTAACGAAGCAGGTGAGTACCAACCTGGGAAAGAACAATCCAAGTGCCAAACCACTAGTGACCACAAGAGGGAGCCAAGAAGTATAGTTCACAACAGGTCAGGTTGGTGTGTGTGGTGTATACTACACCACACACACCAACCTGACATACACCACACACCAACCTGACATACACTACACCACACACACCAACCTGACGTAGGGTCAGGTTGGTGTGTGTGGTGTAGTGTACGTCAGGTTGGTATGTGGTGTAGTGTACATCAGGTTGGTACGTGTGTGTGTGTGGTGTATACTACACCACACACACCAACCTGACGTAGGGTCAGGTTGGCGAGTGTGGAGTAGTGTACATCAGGTTGGTGTGTAGTGTACATGTGGTGTAGTGTACGTCTGGTGTGTGTGTGTGGTGTATACTACACACACCAACCTGACGTACACACCACACACCAACCTGACATACATTACACCACACACACCAACCTGACATAGGGTCAGGTTGGTGTGTGTGGTGTAGTGTACGTCAGGTTGGTGTGTGGTGTGTACGTCAGGTTGGTGTGTGTGTGTGGTGTTGTGTATATCAGCCTGGTGTGGGTGAGTTCTGTAGTGGAATATCAGGATGTGGCTAGTCCACGGACGTGTGATGAATTCTGAAGCATTCATCCAAACACAGTCCAGGTTTGTCGGGACACGTTTCACATTGGAAACGAGTTTCCTTTCTTATCCCCCTTTTATAACATACCCGGCACCTTTTTCTTTTTCGCCCCTCTCCGGGAAAATGTTGCCCTGGTACAATACGGGAACCTTGAGTTCCAGGGGTGCTGGGGCCCGCTCCTTCCTCGTCTCCAAACATCAGGGCCTTTATCACCGCCTCCTGGAACTGAAGGAAGGTGTTGTTGTTCTGACCTGCACATCGTGATAGCACGTATGCGTTATACAGTGCCATTTGTACGATGTGCACAGCCAGTTTTTTATACCACACCTTCGTTTTCCACATGGCACTATAGGGCTGGAGGACTTGATCAGAAAGATCAACTCCCCCATGTGTTTGTTGTACCCCCGGGCACAGTCCGGTTTGTGGACCTGTGCTGGGGTACCTCGAACGGTGGTGGTCGTGGTGCCGGGACCATGGATTGTGGTCAAGAAAAAGACGTCCCTTTTGTCTTTGAACTTGACCACAAGCATGTTGCCGCTACATTGGGCTCGGCTCTCACCCTTTGGGAGAGCCTGCTCAATTAGTCTCAAAGGGAGACCCCTCTTGTTTCTGCGCACTGTACCGCAAGCGACGGTAGCTCTGGCAGAGAGGGATTGAAAGAGTGGGATGCTTGTATAAAAGTTATCAACGTACAGATGGTAACCTTTATCAAGCAGTGGGTGAACCAAATCCCACACTATTTTCCCACTCACCCCCAGAGCGGGTGGACATTCTGGGGGCTGGATCCTGGTGTCCTTTCCTTGATAAACTCTAAAGCTGAGCGTGTACCCTGAGGTACTCTCGCAGAGCTTATAGAGCTTAATCCCGTACCTTGCCCGTTTGCTGGGCAGGTACTGACGGAACTGAAGCCGCCCTTTGAAGAGGATGAGGGATTCATCCACACAAATTTCCCTTTGGGGAATGTACACTTCAGCAAACTTGTTGCTGAAGTGTTCGATGACCGGCCGAATTTTGAACAGTCTATCAAAATTCGGGTCATCGCGGGGAAGGATGTCTGTGTTGTCCCTAAAATGTAGAAATTTATGAATCGCCTCAAAACGTTTGCGAATCATAACGATGCCATATATTGGAGTTTGATATAAAATATCAGTACTCCTGTATTGGCGAATTTCTGGTTTCTTCACAATCCCCATGTGAAGGACTAGTCCCCAATATTTCAACATTTCTACAGAGTCAACGGGACTCCAAGCAGAAAATGATGAAACTGGGTTTTGGGAAAAAAATTGCAGGGCGTACAAATTTGTTTGATCCACCATGAGACTGACGATTGACTCCGAGAAAAAGACTTTGAAAAAGTCTATTTCCCTGAGGTTGGCAGTCTCAAATTGGATTCCTGATTGGGGAATGAAATCAGGAATCCGTGGAGCAAAATTTTCAGGGACGGGGGTCCAGGTGGGGGCACTAGTGCTAGGTTGGGCGTGACTAGCACTAGGTTGGGGGTTACTCACCCTTGGTTGTGGGTCTTCTCCCCCGGGCTCCGGCTCTTCTTCCCTGGGCTCCGGCTCTTCTTCCCTGGGCTCTGGCTCTTCTTCCCTGGGCTCTGGCTCTTCTTCCCTGGGCTCTGGCCGATTTCTCGTCCTGCGACTTCTTGGTGGTGGCGAGTCTGTGTCACTGGAGGAGGAAGAGGGAGAGGAATACAAAAAAGTGGGGTCCTCTCCCTCACTATCAGCTTCGGAGGCAATAAAAGAATATGCCTCCTCTGCCGAGTACAGCCTTTGTGACTGGGATGAGTGGGACATTGTGTGTGTGGTGTGTGTAAAAAAAACTAAGCTTTATTATAGTGTGCGTGTGTGTATGTGCGAGTGTTTAGTGAAACTTTTTACTGCAGGAGGGGACTTTCAGGCGTGGGGCGCTGAGGAGATGCAGGATCCGGCAGCAGCAGCAAGGGGAGCGATCAGCGAGGCGCGGGAGCGATCAGCGGGGCGCGAATGCGATCACACGGGAGCGATCAGCGGGGCGCGAGAGCGATCAGCGGGGCGTGAAAGCGATCACACGGGAGCGATCAGCGGGGCGCGGGAGCGATCAGCGGGGCACGGGAGCGATCAGTGGGGCGCGAAAGCGATCACACGGGAGCGATCAGCGGGACGAGGGAGCGATCAGCGGGGCGCGGGAACAATCAGCGGGGCGATCAGCGGGAGCTGTCAGGCGAAGGGGCCTGAGGAAGTGCAGGAGCCAGCAGCGGGGGGGGGGGGTTGGTGGTGGTGATCAGGGGGGCAGGGGGTGATCAGAGTGACCACTGGGGCGGGTGATCACCGGGGGGGGGCAGAAGGTGGCTGTCAGGAGCAGAGGGAATGAGGGGTGTTGTGAATTTGGATTCTGGGCTCCCCCGGTGGCTACTGGTGGAATTGAACTGGTGTCTTCATCTTCTCTGTTCACCTGTTCCCATCAAGATGTGGGAGTCGCTATATAACCTTGCTGCTCTGTTAGTTGCTTGCCGGTCATCAATGTTATCAGAAGCCTCTCTGTGCTTGTTCCTGCTCCTAGACAACTACTAGATAAGTTGGACTCTTGTCCATGTTTGTTTTTGCATTTTGGTTCCAGTTCACAGCTGTAGTTTCGTTACTGTGTCTGGAAAGCTCTTGTGAACAGGAATTGCCACTCTGGTGTTATGAGTTAATGCCAGAGTTTTAAAGTAATTTCTGGATGGTGTTTTGATTAGGGTTTTTAGCTGACCATGAAAGTGTCCTTTCTGTCTTCTGCTATGTAGTAAGTGGACCTCAAATTTGCTAAACCTATTTTCATACTACGTTTGTTATTTCATCTTAATTCACCGCCAATACATGTGGGGGGCCTCTGTCTCCTTTTGGGGTATTTCTCTAGAGGTGAGCTAGGACTAATATTTTCCTCTGCTAGCATTATTTAGTCCTCCGGCTGGTGCTGGGCATCTAGAATCAACGTAGGCATGCTACCCGGCCACTGCTAGTTGTGTGTTAGGTTTAGTTCATGGTCAGCTCAGTTCCCATCTTCCAAGAGCTAGTTCCTATATATGCTTATGCTATGATCTCTTGCCATTGAGATCATGACAGTTTGACCGGCCCACTAAAGGGTTAAAATCCTTGGCTGAGAAAGGAGAGAAATAAGTAGTCTGCTGAAATTTTTTTTTTTTTTTTTTTTTTTCTCTCCTTTGAATGGCTCTGTGTCCACCTGTTTGTAATGGATCTTCAGAGTGTAACTGCAGGTTTGAATAATCTCGCCACGAAGGTACAAAATTTGCAAGATTTTGTTTGTCATGCACCTGTATCTGAGCCGAGAATTCCTTTGCCGGAATTTTTCTCGGGGAATAGATCTGGGTTTCAGAATTTTCGAAATAATTGCAAATTATTTTTGTCCCTGAAATCTCGCTCTGCCGGAGACCCTGCACAGCAGGTCAGGATTGTGATTTCCTTGCTCCGGGGCGACCCTCAAGACTGGGCTTTTTCATTGACACCAGGGGATCCTGCGTTGCTCAATGTGGATGCGTTTTTTCTGGCCTTGGGGTTGCTTTATGACGAACCTCATTTGGAGCTTCAGGCAGAAAAAACTTTGATGTCCCTATCTCAGGGGCAAGATGAAGCGGAAATTTACTGCCAAAGATTCCGTAAATGGTCTGTGCTTACTCAGTGGAATGAGTGCGCCCTGGCGGCGACTTTCAGAGAGGGTCTCTCTGATGCCATTAAGGATGTTATGGTGGGGTTCCCTGTGCCTGCGGGTCTGAATGAGTCCATGACAATGGCTATTCAGATCGATAGGCGTTTGCGGGAGCGCAAACCAGTGCACCATCTGGCGGTGTCCACTGAGAAATCGCCAGAGAGTATGCAGTGTGATAGAATTCTGTCCCGAAGCGAGCGGCAGAATTTTAGACGGAAAAATGGGTTGTGTTTCTATTGTGGTGATTCTACTCATGTTATATCAGCATGCTCTAAGCGCACTAAAAAACTTGGTAAATCTGTTTCCATTTGCACCTTACCGTCTAAGATTATTCTATCTGTGACCCTGATTTGCTCTTTGTCATCTATTACCACGGACGCCTATGTCGACTCTGGCGCCGCTTTGAGTCTTATGGATTGGTCCTTTGCCAAACGCTGTGGGTATGATTTAGAGCCTTTGGAGACTCCTATTCCTCTGAAGGGGATTGACTCCACCCCATTGGCTAATAATAAACCACAATACTGGACACAAGTAACTATGCGTATTAATCCGGGTCACCAGGAGATTATTCGCTTTCTGGTGCTGTATAATCTACATGATGATTTGGTGCTAGGATTGCCTTGGCTCCAATCTCACAACCCAGTCCTCGACTGGAGAGCTATGTCTGTGTTGAGCTGGGGATGTAAGGGGGCTCATGGGGATGTACCTGTGGTTTCCATTTCATCATCTATTCCCTCTGAAATTCCTGAGTTCCTGTCTGACTATCGTGACGTCTTTGAAGAATCCAAGCTTGGTTCGTTACCTCCGCACCGAGAGTGCGATTGTGCCATAGATTTAATCCCGGGTAGTAAATACCCAAAGGGTCGTTTATTTAATCTGTCTGTGCCTGAACATGCTGCTATGCGAGAATATATAAAGGAGTCCTTAGAAAAGGGACATATTCGTCCATCGTCATCTCCCTTAGGAGCCGGTTTTTTCTTTGTGTCAAAAAAAGACGGCTCTTTGAGACCATGTATTGATTATCGGCTTTTGAATAAAATCACTGTTAAATATCAATACCCATTGCCGTTGCTGACTGATTTGTTTGCTCGCATAAAGGGGGCCAAGTGGTTCTCTAAGATTGACCTTCGTGGGGCGTATAATTTGGTGCGAATCAGGCAGGGGGATGAGTGGAAAACCGCATTTAATACGCCCGAGGGCCACTTTGAGTATTTAGTGATGCCTTTTGGTCTTTCTAATGCTCCGTCAGTTTTCCAGTCCTTTATGCATGATATTTTTCGCGATTATTTGGATAAATTTATGATTGTGTATCTGGATGATATTCTGATTTTTTCGGATGACTGGGACTCTCATGTCCAGCAAGTCAGGAGGGTTTTTCAGGTTTTGCGGTCTAATTCTTTGTGTGTGAAGGGTTCTAAGTGTGTTTTTGGGGTACAGAGGATTTCCTTTTTGGGATATATTTTTTCCCCCTCTTCCATTGAAATGGATCCTGTCAAGGTTCAAGCTATTTGTGATTGGACGCAGCCCTCTTCTCTTAAGAGTCTTCAGAAATTTTTGGGCTTTGCTAACTTTTATCGTCGATTTATTGCTGGTTTTTCGGATATTGCTAAGCCATTGACCGATTTGACTAAGAAGGGTGCTGATGTTGCTGATTGGTCCCCTGATGCTGTGGAGGCCTTTCGGGAGCTTAAGCGCCGTTTTTCCTCTGCCCCTGTGTTGCGTCAGCCTGATGTTGCTCTACCTTTTCAGGTTGAGGTCGACGCTTCTGAGATCGGAGCTGGGGCAGTGTTGTCGCAGAAAAGTTCTGACTGCTCCGTGATGAGGCCTTGTGCCTTCTTTTCCCGTAAATTTTCGCCCGCTGAGCGGAATTATGATGTTGGGAATCGGGAGCTTTTGGCCATGAAGTGGGCTTTTGAGGAGTGGCGCCATTGGCTTGAGGGGGCCAGACATCAGGTGGTGGTATTGACTGACCACAAAAATTTGATTTATCTTGAGACCGCCAGGCGCCTGAATCCTAGACAGGCGCGCTGGTCATTATTTTTCTCTCGGTTTAATTTTGTGGTGTCATACCTACCGGGTTCTAAGAATGTTAAGGCGGATGCCCTTTCTAGGAGTTTTGAGCCTGACTCACCTGGTAATTCTGAGCCCACAGGTATCCTTAAGGATGGAGTGGTATTGTCAGCCGTTTCTCCAGACCTGCGGCGGGCCTTGCAGGAGTTTCAGGCGGATAGACCTGATCGTTGCCCACCTGATAAACTGTTTGTTCCTGATGATTGGACCAGTAGAGTCATCTCTGAGGTTCATTCTTCTGCGTTGGCAGGTCATCCTGGCATTTTTGGTACCAGGGATTTGGTGGCAAGGTCCTTCTGGTGGCCTTCCCTGTCACGAGATGTGCGAGGCTTTGTGCAGTCTTGTGACGTTTGTGCTCGGGCCAAGCCTTGTTGTTCTCGGGCTAGTGGATTGTTGTTGCCCTTGCCTATTCCTAAGAGGCCTTGGACGCACATCTCGATGGATTTTATTTCAGATCTGCCTGTTTCTCAGAAGATGTCTGTCATCTGGGTGGTGTGTGACCGTTTCTCTAAGATGGTCCATTTGGTTCCTCTGCCCAAGTTGCCTTCTTCTTCCGAGTTGGTTCCTCTGTTTTTTCAAAATGTTGTTCGTTTGCATGGTATTCCTGAGAATATCGTTTCTGACAGAGGGACCCAATTCGTGTCTAGATTTTGGCGGGCATTCTGTGCTAGGATGGGCATAGATTTATCTTTTTCGTCCGCTTTCCATCCTCAGACGAATGGCCAGACCGAGCGGATTAATCAGACCCTGGAGACATATCTGAGGTGTTTTGTGTCTGCTGACCAGGATGATTGGGTTGCTTTTTTGCCATTGGCGGAGTTCGCTCTCAATAATCGGGCCAGCTCTGCCACTTTGGTGTCCCCGTTTTTCTGTAATTCGGGGTTTCATCCTCGATTTTCCTCTGGTCAGGTGGAATCTTCGGATTGTCCTGGAGTGGATGCTGTGGTGGAGAGATTGCATCAGATCTGGGGGCAGGTGGTGGACAATTTGAGGTTGTCCCAGGAGAAGACTCAGCTTTTTGCCAACCGCCACCGTCGTGTTGGTCCTCGGCTTTGTGTTGGGGATTTGGTGTGGTTGTCTTCTCGTTTTGTCCCTATGAGGGTCTCTTCTCCTAAGTTTAAGCCTCGGTTCATTGGCCCGTATAAGATATTGGAGATTCTTAACCCTGTTTCCTTCCGTTTGGACCTCCCTGCATCCTTTTCTATTCATAACGTTTTTCATCGGTCATTATTGCGCAGGTATGAGGTACCGGTTGTGCCTTCCGTTGAGCCTCCTGCTCCGGTGTTGGTTGAGGGTGAGTTGGAGTACGTTGTGGAGAAAATCTTAGACTCTCGTGTTTCCAGACGGAGACTCCAGTATCTGGTCAAGTGGAAGGGATACGGCCAGGAGGATAATTCTTGGGTGAATGCATCTGATGTTCATGCCTCTGATCTGGTTCGTGCCTTTCATAGGGCCCATCCTGGTCGCCCTGGTGGTTCTGGTGAGGGTTCGGTGCCCCCTCCTTGAGGGGGGGGTACTGTTGTGAATTTGGATTCTGGGCTCCCCCGGTGGCTACTGGTGGAATTGAACTGGTGTCTTCATCTTCTCTGTTCACCTGTTCCCATCAAGATGTGGGAGTCGCTATATAACCTTGCTGCTCTGTTAGTTGCTTGCCGGTCATCAATGTTATCAGAAGCCTCTCTGTGCTTGTTCCTGCTCCTAGACAACTACTAGATAAGTTGGACTCTTGTCCATGTTTGTTTTTGCATTTTGGTTCCAGTTCACAGCTGTAGTTTCGTTACTGTGTCTGGAAAGCTCTTGTGAACAGGAATTGCCACTCTGGTGTTATGAGTTAATGCCAGAGTTTTAAAGTAATTTCTGGATGGTGTTTTGATTAGGGTTTTTAGCTGACCATGAAAGTGTCCTTTCTGTCTTCTGCTATGTAGTAAGTGGACCTCAAATTTGCTAAACCTATTTTCATACTACGTTTGTTATTTCATCTTAATTCACCGCCAATACATGTGGGGGGCCTCTGTCTCCTTTTGGGGTATTTCTCTAGAGGTGAGCTAGGACTAATATTTTCCTCTGCTAGCATTATTTAGTCCTCCGGCTGGTGCTGGGCATCTAGAATCAACGTAGGCATGCTACCCGGCCACTGCTAGTTGTGTGTTAGGTTTAGTTCATGGTCAGCTCAGTTCCCATCTTCCAAGAGCTAGTTCCTATATATGCTTATGCTATGATCTCTTGCCATTGAGATCATGACAGAGGGGGCAGGGGAGATGTAGGAGCCTGCAGCAGGGAAGGGTGATCACTGGGCAGGGGGGTGATTTCTGGGGCGTGGGAGGGAGTGGAGGTCAGGAGGGGGGGTAAGTACCAGAAGGCGGATCAGCAGACCGGAAGGCGGCGATCAGCGGACCGGAAGGCGGACAGGTGGCGATCAGCGGGGCACGGGGGAGCTGTCAGGCAAAGGGGCCTGAGGAAATGCAGGAGCCAGCAGCAGGGGGGTGATCAGGGGGGCAGGGGGTGATCAGAGTGACCACTGGGGCGGGTGATCACGGGGGGGGGCAGAAGGTGGCTGTCAGGAGCAGAGGGAAGGAGGGGGCAGGGGAGATGTAGGAGCCTGCAGCAGGGAAGGGTGTTCACTGGGCAGGGGGGTGATTTCTGGGGCGTGGGAGGGAGTGGAGGTCAGGAGGGGGGGGGGAAATCGGACGGGGGGGAGTACCGGAAGGCGGATCAGTGGACCGGAAGGCGGCGATCAGCGGACCGGAAGGCGGACAGGTGGCGATCAGCGGGGCACGGGGGAGCTGTCAGGCAAAGGGGCCTGAGGAAATGCAGGAGCCAGCAGCAGGGAGGGGGGTGATCAGGGGGGCAGGGGGTGATAAGGATGATCACTGGGGTGGGTGATCATGGGGGGGGCATTAGAGAGTGGCCGTCAGGAGCAGGCAGGTGAGATGTAGGAGCAGCAGGGAAAGTTGATCCCTGGGCAGGGGGTGATCTCTGGGGCGTGGGAGGGAGTGCAGGGGGATCGGATGGCGGGGGGGGGGATCAGACGGTGGGGGGAGCGGGAGGCAGAAGGGGGGGAGTACCGGAAGGCGGCAGCGGCGGCGATCAGGCGGCGGCGGTCAGAAGTCAGCAGCGGCGGCGATGAATAGGCGGCAGCGTTGGTAAGGTAGCAGCGGCGGCGGCGATCAGGCAGCGGCAGCGGCGGGTGCAGCAGGCAGGATCCTCACTCTCCAGCTTCCACGGAAGGGATGAAGCTGGAGAGTGATGTCAGACATGTTTCACTCCGCCCCTCCACATCTGATTGGAGGGAAAGCGTCACATGGATGCTTTCTCCAATCAGAGCTGGAGGGGGGTGAAACAGAGGGCACAGGAGCAATCGTGGCCACGGGGGGGCAAAGCCACCCCCCCTGGGGTCAACTAGAGGTCCTCACGTACCTGCGGGTCCGGTGACATTTCATTGACCCCGGTCACCCGACCCGCGGGAACGCGATCAAACCATGACGCATACGCTGCGTCATAGGTCGGATTGGCACCGACTTTCATGACGCAGCGTATGCGTCAAAGGTCGGGAAGGGGTTAAGGTTTTGTAACTGTTTTACTATTTATTTTTTAATAATTAAGACATTAGTCATGCAATGCTCCTCTGGAAATTTATATCTCCAAATATCCTCATCAGATTCTCCATTTGCAGACACATGTTCTAAGGTGTTCTCCCCTTATCAATACAAAGCAGGAGATCTGATTTGACTGAGTGAGAAGCCTCTGACAGTAAGTCTAAGGAGGAACGTGTGGAGAGTGCCAAGTCGGAATAGGGAGATCTTTAGGCCATGCAATGTTCCTCTGGGAATTTGAATATGCATATATCCTCTTCATAGAAGAAGAAGACTTAAACTCTAGTGCCAGGGATTTTTAATTCTATGCAAAATAACAAATTTATGAATGCTTTCTTCTTCTGCAAAAGTAGCAAAAGAAACACTACAGTATTAGCTTAACATATTCTGATTTCCTTTGCACCTAAGGCAGCAGATGACAGGCAAAACCAGTTAATCAGACTGTGTATAAAAGCCAGGCTTTAGAATAATACTTAGCTCTTTATTCTGCATTTCATTCTTTCTTTCCTGCACTGTTTCAGGAACATGATAAACATTTAGCTTATTATGCTTGATGGAAGTGTTGAATGATGGCCAGCCTGCTGCTTTGCAAATGACTTCAGTTTCTGCCTTATCTGTCTAGGATCCTAGAGTACCAGGCATGGCACCATCTGCACAATATATAGTGCTTGGTTAAATGGAACGCATTAAACACTTTTGATAAGAATTGGCTCTAATTTATCTTCATTAAAATATGCAAATTAAAGCTATTACATGAGTTATTGCTAACCCAGAATTATGGTCAGAACTATCAGGAATGTCATCGATGAAAGTAAATAAAATGTAGAACCTTGTAATACTATATCATAAACCTTATGTACAGTGAGGGAAATAAGTATTTGATTCCTTGCTGGTTTTGTAAGTTTGCCCACTGACAAAGACATGAACAGTCTATAATTTTAAGAGTAGGTTAATTTTAACATTGAGATATCTAATATATAATTGCCTAGAATACTACTTCCTGCAATTTGTGCCAACTTCCGTGGCTTTGTCCGGAGCTATTGTCCGGAGCTATTGTCCGGAGCTAATGTCCGGAGATAAGTGACGTCACCAGTGTCCTACACCCAGGCAGAGCACAGTGGCCCCAGGCAGAGCACAGGGGCCCCAGGCAGAACATGGGGCCCCAGGCAGAGCACAGGGGCCCCAGGCAGAGCACAGGGGCCCCAGGCAGCATATGGGGCCCCAGGCAGAGCACAGGGGCCCCAGGCAGAGCACACACCAAATCGGAGGCCGAGGGTCCCCGCCCACCAAATCGGAGGCCGAGGGTCCCCGCCCACCAAATCGGAGGTCGAGGGTCCACACCATCCAAATCGGAGGCTGAGGGTCCCCGCCCACCAAATCGGAGGCCGAGGGTCCCCACCCACCAAAGCGGAGGCCGAGGGTCCCCGCCCACCAAATCGGAGGCCGAGGGTCCCCGCCCACCAAATCGGAGGCCGAGGGTCCCCGCCCACCAAATCGGAGGCCGAGGGTCCACACCATCCAAATCGGAGGCCGAGGGTCCCCGCCCACCAAATCGGAGGCCGACGGGCCCCACCCACCAAAGCGGAGGCCGAGGGTCCCCGCCCACCAAATCGGAGGCCGAGGGTCCCCGCCCACCAAATGGGAGGCCGAGGGGCCCCACCAACCAAATCGGAGGCCGAGGAGCCCCGCACACCAAATCGAAGGTCGAGGGGCCCCGCCCACGAAAGCGGAGGCCGAGGGTCCCCGCACACCAAATCGGAGGCAGAGGGACCCCGCCCACCAAATCGGAGGCCGAGGGGCCCCGCCCACCAAAGCGGAGGCCGAGGGTCCCCGACCACCAAATCGGAGGCCGAGGGTCCCTGCCCACCAAATCGGAGGCCGAGGGTCCCCACCCACCAAATCGGAGGCCGAGGGTCCCCGCCCACCAAATCGGAGGCTGAGAGTCCCCGCCCACCAAATCGGAGGCCGAGGGGCTCCGCCAACCAAATCGGAGGCCGAGGGGCTTCGCCAACCAAATCGGAGGCCGAGGAGCCGCGCCCACCAAATCGAAGGCCGAGCGGCCCCGCCCACCAAAGAGGAGGCCGAGGGGCCTGGCCCCGCCCACCACAGCGGAGGCCGAGGGGCCCCGCCCACCACATCGGAGGCCGAGTGTCCCCGCCCACCAAATCGGAGGCCGAGGGTCCCCGCCCACCAAATCGGAGGCCGAGGGTCCCCGCCCACCAAATCGGAGGCCGAGGGTCCCCGCCCACCAAATCGGAGGCCGAGGGTCCCCGCCCACCAAATCGGAGGCCGAGGGTCCCCGCCCACCAAATCGGAGGCCGAGGGTCCCCGCCCACCAAATCGGAGGCCGAGGGTCCCCGCCCACCAAATCGGAGGCCGAGGGTCCCCGCCCACCAAATCGGAGGCCGAGGGTCCCCGCCCACCAAAGCGGAGGCCGAGGGGCCTGGCCCCGCCCACCACAGCGGAGGCCGAGGGGCCCCGCCCACCACATCGGAGGCCGAGTGTCCCCGCCCACCAAATCGGAGGCCGAGGGTCCCCGCCCACCAAATCGGAGGCCGAGGGTCCCCGCCCACCAAATCGGAGGCCGAGGGTCCCCGCCCACCAAATCGGAGGCCGAGGGTCCCCGCCCACCAAATCGGAGGCCGAGGGTCCCCGCCCACCAAATCGGAGGCCGAGGGGCCCCTCCAACCAAATCGGAGGCCGAGGGTCCCCGCCCACCAAATCGGAGGCCGAGGGGCTCCGCCAACCAAATCGGAGGCCGAGGGGCTTCGCCAACCAAATCGGAGGCCGAGGAGCCGCGCCCACCAAATCGAAGGCCGAGCGGCCCCGCCCACCAAAGCGGAGGCCGAGGGGCCTGGCCCCGCCCACCACAGCGGAGGCCGAGGGGCCCCGCCCACCACATCGGAGGCCGAGTGTCCCCGCCCACCAAATCGGAGGCCGAGGGTCCCCGCCCACCAAATCGGAGGCCGAGGGTCCCCGCCCACCAAATCGGAGGCCGAGGGTCCCCGCCCACCAAATCGGAGGCCGAGGGTCCCCGCCCACCAAATCGGAGGCCGAGGGGCCCCTCCAACCAAATCGGAGGCCGAGGGTCCCCGCCCACCAAATCGGAGGCCGAGGGTCCCCGCCCACCAAATCGGAGGCCGAGGGGCCCTGCCAACCAAATCGGAGGCCAAGGGGCCCCGCCCACCAAATCGGAGGCCGAGGGGCCCCGCCCACCAAATCGGAGGCCGAGAGTCCCCGCCCACCAAATCGGAGGATAAGGGGCCCCGCCAACCAAATCGGAGGCCGAGGGGCCCCGCCAAACAAATCAAAGGCCGAGCGGCCCCGCCCGCCAAAGCGGAGGCCGAGGGGCCCGGCCCCGCCCACCAAAGCGGAGGCCGAGGGGCCCCGACCACCACATCGGAGGCCGAGGGGCCCCGCCCACCAAATTGGAGGCCGAGGGGCCCCGCCAACCAAATCGGAGGCCGAGGGTCCCCGCCCACCAAATCGGAGGCCGAGGGGCCCCGCCCACCAAATCGGAGGCGGAGGGTCCCGGCCCACCAAATCGGAGGACGAGGGGCCCCACCAACCAAATCGGAGGCCGAGGGTCCCCGCCCACCAAATCGGAGGCCAGTCCCTGCCCACCAAATCGGAGGCCGAGGGTCCCCACCCACCAAATCGGAGGACGAGGGGCCCCACCAACCAAATCGGAGGCAGAGGAGCCCCGCCCACCAAAAGTAAGTGCGGCCCCAAAAGTAAGTGCGCCCCCGGGTGCAAAAGTAAGTGCGCCCCCGGGTGCAAAAGTAAGTGCGCCCCCGGGTGCAAAAGTAAGTGCACCCCCGGGTGCAAAAGTAAGTGCGCCCCCGGGTGCAAAAGTAAGTGCGCCCCCGGGTGCAAAAGTAAGTGCGCCCCCGGGTGCAAAAGTAAGTGCGCCTCCGGGTGCAAAAGTAAGTGCACCCCCGGGTGCAAAAGTAAGCGCGCCCCCGACCCCGGGTGCAAAAGTAAGCGCGCTCCCCAGTCCCGTGTGTGAAAAGTGCTGCTGTAAAGCTGGTAGCGCTGTTCAAGCACCATGTATTTCCTTCAGGAAATGCCCATCTAATATATAATTGCCTAGAATACTACTTCCTGCAATTTGTGCCAACTTCTGTGGCTTTGTCCGGAGCTAATGTCCGGAGATAATGTCCGGAGATAATGTCCGGAGCTAATGTCCGGAGATAAGTGACGTCACCAGTGTCCTACACCCAGGCAGAGCACAGGGGCCCCAGGCAGCATATGGGGCCCCAGGCAGAGCACAGTGGCCCCAGGCAGAGCACAAGGGCCCCAGGCAGCCTATGGGGCCCCAGGCAGAGCACAGTGGCCCCAGGCAGAGCACAGGGGCCCCAGGCAGCATATGGGGCCCCAGGCAGAGCACAGGGGCCCCAGGCAGCATATGGGGCCCCAGGCAGAGCACAGTGGCCCCAGGCAGAGCACAGGGGCCCCAGGCAGAACATGGGGCCCCAGGCAGAGCACAGGGGCCCCAGGCAGAGCACAGGGGCCCCAGGCAGCATATGGGGCCCCAGGCAGAGCACAGGGGCCTCAGGCAGAGCACAGGGGCCCCAGGCAGCATATGGGGCCCCAGGCAGAGCACAGGGGCCCCAGGCAGCATATGGGGCCACAGGCAGAGCACAGAGGCCCCAGGCAGAGCACAGGGGCCCCAGGCAGAACATGGGGCCCCAGGCAGAGCACAGGGGCCCCAGGCAGAGCACGGGGCCCCAGGCAGAGCACAGGGGCCCCAGGCAGAGCACAGGGGCCCCAGGCAGAGCACAGGGGCCCCAGGCAGCATATGGGGCCCCAGGCAGAGCACAGTGGCCCCAGGCAGCATATGGGGCCCCAGGCAGAGCACAGTGGCCCCAGGCAGAGCACAGGGGCCCCAGGCAGCATATGGGGCCCCAGGCAGAGCACAGTGGTCCCAGGCAGAGCACAGGGGCCCCAGGCAGCTTATGGGGCCCCAGGCAGAGCACAGTGGCCCCAGGCAGAACATGGGGCCCCAGGCAGAGCACAGTGGCCCCAGGCAGAGCACAGGGGCCCCAGGCAGAACATGGGGCCCCAGGCAGAGCACAGGGGCCCCAGGCAGAGCACAGGGGCCCCAGGCAGCATATGGGGCCCCAGGCAGAGCACAGGGGCCCCAGGCAGCATATGGGGCCCCAGGCAGAGCACAGGGGCCCCAGGCAGAGCACAGGGGCCCCAGGCAGCATATGGGGCCCCAGGCAGAGCACAGTGGTCCCAGGCAGAGCACAGGGGCCCCAGGCAGCCTATGGGGCCCCAGGCAGAGCACAGTGGCCCCAGGCAGAACATGGGGCCCCAGGCAGAGCACAGGGGCCCCAGGCAGAGCACAGGGGCCCCAGGCAGCATATGGGGCCCCAGGCAGAGCACAGTGGTCCCAGGTAGAGCACAGGGGCCCCAGGCAGCTTATGGGGCCCCAGGCAGAGCACAGTGGCCCCAGGCAGAACATGGGGCCCCAGGCAGAGCACAGTGGCCCCAGGCAGAGCACAGGGGCCCCAGGCAGAACATGGGGCCCCAGGCAGAGCACAGGGGCCCCAGGCAGAGCACAGGGGCCCCAGGCAGCATATGGGGCCCCAGGCAGAGCACAGGGGCCCCAGGCAGCATATGGGGCCCCAGGCAGAGCACAGGGGCCCCAGGCAGAGCACGGGGCCCCAGGCAGAGCACAGGGGCCCCAGGCAGCATATGGGGCCCCAGGCAGAGCACAGTGGCCCCAGGCAGCATATGGGGCCCCAGGCAGAGCACAGTGGCCCCAGGCAGAGCACAGGGGCCCCAGGCAGCATATGGGGCCCCAGGCAGAGCACAGTGGTCCCAGGCAGAGCACAGGGGCCCCAGGCAGCTTATGGGGCCCCAGGCAGAGCACAGTGGCCCCAGGCAGAACATGGGGCCCCAGGCAGAGCACAGTGGCCCCAGGCAGAGCACAGGGGCCCCAGGCAGAACATGGGGCCCCAGGCAGAGCACAGGGGCCCCAGGCAGAGCACAGGGGCCCCAGGCAGCATATGGGGCCCCAGGCAGAGCACAGGGGCCCCAGGCAGCATATGGGGCCCCAGGCAGAGCACAGGGGCCCCAGGCAGAGCACAGGGGCCCCAGGCAGCATATGGGGCCCCAGGCAGAGCACAGTGGTCCCAGGCAGAGCACAGGGGCCCCAGGCAGCCTATGGGGCCCCAGGCAGAGCACAGTGGCCCCAGGCAGAACATGGGGCCCCAGGCAGAGCACAGGGGCCCCAGGCAGAGCACAGGGGCCCCAGGCAGCATATGGGGCCCCAGGCAGAGCACAGTGGTCCCAGGTAGAGCACAGGGGCCCCAGGCAGCCTATGGGGCCCCAGGCAGAGCACAGGGGCCCCAGGCAGCATATGGGGCCCCAGGCAGAGCACAGGGGCCCCAGGCAGCATATGGGGCCCCAGGCAGAGCACAGTGGTCCCAGGTAGAGCACAGGGGCCCCAGGCAGCCTATGGGGCCCCAGGCAGAGCACAGGGGCCCCAGGCAGCATATGGGGCCCCAGGCAGAGCACAGGGGCCCCAGGCAGCATATGGGGCCCCAGGCAGAGCACAGTGGTCCCAGGTAGAGCACAGGGGCCCCAGGCAGCCTATGGGGCCCCAGGCAGAGCACAGGGGCCCCAGGCAGCATATGGGGCCCCAGGCAGAGCACAGGGGCCCCAGGCAGCATATGGGGCCCTAGGCAGAGCACAGTGGCCCCAGGCAGAGCACAGGGGCCCCAGGCAGAACATGGGGCCCCAGGCAGAGCACAGGGGCCCCAGGCAGAACATGGGGCCCCAGGCAGAGCACAGGGGCCCCAGGCAGAGCACAGGGGCCCCAGGCAGCATATGGGGCCCCAGGCAGAGCACAGTGGCCCCAGGCAGCATATGGGGCCCCAGGCAGAGCACAGCGATATTTTGGACCACTGTGCGGTGTTTCAGACCCCCTGTGTGATGTCTGGGGCCCTGTTCTTAAGTATATTAAAGATTAAAGTAACGTATATTAAAGTATATTATAGATCAAATTTGACACGTTTATGAGCACCATTGAGTGATATACTCAAGAATGACATAATTTTTCAACATTTTATGGTTTCAAACTGTAAACACTCAGAGTTTTTTTTACTTCAACCAGAAAACCTTAACGGTTCATAAAAAACTTGACTGTTCAGGATATGATAAAAGTCATAGTATTCTGAATCTTTAACTTATAAAGATACCTTTACATGGGGTGATTATTGGTTCCAGAGAGGCTTTCGGCCGATAATCGTACACATGGCTGGTGACAGGACAATACAATATAAACGTTCAAAGGTAAACACTGATAACATTAAAATCTAATATATAATTGCCTAGAATACTACTTCCGGCAATTTGTGCCAACTTCCGTGGCTTTGTCCGGAGATAATGTCCGGAGATAAGTGACGTCACCAACGTCCTACACCCGCTCAGGGTGGACAAAGATATATGCCTTCGTGGTGCGCGGCACTTTTCTGATTGGTTGCCGCCTGCCGCGAGCGACCAATCAGAAATGTGCCGTACTGTCAAGAATTGTCAAGAGCTGGTGAGTGCAGCCATTTTTTGTTCTTTCTTACTATAATTTATTAATTGTATTATTCTTACATTTGAATAAATAAAGTATATATGGATTCTAGACTCCCGATTCTTTAGAATCGGGCTGCCATCTAGTAGAATATAAAAAAAAATCAGAAAATCACATTGTATAAATTATATAAATGTATTTGCATTTTGCAGTAAGAAATAAGTATTTGATCCCCTAACAACCATTAAGAGTTCTGGCTCCTACAGACCAGTTTGACGCTCCTAATCAACTCGGTACCTGCATTAAAGACAGCTGTCTTACACAGTCACCTTTATAAAAGACTCCTATCCACAGAAACAATCAGTCAGACTCTAACCTCTACAACACGGGCAAGACCAAAGAGTTTTATAAGGATGTCAAAGACAAGATCAAAGACCTGCACAAAGCTGGAATGGGCTACAAAACCATAAGTAAGACGCTGAGTGAGAAGGAGACAATTGTTGGTGCAATAGTAAAATGAAACATATACAAAATGACTGTCAATCAACATCAATCTGGGACACCATGCAAAATCTTACCTTGTGGGATAGCCTTGATTATGGGGAAACTGAGAGATCAGCCTAAAACTACACAGGAGGAACTTGTTAATGATCTCAAGACAGCTGGGTTCACAGTCACCAAGAAAACCAATGCTACCACATTACGCCAAAAAGGTTTAAAATCTTGCAGTGCCCGCAAGGTCCCCCTGCTCAAGAAGGCACATGTGCAGGCCTGTCTGAAGTTTGCCAATGAACACCTGGATGATTCTGTGAGTGATTGGGAGAAGGTGTTGTGGTCAGATGAGACAAAAATTGAGGTCTTTGGCATTAACTAAACTCGCCGTGTTTGGAGGAAGAGAAATGCCTATGACCCATAGAACACCGTCCCCACTGTCAAGCATGGAGGTGGAAACATTATGCTTTGGGAGTATTTCTCTGCTAACGACACATGATGACTACTTCACCATATCAATGGGAGAATTAATTGAGCCATGTATCGTAAAATCCTGAGTGACAACCTCCTTCCCTCCACCAGAACATTAAAAATGGTTCATGGCTGGGTCATCCAGCAAGACAATGACCCAAAACATACAGCCAATGCAACAACGGAGTGGCTCGAAAAGAAGCACATTAAGGTCATGGAGTGGCCTAGTCAGTCTCCAGACCTTAATTCTATAGAAAACTTATGGAGGGAGGTGAAGCTCAGAGTTGCCAAGCGACAGCCTCAAAATCTTAATAATTTATGGATGATCTGCAAAGAGGAGTGGACCAAAATTGCTCCTGATATGTGTGCAAACCTCATCATCAACTACAAAAGAAGGTCTGACTGCTGTGCTTGCCAACAAGGGTTTTGCCACCAAGTATTAAGTCTTGTTTGCCAGAGGGATTAAATACTTATTTCTCACTGCAAAAGGCAAATACATTTATATAATTTATACAATGTTATTTTCTGGATTTTTTTTTTAGATTCTATCTCTCAAAGTTATAATTAACCTACTGTTAATATACAGGGGTTGGACAAAATAATTGAAACACCTGGAAACATCAACAAAAGTTAGTTTAATATGGTGTAGGTCCACCTTTTGCGGCGATTACAGCCTGAATTCTCCAAGGTATGGATTCATACAAGGTGTGAATTGTTTCCAAATGAATTCTAGTCCATTCTGCAGTTAAAACACCCTCCAGTTTTTTGAGCGACGATGGTGGCAGAAATCGACATCTAACTTGAATCTCTAAAATCGACCATAAATGCTCAATAATGTTGAGATGTGGGGATTGTGGGGGCCAGATGAGATGCTCAACTTTATTAGAATGTTCCTCTTGGCATGCTTTAATGATTCTAGTTGTATGAATTGGTGCATTATCATCCTGAAAGATGGCGTTCCCCTCCAGGAACAGTGCTTGAACCATTGGATGCACTTGGTCGCCCAAAATGTCTAAATAATCTTGGCTGTTAATTCTTCCATGAAGGGATATCATTGGGCCAGCGGATCTCCACGAAATAGCACCCCAGATCATCACAGAACCTCCACCATGTTTTACGGTTGGGAGAAGGCAGTCTGGATGAAATGCTTCTTTCGGCTGTCTCCAAACATACAGGTCGGAAATAGGGTAAACGATGATTCATCAGAGAATATCACATTTCCACTGCTTGAGGGACCAATTCGGGAGGTTTCTACACTACTCTAAATGCTTGGAAACATTTGTCATTGAGAGCAGCAGTTTTCAAATTGCAGCTCTTCCGTGGAATCCAGATTTGTGCAGCTCCCAACGAACAGTTTTTGTGGAAACTGGGTTCTGTAGGTGTTCATTGAGCTCAGCAGAGATTTTCGGAGCCGTGGTCTTGCAATCGTCTCTCACAATTCGCTTTAGAGTCTGACGGTCTCTCTCAGTCAACTTTGCCTTTCAGCCGGACCTGTGCTTTGCTGCGGATGTTTTTCCTTCTATTTCAAACGCAGTCATTACTTTGGAGACATCACCTCTTGACACACCAAGGATTCGGGCACTTTCTGTTACACTAGCGCCTGCAATATGAGCACCAACAATTTGGCCTCTTTGAAAATCCTAGAGGTCTGCCATTGGTATCAGGTTCTCATCAATGTTCTTACAATTATGCAAAACAAACAGTTAATTTACATACACATCACATAACACAAATAATCAACTGCAAAACATTACCATATGTCACGGTTTGCATGTTTATCACATGTTCGGAGATTATGATGCCAAAACGTTAGGTGTTTCCATTATTTTGTCCAACCCCTGTATATACTGTTATATGCTGTTCATGTCTTTGTCAGTGGGCAAAAATCAGTAATGGATCAAATACTTACACATGGTCAAAATTGTTGGTACCCCTTGTTTAATGACAGAAAAACCCACAATGGTCACAGAAAAAACTTGAATCTGAAAAAAGTAATAATAAATAAAAATCTATGAAAATGAACAAATTAAAGTCAGACATTACTTTTCAACCATGCTTCCACAGAATTTAAAAAAAACTCATGAAATAGGCCTAGATGTAAATGATGGTACCCTTAACTTAATATTTTGTTGCACAACCTTTTGAGGCAATCACTACAATCAAATGACTCCTGTAACTGTCAATGAGACTTCTGCACCTCTCGACAGATATTTTTGCCCTTTCCTCAAGAGCAAACTGCTCCAGTTGTCTCGTGCTTGAAGGTTGCCTTTTCCAGACGGCATGTTTCAGCTCTTTCCAAAGATGCTCAATAGGATTTAGGTCAGGGCTCATAGAAGGCCACATCCGAAGAGTCCAATGTTTTCCTCTTAGCCATTTTTGGGTGTTATTAGCTGTGTGTTTTGGGTCTGTTGCAAGAGCCATGACCTGCGACTGAGACCAAGCTTTCTGACACTGGGCATCACATTTCTCTCTAGAATCCCTTGATAGTCTTGAGATTTCATTGTACCCTGCACAGATTCTAGACACCCTGTGCCAGATGCAGCAAAGCAGCCCCAGAATATAATAGCACCTCCTCCATTTTCACAGTAGGGACAGTGTTCTTTTCTTGAAATTATTATTATTATTATTTATTGTTATAGCGCCATTTATTCCATGGCGCTTTACAAGTGAGGAGGGGTATACATAATAAAAACAAGTACAATAATCTTGAACAATACAAGTCATAACTGGTACAGTAGGAGAGAGGACCCTGTCCGCGAAGGCTCACAATCTACAAGGGATGGGTGAGAATACAGTAGGTGAGGGTAGAGCTGGTCATGCAGCGGTTTGGTCGATCGGTGGTTACTGCAGGTTGTAGGCTTGTCGGAAGAGGTGGGTCTTCAGATTCTTTTTGAAGGTTTCGATGGTGGGCGAGAGTCTGATGTGTTGTGGTAGAGGGTTCCAGAGTAGGGGTGATACGCGAGAGAAATCTTGTATACGATTGTGGGAAGAGGAGATAAGAGGGGAGTAGAGAAGGAGATCTTGTGAGGATCGGAGGTTGCGTGTAGGAAAGTACCGGGAGATGAGGTCACAGATGTAAAATGCATCATTTTTCCATCTGTGAACATAGCGCTTGATGTGCCTTGCCAAAAAGTCCCATTTTTGTCTCATCTGTCCATAGGACATTCTCCTAGAAGCTTTGTGGTTTGGTGGCTTGTCAACATGTAGTTTGGCAAATTCCAGTCTGGCTTTTTTTAATTTTTTTTCAACAATGTTGTCCTCCTTGGTCATCTCACATGAAGTCCACTTTGGCTGATACAACGACGGATGGTGCGATCTGACACTGATGCTCCTTGAGCTTGAAGTTCACCTTTAATCTGTTTAGAAATTATTCTGGGCTCTTTTGTTACCATTCCTATTATCCGTCTCTGTCATCAATTTTCCTCCTGCAGCCACATCCAGGGAGGTTGGCTACAGTCCAATGGAGCTTAAATTCCTGAATAATTTGTGCAGCTGAAGTAAAAGGAACATCAAGCTGCTTGGAGATGGTCTTATAACTCTTATCTTTAACATGTTTGTCTATTATTTCCTTTCAAATCTCTTAATAATAATTATTATTATTATTATTTGTCTATTATTTCCTTTCTAATCTCCTGAGACATCTCTTTCCTTAGCTTCCTCTGGTCCGTGTTGAGTGTGATACACACAATGTCACCAAACAGCACAGTATCTGTAGCCCCATATACAGACCAACTCACTGATTCCAAGATTGTAGACACCTGTGATGCTAGTTAGTGGACACACCGTGATTTAACATGTCCCTTTTGTCATATTATTTTCAGGGGTACCATCATTTCTGTCCAGCCCTATTTCATGAGTTTTATTTTTTTTTATTCTGTAGAAGCATGGTTGAAAAGCAATGTCTGACTTTCATTTTTTCATTTTCATAGATCTTTTATTTATTATTACTTTTGTCAGATTCAAGTTATTTCTGTGACCATTGTGGGTTTTTCTGTCATTAAACGAGGAGTACCAACAATTTTGACCATGTCTGTATTTCCCCGCACTGTATATTTCTATACAAATGTGCACACTGGGATTAATGTCACACACACCATAAGAGCTGTCAATGCTTAGTGTCAATCCACAAGCAGAATAAGCAATAACCTGGCAATGTAAATAATATGTAAATTTATTTCTCGTGTTCTGCCGCATTGAAACTGCTCATCCTATGAAATTTTTATAGCTTCCATTTCCAGCCAGCATTTCAGCCTATTTTCTTTCTCATTTTGAAAGCAATATTTACAATAGTTTACATTTAATAATAAAATTATTCCTATAATAGGTTAATCCATACATTTCTAACAGGTAATTTTATGGAATAAATAAAATTATTTGGAAATATATAGCAGATAAAAATGTTTTGATTGTATTACCGTTTTCCAAGACATTTTTTTGTTGATGGAGCTATGTAAGGCTACGTTCACATTACCGTCTTTGGGCGCAGCGTCGTCGACGGATACCAACGTGCATGCTATCAGGCATTTGGCGGTCCCAGTACAACTCCCCCTTCTTTATAAGTAAGTGACTCTAGACAGCATTCACATATGGCACTTTAACATAGCACCTTATTTTAAGCACATTATGCACTTTTTATGATCTCTTGGGGTCCGGGTGATCTTTGCTGATTAAGTGGCTTATTGTATGCACTTTTTTTATTAGTTTTTGTGATTTTTGAAGCACTTTTTGATATGTGCAATATGGTCTTGTAAAAAATATTGAGTCTTTTGGGGCATTAAGTATTTATTATGATGGAGTGACCTGCTATATAATGACCTGATACATGCACATTTTATATATATATATATATATATATATATATATATATATATATATATATATATATATATATATATATATATATATATATATATATATACACATGCATATTTATGAAATATAATGTCTGTATATTTTAAAGGTTTTTATCTAAATTATATAGTGAATAGGTGCACAGGCTTTTTGCATTGACATGCCCTAGTCTGGACCAGATTTGCGCATGCTGGAATTTAAAAAAAACTACGGTAAATGCTGGTCTGTGTTTGCACATACTGTAGATCATCATAGTGTTCGTGTGCTGTCCATTGCACACATGGACAATGCAAAAACTGAAAATACATCCATCTGAACAAGTCCATATACAGTACAGTATGTTAGCCAAACAAGTGTTTGAGCAATTACTAACTAAAGTTTATGAACACTTTAAGGCCACGGTTACACTATCAGTATTTGGTCAGTATTTTACATCAGTATTTGTAAGCCAAAACCAGGAGTACAACCAAAAAAAGGTGTAGTCAGCCCACCTGAATCAGAGCTTTTCCACCTCCATTTCCGCACGGAAAAAGGCTTAGCAGCCAGTCCAAGACAACCAGAAAAAAAGTGTGATCCAGCAAGAAACTAAATCTTCAATTAAAATTCAATATTTATTGATCCATAAGTAAAAACTAATATTCTGGTGCACCACAAAATTGAAATTATATCTCGCATATTACAGCATAGTACACATATGCAGTGTTAACCAACGCATTTCGAGACCTTAGGGTACTGCTACACTAAACGACTTACCAACGATCACGACCAGCGATGCGATCGTTGGTAAGTCGTTGTGTGGTTGCTGGGGAGCTGTCACACAGACAGCTCTCTCCAGCGACCAACGATCAGGGGAACGACTTCGGCATCGTTGAAACTGTCTTCAACGATGCCGAAGTCCCCCTGCAGCACCCGGGTAACCAGGGTAAACATCGGGTTACTAAGCGCAGGGCCGCGCTTAGTAACCCGATATTTACCCTGGTTGCCATTGTAAAAGTAAAAAAAAACACTACATACTCACCTTCTGATGTCTGTCACGTCCCCCGGCGTCCACAGGGTTACGCGCTGCTGCCGAGAGCTTCCTGCACTGACTGAATGTGTCAGCGCAAGCAGCAGCGGTGACGTCACCGCTTTGCTCTGCTTTACGGCTGGCCGGCGCTGACACATTCAGTGCAGGGAAGCCGCCGGCGGGGGACGTGACAGACATCAGAAGGTGAGTATGTAGTGTTTTTTTTTACTTTTACAATGGTAACCAGGGTAAATATCGGGTTACTAAGCGCAGCCCTGCGCTTAGTAACCCGATATTTACCCTGGTTACAAGTGAATACATTGCTGGATCGGTGTCACACACACCGATCCTGCGATGACAGCGGGTGATCAGCGACAAAATAAAGTTCTGGACTTCTAGCTCTGACCAGCGATGGCACAGCGGGATCCAGATCGGTGCTGCATGTCAAACACAACGAGATCGCTATCCAGGACGCTGCAACGTCACGGATCGTCATCGTTCTCGCTGCAAAGTTGCTTAGTGTGACGGTACCTTTAATCATGGCCAAAACCAAGAGTGAGTGATAAATACAGAGGTGGTGAGTGACATGTTTCTATTTCCTCTGATTGTTCCACTCCTGGTTTTGGCTTACGAATATGGCCGGCGTCACACTAGCGAGTTTTACGGACGTAAGAGCGCAGAAAATACGTCCGTAAAACTCGCCAAACAAATGGCACAATTATTCTCAATGGGGCTGCTCCTATCAGCCGTATATTACGGTTCAGTATTATACGGCTTTCTACGGCCGTACAAAATCGCAGCATGCTGCGTTTGTCAGCGTATTGCGCAAAAAAATCGCCAATGAAAGTCTATGGGGGCGAGAAAAATACGGATTCCACACGGACCAGCAGTGTGACTTGCGAGAAATACGCAGCGGTGTTAGTGAAAAGTCGGTAATTCAATTGCCGGCTTTTCATTTCTCCTGCCTAAACCCGACAGGATATGAGACATGGTTTACATACAGTAAACCATCTCATATCCCCTTTTTTTTTGCATATTCCACACTACTAATGTTAGTGTGTATGTGCAAAATTTCAGCGCTGTAGCTGCTAAAATAAAGGGTTAAATGGCAGAAAAAATTGGCGTGGGCTCCCGCGCAATTTTCTCCGCCAGAGTGGTAAAGCCAGTGACTGACGGCAGATATTAATAGCCAGGAGAGGGTCCATGGTTATTGGCCCCCCCCGTGGCTAAAAACATCTGCCCCCAGCCACCCCAGAAAAGGCACATCTGGAAGATGCACCTATTCTGGCACTTGGCCACTCTCTTCCCACTCCCGTGTAGCGGTGGGATATGGGGTAATGAAGGGTTAATGCCACCTTGCTATTGTAAGGTGACATTAAGCCAGATTAATAATAGAGGCGTCAATTATGACACCTATCCATTATTAATCCAATTGTTTGAAAGGGTTAAAAAACACACACACACATGATTTAAAAGTATTTTAATGAAATAAACACAGCGGTTGTTTTAATGTTTTATTGCTCTCTCAATCCATTTGCAGACCCTCGCTTGGCAAAACAATAAACACACAATATACATACCTTCTGCTGACCTGTCATGTCCCACGAGGTAATCCATCTGAAGGGGTTAAAATAATTTACAAGCAGGAGCCCTGCAAATGCAGCTGTGCTCGTGCTTGTAATTCCCGTCGAATGAAGGAAATGTAGGTCATTGACCTACATTTCCTTCAGTCGCGGTGATGCGCCCCTGCTGGATGTTCTCATGAACTGCAGCCTGGGAACTTTTTCCCATGCTCCAGGTCATATGAGGACATCCACCAGGGGGCGCATCACCGCGACTGAAGGAAATGTAGGTCAATGACCTACATTTCCTTCATTCGCCGGGGAATTACAAGCACGAGCACAGCTGCATTTGCAGGGCTCCTGCTTGTAAATTATTTTAACCCCTTCAGATGGATTACCTCGTGGGATGTGACGGGTCAGCAGAAGGTATGTATATTGTGTGTTTATTGTTTTGCCAAGCGAGGGTCTGCAAATGGATTGAGAGAGCAATAAAATATTAAAACAACCGCTGTGTTTATTTCATTAAAATACTTTTAAATCATGTGTGTGTGTGTTTTTTAACCCTTTCAAACAATTGGATTAATAATGGATAGGTGTCATAATTGACGCCTCTCCATTATTAATCTGGCTTAATGTCACCTTACAATAGCAAGGTGGCATTAACCCTTCATTACCCCATATCCCACCGCTACACGGGAATGGGAAGAGAGTGGCCAAGTGCCAGAATAGGCGCATCTTCCAGATGTGCCTTTTCTGGGGTGGCTGGGGGCAGATGTTTTTAGCCACGGGGGGGCCAATAACCATGGACCCTCTCCTGGCTATTAATATCTGCCGTCAGTCACTGGCTTTACCACTCTGGCGGAGAAAATTGCGCGGGAGCCCACGCCAATTTTTTCTGCCATTTAACCCTTTATTTTAGCAGCTACAGCGCTGAAATTTTGCACATACACACTACTAACATTAGTAGTGTGGAATATGCAAAAAAAAGGGGATATGAGATGGTTTACTGTATGTAAACCATGTCTCATTTCATGTCGGGTTTGGGAAGGAGAAATGAGAAGCCGGCAATTGAATTACCGGCTTTTCACAGATATCGCGCTGAAGTAAATATAAATACAGACTATATATACAGGTCCTTCTAAAAAAATTAGCATATAGTGTTAAATTTCATTATTTACCATAATGTAATGATTACAATTAAACTTTCATATATTATAGATTCATTATCCACCAACTGAAATTTGTCAGGTCTTTTATTGTTTTAATACTGATGATTTTGGCATACAACTCCTGATAACCCAAAAAACCTGTCTCAATAAATTAGCATATCAAGAAAAGGTTCTCTAAATGACCTATTACCCTAATCTTCTGAATCAACTAATTAACTCTAAACACATGCAAAAGATACCTGAGGCTTTTAAAAACTCCCTGCCTGGTTCATTACTCAAAACCCCCATCATGGGTAAGACTAGCGACCTGACAGATGTCAAGAAGGCCATCATTGACACCCTCAAGCAAGAGGGTAAGACCCAGAAAGAAATTTCTCAACAAATAGGCTGTTCCCAGAGTGCTGTATCAAGGCACCTCAATGGTAAGTCTGTTGGAAGGAAACAATGTGGCAGAAAACGCTGTACAACGAGAAGAGGTGACCGGACCCTGAGGAAGATTGTGGAGAAGGACCGATTCCAGACCTTGGGGAGCCTGAGGAAGCAGTGGACTGAGTCTGGTGTGGAAAGGCGTGTGCAGGAAATGGGCTACAGGTGCCGCATTCCCCAGGTAAAGCCACTTTTGAACCATAAACAGCGGCAGAAGCGCCTGACCTGGGCTACAGAGAAGCAGCACTGGACTGTTGCTAAGTGGTCCCAAGTACTTTTTTCTGATGAAAGCAAATTTTGCATGTCATTCGGAAATCAAGGTGCCAGAGTCTGGAGGAAGACTGGGGAGAAGGAAATGCCAAAATGCCTGAAGTCCAGTGTCAAGTACCCACAGTCAGTGATGGTGTGGGGTGCCATGTCAGCTGCTGGTGTTGGTCCACTGTGTTTCATCAAGGGCAGGGTCAATGCAGCTAGCTATCAGGAGATTTTGGAGCACTTCATGCTTCCATCGGCTGAAATGCTTTATGGAGATGAAGATTTCATTTTTCAGCACGACCTGGCACCTGCTCACAGTGCCAAAACCACTGGTAAATGGTTTACTGACCATGGTATTACTGTGCTCAATTGGCCAGCCAACTCTCCTGACCTGAACCCCATAGAGAATCTGTGGGATATTGTGAAGAGAAAGTTGAGAGACGCAAGACCCAACACTCTGGATGAGCTTAAGGCCGCTATTGAAGCATCCTGGGCCTCCATAACATCTCAGCAGTGTCACAGGCTGATTGCCTCCATGCCACGCCGCATTGAAGCAGTCATTTCTGCCAAAGGATTCCCGACAAAGTATTGAGTGCATAACTGAACATTATTATTTGATTGGTTTTTTGTTTGTTATTAAAAAACACTTTTATTTGATTGGACGGGTGAAATATGCTAATTTATTGAGACAGGTTTTTTGGGTTATCAGGAGTTGTAGGCCAAAATCATCAGTATTAAAACAATAAAAGACCTGACAAATTTCAGTTGGTGGATAATGAATCTATAATATATGAAAGTTTAATTGTAATCATTACATTATGGTAAATAATGAAATTTAACACTATATGCTAATTTTTTGAGAAGGACCTGTATATATATATGTGTCTCAATGACATATATATACACTCACTGGCCACTTTATTAGGTACACCATGCTAGTAACGGGTTGGACCCCTTTTGCCTTCAGAACTGCCTCAATTCTTCGTGGCATAGATTCAACAAGGTGCTGGAAGCATTCCTCAGAGATTTTGGTCCATATTGACATGATGGCATCACACAGTTGCCGCAGATTTGTCGGCTGCACATCCCAAAGATGCTCCATACAAGGCAGGATGGATCCATGCTTTCATGTTGTTTACGCCAAATTCTGACCCTTCCATCCGAATGTCGCAGCAGAAATCGAGACTCATCAGACCAAGCAACGTTTTTCCAATCTTCTACTGTCCAATTTCGATGAGCTTGTACAAATTGTAGCCTCAGTTTCCTGTTCTTAGCTGAAAGGAGTGGTACCCGGTGTGGTCTTCTGCTGCTGTAGCCCATCTGCCTCAAAGTTCGACGCACTGTGCGTTCAGAGATGCTCTTAGGCCTACCTTGGTTGTAACGGGTGGCGATTTGAGTCACTGTTGCCTTTCTATCAGCTCGAACCAGTCTGCCCATTCTCCTCTGACCTCTGGCATCAACAAGGCATTTCCGCCCACAGAACTGCCGCTCACTGGATTTTTTTTCTTTTTCGGACCATTCTCTGTAAACCCTAGAGATGGTTGTGCGTGAAAATCCCAGTAGATCAGCAGTTTCTGAAATACTCAGACCAGCCCTTCTGGCACCAACAACCATGCCACGTTCAAAGGCGCTCAAATCACCTTTCTTCCCCATACTGATGCTCGGTTTGAACTGCAGGAGATTGTCTTGACCATGTCTACATGCCTAAATGCACTGAGTTGCCGCCATGTGATTGGCTGATTAGAAATTAAGTGTTAACAAGAAGTTGGACAGGTGTACCTAATAAAGTGGCCGGTGAGTGTATATATATATATACTGTATATATGTTTTACCGAACATTTGAGCACATAAATCCATTAGATGTCGGTTTTGCAAGCCTGCGAGGAAATATCGCAGTACGGATGCCATACGGATTACATACGGAGGATGCCATGCGCAAAATACGCTGACACACCCTGCCTACGGATCACTATTTTGGGAACATTTCTCCGTATTACGGCCATATTACGGCCGTAAAATACGGACCGTATTGTCTTACGCCGAGTGTGACGCCGGCCTGTTGATGTAAAATACTGACCAAATCCTGAATGTACGAATGTGGTCTTAGTCTGAATTATTAGTAGGCAGCGTGACAAAATTAAGTGGCTAGGACAGCATGAATGGAAAATAGGGTCATGCTGTGAGGTGGAGCACCAAGAGACAGAACGCGTATTAGAATGACGCAGAAGATGTCCCTCACGTCAACTGCTATCATACTTCTTTCAATTTGCCTCTAGAGTACTAATGATATGCCTCTAATAAACATCAGAGTAATCAATGAAACATTAACCAGGTTAAAAAATCAGAATCACATATCAGAGTGCAGACCAGACTGCAGTCAATGTTTCGGTGACTGGGATTTTCTTACTATAAAGCAATTTTTGGACCCTGTTACCATTTTTATGAATAGCTGGCAATTGTTCAAGAATTCCAGAAGTTGTAGTTGTTGCTCCCAGGATTTCCATCTTATTAGTGAAATTATTATTATCTGATGTGTTCTGTCTGGTTGGTATGTATTAAAAACTTTGACTGCTGTCCCCTGTGTGGCCCAATTAGGTGCACTCTCTACTTTGCAAAGGGATAAAATGCTGGAAAATAATGGAAGCATTATTTTACATAAAATGCATAGTTCATGAGCATAGACCTTTTCTTTGACTTTATTAATTACTTCTCTAGGTCTTCTACTCTGTCTCATAAAACGTTTTCTCTTTCTTAAAATCTCTCACCTGGGACTGTTTTCTCTCACATTATCTTTCCAGGTTGTGGATCTTTGTCTCCATGCATTTTCTAAGCCTCTAAACAACCTGTTGCAATTAGTGATGAGTGAGCACTAAAAAGCTCAGGTACTCACTACTCAAGTCAAGCAAATCGCAATGCTCAGGTGCTCAACCTGAGTAACGAGTATAATGGAAGTCAATGGGAAACTCGAGCATTTTTCCTGTGGCCCCAGCTGAGGTCTGGAGGATGTCTAAAAATTGCTGAAAATGATGTAAACAGTGCTGAAATGGCATGAGAACAGCATGGGGAAGACCCCTGGAAGGATTTATGAATCCCCAGTCACTGCTGGGAAAAAAGCTTTTTCTTGTAAGTGGCAGCAACTAACTCTAGAGGAAAGCAAGTAACACAGCCAGGTTTGATAAATTTCTGAGTACTGATCAGATCACCATAAAAAAAATGAATCAATCAATGAGTGCATGGAAAAAACAGCAGCAAGGGGAATATAGTGGAATGTTTCATATCTAATCAGCTTGACATTGAGGATACCAGAATCTATGGTACTTATTCTCCTACAGTTATATGAAAAAGTTTGGGCACCCCTATTAATCTTAAGCTTAATGTTTTATAAAAATTGTTGTTTTTTTGCAACAGCTATTTCAGTTTCATATATCTAATAACTGTTGGACACAGTAATGTTTCTGCCTTGAAATGAGGTTTATTGTACTAACAGAAAATGTGCAATCTGCATTTAAACTAAATTTGACAGGTGCATAAGTATGGTCACCCTTATCATTTTCTTATTTTAAATACTCCTACCTACTTTTTACTGACTTACTGAAGCACTTTTTTTGGTTTTGTAACCTCATTGAGCTTTGAACTTCATAGCCAGATGTATGCAATCATGAGAAAAGCTATTTAAAGTGGCCACTTGCAAGTTGTTCTCCTGTTTGAATCTCCTCTGAAGAGTGGCATCATGGGCTCCTCAAAACAACTGTCAAATGATCTGAAAACAAAGATTATTCAACATAGTTGTTCAGGGGAAGGATACAAAAAGAAGTCTCAGAGATTTAACCTGTCAATTTCCACTGTGAGGAACATAGTAAGGAAATGGAAGAACACAGGTACAGTTCTTGTTAAGGCCAGAAGTGGCAGGCCAAGAAAAACATCAGAAAGGCAGAGAAGAAAAATGGTGAGATCAGTCAAGGACAATCCTCAGACCACCTCCAGAGAGCTGCAGCATCAACTTGCTGCAGATGGTGTCACTGTGCATCGGTCAACTATACAACGCACTTTGCACAAGGAGAAGCTGTATGGGAGAGTGATGCGAAAGAAGCCGTTTCTGCAAGCACGCCACAAACAGAGTCGGCTGAGGTATGCAAAAGCACATTTGGAGAAGCCAATTTCTTTTTGGAAGAAGGTCCTGTGGACTGATGAAACCAAGATTGAGTTGTTTGGTCATACAAAAGGGTGTTATGCATGGCGGCAAAAAACACAGCATTCAAAGAAAAACACTTGCTACCCACAGTAAAATTTGGTGGAGGTTCCATCATGCTTTGGGGCTGTGTGGCCAATGCCAGCACCCGGAATCTTGTTAAAGTTGAGGGACGCATGGATTCCTCTCAGTATCAGCAGATTCTTGACAATAATGTTCATGAATCAGTGACAAAGTTGAAGAGGATGGATCTTTCAGCATGACAATGATCCAAAACACCGCTCCAAATCTACTCAGGCATTCATGCAAAGGAACAATTACACTGTTCTGGAATGGCCATCCAAGTCCCCAGACCTAAATATCATTGTACATCTGTGGGATCATTTGAAGAGGGCTGTCAATGCTCGGCGACCATCAAACTTAACTGAACTGGAATTGTTTTCTAAAGAGGAATTGTCAAAAATACCTTCATCCAGGATCCAGGAACTCATTAAAAGCTACAGGATGAGACTAGAGGCTGTTATTTTTGCAAAAGGAGGATCTACTAAATATTAATGTCACTTTTCTGGTGAGGTGCCCATACTTATGCACCTGTCAAATTTTGTTTGAATGCAGATTGCACATTTTCTGTTAGTACAGTAAACCTCATTTCAAGGCAGAAACATTACTGTGTCCAACAGTTATTAGATATATGAAACTGAAATAGCTGTTGCAAAAAAAACCAATTTTTAAAAAACATTAAGCTTAAGATTAATAGGGGTGTCCAAACTTTTTCATATAACTGTATTCTGGCTGTGAAATCCTGTATGCAGTGTGAGAACTCCCTATATAACGACCACCCGACTGCCCAAAAAAAGGCACTGGATCATGTACTAATGGAACCCACTGGCTCTTTTGGTTTAAAAAAAAGTTCCCTCTGCTAGAAAGTGGATCCACAGAAAAGCATTTGTTCCCATTATTAAGGAGTGGGTCTACTACACTGGTAAAACGTTTGCACGAAGTACAAAGGATGCCAAAAATTAGAAGGTGGAACTCCAATGTCCCTTTGAAGAGACGTAGAGGAGAGCCTCAGAAACTTTTTTTTCCCGTTATTAAGCAGTGGATATCCTAGACTGTTAGTGCCCATTCAGTAAGTTCATGGGCTAAAAAAACATTTACCCCTGGGGGTATACATATATAGAATAAAATATTCTAGGTAGGCCTCTATATATTGTCAAGGCAGGCATCATAAACACCCTTAAATAATTTATAGCAAGAGTATCATGATCATATTGTGGATATGGTGGTGAAAGAGAAGGAAAAAAACACTGGATTTGAGTTTATGCGCTGCTGCTGTCATCCAGTCCTTGTTCATTTTGATTAGAGTCAGCCTGTCAGCATTTACAGTTGACAGGCAGATGCACCTATAGGTTATAATACCACTGGCGGCAATAAAAACCCGCTGTGACAAAACACTAGTGGCAGGACAGGACCTCCAAGACATAGAGAGACAGTTCATGCCAGGTGTTTAGCTTGGATATCCAATGGTTTTAAGGCACAGAGGAATCCCCGAGGACGCTGGTACAGACGGCAAGGTACTCCTTTAGCATGTTCCAAAACTTTTCCCTCCTTGTCAGAGTACCCCGCGCATCAGGTCCTGTGCAAAGGGAAAGTCTGAAAAAACTGTCTCAGACCTTTGATAGTGTTCCCCTGCCTCTGCTGCATCCGGTGTGTGCCTCTCTAGTCTCCACTCCTTGGTTATCCAAGGAACTATGACCTCTGCCACCAGCTTTGTCAAATGGGATTTTTTTAAATAATTTTTCATCTTGGGCTTTCTGACACTGCATCATTTTATTAGACCTCTCCGATGTTGACGTTTGTGAGATGGAGGGTGGAGGGTGAGGAGGAGGTGCATGAACTGCTGTAGTAGGTGGGGGCAGCCCTAATTGAACCAGGGCCTGCAATCTTTGTGCTCTGTCCCAGGGTCCGACTGGGTCTCGGCTTCAACAATGTTCACTCAGTGTGCTGTTAGGGAATTGTAGCATCTCTGGCCACAAGCACTTGTCCAGGTGTTTGTGGTTAAGTGGACCTTCCCAGTCACAGTGTTGGTCAGGGCACAGCTGATGTTATGGGATACATGCTTGAGTAAGGCGGGGAGGGCCCACCGGGAGATATAGTGGTGGCTGGGGACTGAATACCAAGGGACTGCCACAACTATAAGTTTGTGGAAAGGTTATGTTTCTACATGCCTAAATGGCATTTCCAAGGAAAGCAGTTAGTATTGTAGCCTGTGGGTTGGTGGCTGTGTATTTATGCTTATATCTTTGCTCATATCATGGACAGGGGATTGGCGTGCATATAGAACACTGGAAGAGGCACTGGTGTTACCCACACACTGTTTCTGGACCCTGGCGTTCAGCCCAAGTAGTCAGGTGCTTTGCTTGCATGTGCCTGAGCACTGGTGATGGTCAGGCTGGTAGCAAATGGCCTTTTTTGGGTTAACTGGACTGTCTTTAAAAAAGTGCCAGACTTGTGAACACATAAACCTTGGATTGGCAATTTCATCTGTGATGGTGCTATGACGAATAGTTGCTCACCTTGTGTCTCTGGCCACTCCACTGCCTCTTCCTGCCTGATGTGGTGCTGTGGATCCATCCCCCCTGTGCGCTGCAGTCCTCGCTCTGCATTTCACCTTCACAGATTGGGTCAGTGACTTCATCGTCCACTACCTTGTCTTCTACATTTGCACCCTGGACCTCCCCCTGACTTGATAAAGTAACAACACCACTTGTTGGCAATTGTTTCTCATCATCATCCTCTACCTCTTGAGACAGTAATTGCATTTTCCCACAGTCGCCTTCTTGTGATTGTGACTGCTCAAATATTTGGGCATCACTGCATGCGATCTCCTCATGTCGTGCTTGAAGCAGGCAGAGTGAGAGGCCAGAATTTATAAATGGAAATGTGACCAGCTCTTCTGAGTGTCCAAGTGTGGGATCACTTGTCTCTGGGCACTCCGCATGGTGGGAGGAAGGAGGATCATGTGGTCCAGAATCACGACTACTGAGACTGGACTGTGTGGAATATAGGGTGGTGCTGGCAATATGTCTGTAAGCATTATCTGCTATACATCAAACAACCTTTTCACACTGGTCTGGCTTCAAAAGTGGTGTCCAGCTTCCCCCTACAAAGTGGGACAGGAAGCTAGGTCTACATGATGTATGTGTTTGTTGTGCTCCCGTGGCATGCACAGTTTCATCTTGCCCATGGCCTCGGCCTCTGCAGTAACCATCAGCATCACATCAACTTTCACTTCCCGTACCACATGCCTTGCCCATTTTAAATTACATATGATATATCCCTGTTGAGAAAATGTTGCAGACAGTATTACAAATTTGCCCACTACAGTTGGACGTATAAGACTGCAGTACCAATATAGCAATGAATTTTTTTTAACTAACAATTTTTTTTGTGGGGGGGTTTTGAGGCCCAACTGTAGTATGATAAATGCCATATGAAATTTCACTGCTCAAAAAAATTGCAGTATTACAATGCTAGGAAAATTAGCCAAATTCAGATGGACATATAAAACTACAGTATCAATATGGCAATGCTATTTGTAACCAAAATTTTTTAGTGTTTTGAGGCCCAACTATAGCACAATAAATGCCATATAATATTTCACTGCCCCAAAAAATTGCAGTATTACAATGCCAGGAAAATTTGCCAAATTTAGATGGACGTATAAAAGTGCAGTATCAATATAGCAATGGGATTTTTTTTAACAAAGAATTTTTTTAAGGTTGTGAGGGCCAACTGTAGCACAATAAATGCTGTATAGGATTTAACTGTGCAAAAAAAATTGCAGTATTATAATGCCAGCAAAACTTGCCCAGTTCAGATGGATGCATAAGACTGCAGTATAAATATAGCAATGCAATTTTTTTAACAAACTATTTTTATTGGGGGGGTTGAGGCCCAACTCTGACAGAATACATGCCATATAAAATGTCACTTCTAAAAAAATGCAGTATTGCAATGCCAGCAAAATGTGCCCACTTCAGATGGACGCTTAAGACTGCAGTATCAATATATCAATGCTACTGAGATCCAACCAAGTCTGGCTGTATGCTTTTGATGAACCACTAATATAGTAAAAAAGGTGTATGATATTTCCCTGCTCTGAACGATTTGCAAGACTAAGGGCAAAAAGAATATTATTAGCCCTGAGAAGGTATGAGTTGCAGGCTGCAGCATAAAGGACATACAATTCACTCTATCCTGTCCTACACGATCCCTTTAGCACAATCTCTCCCTAAGGGCTGTTAACAGCTGTGTCTGCTGTGGTCCGCTGTGGCCAGTCATTTCTGTGATAGTGCACTTTAGTGTCACGCCTGTCCGAGAGGCAAAGGAAACAAGGAAATTTTGTGAAACCACGTTGAAGGCCCATCAGGAATGACACCATTTTGAAGTCTCCGATGACCTCCCATCCATAGTTGTCATACTTCAAGGCACTCATGGACATCTTGACACTGGTGTAGTCCTCTTTGAGATACACAGAGTGAGCCATAGGGAGAGACAGGTAGCTGTTTCTATTGTGAAACAACACGGCTTTGAGGATGAACTGTCTATGAATAGGCGCCATTCACACAGGTTACAGGTGATACCTATAGCCTCAAAAAGACCGGCCACATTGTTGAGGAAGCAAAACTCATTTTCCTGACTGAAGAAAGTGGAAAATGTTTGGTGACGCTTTCTCTGATCTGTGACTTGCACGCTTTCATCCAACAAGTTCCACTGCTTGAGCCTTGATGTCAGAAGCTCAGCATTGGACTTGGTAAGATGAAGGGCTCTGATCAGATCGTTGACGTCTTTCTGTTTAGGAAATTATGGCCTTCTCTCCTCAACTGCATCTGTGAAAATGTAATCTTAATCTCCTATATCTTCCTCGCTGTCTGACTTGCAGCTTTTTCCTGAAGATGGCTGATCCCTCTTTGGAGGAGTTGGAACAGGCATCTCGGGCAGTATGGTTCTGGGGCAATGGAAAAAGAAATGTCTGGATAAATGATTTGAGGCTCATTCTTGCCTGTGCGACGTTTGGCAGGATCCACCATGCAGAAGTAGCAGTTCCTTGAGTGGTCGGTCGGTTGCTGCCAAATTCGCGGGATAGCAAACTTCATGGCTCTCTTTTCTCTTTTGTACCAACCTGTAACATAGCAGATTTAATTAATTATTTAAATTTAAAAGCAGGAAATGTTAAACATTACTTAATACATATTTTACTATAGTGCCTTGACATATGTGAAAATGTTGTCAATTGCAACTCCTTAAACTGTACTAGATCGGAATCATTGAAATTCTACAAAATAAAGCACTGCCATCTAAATGAGCAGCAATTAGTGTTGAGCGATACCGTCCGATACTTGAAAGTATCGGTATCGGAAAGTATCGGCCAATACCGGCAAAGTATCGGATCTAATCCGATACCGATACCTGATACCAATACAAGTCAATGGGACTCAAGTATCGGACGGTATCCCTCATGGTTCCCAGGGTCTGAAGGAGAGGAAACTCTCCTTCAGGCCCTGGGAACCATATTAATGTGTAAAAGAAAGAATTAAAATAAAAAATATTGCTATACTCACCTCTCCGACGCAGCCTGGACCTCACCGAGGGAACCGGCAGCGTTGTTTGCTTAAAATGCGCGCGTTTCCTTCCTCCCGTGACGTCACGGCTTGTGATTGGTCGCGTGCCGCCCATGTGGCCGCGACGCGACCAATCACAGCAAGCCGTGACGTAATTTTCAGGTCCTGAATGCCGAATTCTAGGCATTCAGGATTTTAAAATTACGTTCCGGCTTGTGATTGGTCACGTCGCGGTCACATGGGCGACGCGACCAATCGTTGTTTGCTTAAAATGCGCGCGTTTCCTGCCTCCCGTGACGTCACGGCTTGTGATTGGTCGCGTCGCCCATGTGACCGCGACGTGACCAATCACAAGCCGGAACGTAATTTTAAAATCCTGAATGCCTAGAATTCGGCATTCAGGACCTGAAAATTACGTCACGGCTTGCTGTGATTGGTCGCGTCGCGGCCACATGGGCGGCACGCGACCAATCACAAGCCGTGACGTCATGGGAGGAAGGAAACGCGCGCATTTTAAGCAAACAACGCTGCCGGTTCCCTCGGTGAGGTCCAGGCTGCGTCGGAGAGGTGAGTATAGCAATATTTTTTATTTTAATTCTTTCTTTTACACATTAATGTTGTTTCGATACCAATACCCGATACCACAAAAGTATCGGATCTCGGTATCGGAATTCCGATACCCGCAAGTATCGGCCGATACCCGATACTTGCGGTATCGGAATGCTCAACACTAGCAGCAATTGTTCACCTTGCCTTCAAGAGTTTTCTTGCAATATTCGCATGTGAAATGAGGTGCCCAGGACTTGTCTTGATCCCCGACAAGCATGCCGAAATATGCCTTGTAGCTCTCACACATCATGCGACTTGCTTTCACGGAATACTTTCTCGCTCTTGTGTTTATAAATTGTTCACACACATACCAAAATGCATCTGCTGGAAGCAAACAACCTCTTGATGCCATCTAAAACAAACAATTGCTCTTTAATCCCTTTACCCCCAAGGGTGATTTGCATGTTAATGACCGGGCCAATTTTTACAATTCTGACCACTGTCCATTTATGAGGTTATAACTCTGGAATGCTTCAATGGATCCAGGTGATTCTGCCACAATTTTCTCGTGACATATTGTACTTCATGATAGTGGTAAAATTTCTGCGATATTTCCTGCATTTATTTGTGAAAAAAATGGAAATTTGGCAAAAATTTTGAAAATTTCGCAATTTTCCAACTTTGAATTTTTATGCAATTAAATCACAGATATGTCACACAAAATACTTAATTAACATTTACCACATGTCTACTTTACATCAGCACAAGAAAAAAATTTTGTTAGGGAGTTATAAGGGTTACAAGTTGACCAGCAATTTCGCATTTTTACAACACCATTTTTTTTAGGGACCACATCTCATTTGAAGTCATTTTGAGGGGTCTATATGATAGAAAATAACCAAGTGTGACACCATTCTAAAAACTGCACCCCTCAAGGTGCTCAAAACCACATTCAAGAAGTTTATTAACCCTTCAGATGTTTCACAGGAATTTTTGGAATGTTTAAATAAAAATGAACATTTCACTTTTTTTCACAAAAAGTTTACTTCAGCTCCAATTTGTTTTATTTTACCAAAGGTAACAGGAGAAAATGGACCCCAAAAGTTGTAGTACAATTTGTCCTGAGTACGCTGATATGTGGGGGTAAACCACTGTTTGGGCGCAAGAGAGAGCTCGGAAGGGAAGGAATTGACAGGAATTGAGATGGGACGCTATGTTGCGTTTGGAGAGCCACTAATGTGCCTAAACATTGAAACCCCTCATAAGTGAAACCATTTTGGAAAGTAGACCCCCTAAGGAAGTTGTCTAGATGTGTGGTGAGCACTTTGACCCATTAAGTGATTCACAGAAGATTATAATGCAGATCCGTAAAAAATAAAAAATCATATTTTTTCACAAAAATGATTTTTTCGCCCCCAATTTTTTATTTTCCCAATGGTAAGAGAAGAAATTGGACCCCAAGAGTTGTTGTAGAATTTGTCCTGAGTACGCTGATACCCCATATGTGGGGGTAAACCACTGTTTGGGCGAATGGCAGAGCTCGAAAGGGAAGGAGCGCCATTTGACTTTTCAATGCAAAACTGACGGGAATTGAGATGAGATGCCATGTTGCGCTTGGAGAGCCACTGATGTGCCAAAACATTGAAATCACCCACCATTTTGACACCATTTTGGAAAGTAAACCCACTAAGAAACTTATCTAGATGTGTTGTGAGAGCTTTGAACCCCCAACTGTTTCACTACAGTTTATAACGCAGAGCCGTGAAAATAAAAAAAAAAATTCCCACAAAAATTATTTTTTAGCCTCCAGTTACCCTAATGGTAAAATGGAAATAAATACTTTTTTAAATTTTTTAGTTTTTCCCTAACTAAGGGGGTCATGAAGGGGGGTTTGATTTACTATTTTTAGCGGGTTTTTTATGACTGGCAATCGTCACACACTAAAAGACGCTTTTTATTGCAAAAAATATTTTTTGCGTTACCACATTTTGAGAGCTATAACACTGGTCAACAGCATTTTTGGTGCCAAAGATATTTAATCGAATTTAGGGTATTTTTGGGGTGCTGATTCTGAATATGTCATCAGTTTTGCCAGATTGGCTCAAGTTTTCGAGATTTTTGGTATCTTATTTATAGCACTTGTTGGTAAATGCGACGCATCATCTCATTAATTTCTTTGGATTAGTACTAGAACTGAGCAGTTCTCAATATAGTTTTGTGTTAATTAGTGTTCTAAAAGTTTGTTCATAGCTTGATTTTTGCACTAACTTTATGTTGTTGTCTGTTTTCCAGTGAAAAGCATGAACTCATCAAGAAGAAGTTGTCTTAACGATCCAGACTCATTCTGTTACATTTGTGGTGAATACACACTGCCAAAACATAGAAGAAACATAACAGACTTCGTAAAAAAAAGTGTATTTTGCCTATTTTGGGGTTATGCTTGGGGACCAAGACAAGTTTTGGGCACCACACATAGTGTGCAAAGCATGTATCGAATTATTACGAAAATGGAGCAAAGGACAAAGAAAAAGCTTCAAATTTGGTGTTCCAATGGTGTGGAGAGAGCCAAAAAATCATCATGATGACTGCTATTTATGGTAAACACAGGTACAGGCACATCTTCACAATGAGGGACAGGCCTTCTTGCAGATTCCATGTTACTCCCATTTTCGTTTCTTATGCTTATTGAATCCTTGCACTTGCACTGCACAGAAATAACAGTCATCATGATGATTTTTTGGCTCTCTCCACACCATTGGAACACCAAATTTGAAGCTTTTTCTTTGTCCTTTGCTCCATTTTCGTAATAATTCGATACATGCTTTGCACACTATGTGTGGTGCCCAAAACTTGTCTTGGTCCCCAAGCATAACCCCAAAATAGGCAAAATACACTTTTTTTACGAAGTCTGTTATGTTTCTTCTCTGTTTTGGCAGTGTGTATTCACCACAAATGTAACAGAATGAGTCTGGATCGTTAAGACAACTTCTTCTTGATGAGTTCATGCTTTTCACTGGAAAACAGACAACAACATAAAGTTAGTGCAAAAATCAAGCTATGAACAAACTTTTAGAACACTAATTAACACAAAACTATATTGAGAACTGCTCAGTTCAAGTACTAATCCAAAGAAATTAATGAGATGATGCGTCGCATTTACCAACAAGTGCTATAAATAAGATACCAAAAATGTCAAAAACTTGAGCCAATCTGGCAAAACTGATAGCATATTCAGAATCAGCACCCCAAAAATACCCCAAATTCATTAAAATATTTTGGACACCAGAAAAAAATTTTTTTTTTGTTGACCTGTGTAATTTTTCCATATTTTGGTCCACAGAGTCATGTCAGGTCTTGTTTTTTGTGGGACGAGTTGAAGTTTTTATTGGTAACATTCTTGGGCAAGTCACATTTTTTTTTTTTTTTAACCAATCAAATTTTTATTGTTTAACATAAGTAGAATACAAAGAAAATACAAATACGGAGCAACATGGGGGTGGGGAGGAGGAAGGGGAAAGAAAACGATTGCTACATGAAAAACATCATAAAGTAAGAGATAAAGTGCTGAACTGGAGAAATATAACAATAATGTGTAAATATCTCATAGAAATATATGCCCAATTATTGCACAGAAACAGGGGTAGATAGTTGTTCCGGGGAAGAGAAAAAGCAAGAAGAGATCCATGGATCCCACCATGTAAGTACCTTATTTTTCTTTGAGAGACAGTCAGCAGTGATCGATTCATAGCTATAATGCAGATTGATTCTAGCGATTAATTCAGAATCTGAGGGAACAGTCGCAGATTTCCAGTATTTGGCGATGCAGAGCCTAGCTGCTACTAAGATATTGGATATAACCAGTTGTAAGGGAGAGGGAAACTGTATCACTGAGATGCCAAGAACTGCTAGAGGGCCAGTTAGAGTAAAGGGGGTGCAGATTACCTCCAAGATAATGACTTCAACCTGACACCAAAACACCTGTAAGAAGGGGCAACTCCACCATACATGAGCAAGTGAACCAGTGAGGTTACAGTTTTTCCAGCAGAGAGGAGAAGTAGTAGGGTAAAATTTGGCTAGCTTAGAAGGTGTGAGATACCAAAGGAGTTGAATTTTTTTAGATTGCTCAAGATGCCCTAAACATGAAGAAAATCTTGAAGAATGTTGTATAGCGAAACTCCAATCTTCGGAAGAGGCGACAAACAAAAGTGCAGCCTCCTACGAGGACATAAAGGAGAGTCTCACCGAAAAGTCATGAGATAAAAGAGATTTATAAATTATTGAGATACCATGAGAAATCCAAGTATTGGGTCTGAAGAACCTCTGAACCTGAGTCTCCTCCCCCTGGGAAGCCGCGGGAACACCAAACACAGATTGGCGCTTTAGGAGGCTGCGAATCTGAAAATATTGAAACAAGGCTTTAGGAGATAGGTTGAATTGAGCTGAGAGATCTGTAAAGGATTTCAAGCCCGATTCATCATATAAGTCATTGATCCAGCGTATTCCGCAGGCTTCCCAGGTGGAGAGAGACAAGCCCTCCACCACCCCCTCAAGCGCTCTAATAGAGAGATACTCAAATAAAAATGGCCAATGTACAGGACATAGTTGAGCCCAAATTTTAGAGGCAGAAGCAATTGTTTTCAAAGAGGGGGTCCGGCCCGATGGATGGAGTAAGCAAAGCTCTAAAAGCAATCTAAGAGACCCCTTAGGGGCAAATTGCGACTCAATAACAAACCATTGAAGCAAAGAATTCCCCTCTGGGGGGTATTAGGGTCAGAACTGAGGTTATATAGGGAAGCATAATATGAAGCAAATTCATCCGCAATATGTATAGGGTTGAGAATTCGAGTACCATCCGATTTAAGAAGATAGGAAATTTTAGACTGGACTTCTTTTTTTTTTACCCGTTTGGCCAGTAACGAACCAGCTCTGTCTCCCATAGAATAGAAAGAAGCCCTGGATTTCCTTAAAGAGTGCTCTGCCTTATGTAAGAGAAGCTGCCTTAGGTGAAGCCGTGCAGTAGAAAGGCTAGAAAAAAGTTGGGGAGAGGGACGGGCTTTATGGCGGGATTCCAAAAGAGACACCTCAGCTAGCGCAGCTTGGAGCTTGGAGTTGTATTTCCGTTTGGTTGTCGCAGCTATCTTAATAAAGAAGCCGCGAATAACTGCCTTGTGAGCGAACCAAAGGGAGTCCTCACGCACATCTGAAGAGTCATTAAAGGCAAAAAACTCCTGCAGAGAGCGTTCAATCTGTGAGGAGTTCGCTTGGTCCGAGAGGAGATGGGTGTTAAGGCGCCAGTGTGAAGGGGGTCTGGTAGCAAGAGGGTCCTCTAGTGAGATTGATACAGGAGCATGATCGGACCAAGTAATATTACCTATTGAGGCAGCAATACAATGGGGGAGAGCAACATCATCAACTAAGATTTAATCTATTCTGCTATAGGAGGCGTGACGCGATGACCAGAAAGTGTAATCTCTTTCATTGCAGTGTGGATATCTCCAAATATCATGGAGATTATTGGATTTGATTATATGGGCAGCTTCCCCTCTAGACCCAGAGCGAGACAAACAGTCCATACTTTTAGAAATAGGAATATTGAAGTCTCCAGCAACTAGTTTATACCCATGATCAAATTTGCTAAGTTCTAAAAAAAAGGAGTTTAGGAATTTAGATTGACCTACATTCAGGCCGTACACAGAGGCAATGGTGTAGGGGGCATTATTAATTATACATGAAATTATGATATATCTACCCGCGGGGTCAGCCCTAGAGCCAACTAGTTGAAAAGAATTCGATTTACTAAAAAAGATTGCTACTCCAGCTTTTTTGGAGGTCCCATTAGCAAAAAATTGGTGTGGATATAGATTATAATGCATTCTGATATTATCTTGTTCAAGCAAGTGAGTTTCTTGCAGGCATATTATGTCTTGTTTAGACTTAATCAACTGACGCCAAACCAGCGATCTCTTACCCGGAGAATTAAGACCATTGACATTAATAGAATATAATGACACACTCATCGTACCAAATAGTTGACATTAGATATAAAACTCTGAGGCAACACAAAGAAAAAGCAACATGGGCAATGTTAATGAAGCAATCTGGAACATGGGAAGGGGGGGGGGGGGAGGGAGGGAAAAGGGGGAAACAAATAATAAAACATTACAACAAAGGACCAGTCAGGGAATTCCTGAGTCCAAGGTGAAAAAATAAAACAGTTCACCTATGGGGCAATAAACTGAAGATGACCCACCAGGGATCAACCTCAGCAAAAGTCAGAGAGGAAAAAAAAAAGTTATGAAAAGAGTGCAAAAAGGAAAATTGCGGGAAAAGGAAAAAAAAAGAAAACATTTATTTTTCCCTTTTTTCCAACCAGGAGAGTAGAGAAGCAACACCTCAGGCAACCTTCCAGTCAGGAACAATACAATGTCTTCGGGGAGCCGGACCATCGTGCTTGGAGGTAGCTGCGGCAGCAGGTGGAGTGGGAGGGGCAAAGCCCCATTGCGACAAGGCTTTGGCTGCTTGCGATGGAGTTAGACACGTGATGATAGAACCATCCTTGCGAATGCAAAGCTTAGTAGGAAATCCCCAGCGGTATAATATTCCTTTTTCTCTCAGAATCGTGGTATATGGGAGAAATTCCCTACGTAGAGCAAGGGTTCCAGGCGAAAGATCCGGGAAAACAGAGATTGCTGCAAATCGCTCAGGAAGAGAAGGATTTGCTCTCAGGGCCTGTAGGAATTCATCCTTCATGATAAAGAAGTGGATACGTGCCAGGACGTCTCTAGGGACCGAGGGATCCAGTCTTGGAGGCTTAGGGATCCGATGAATACGGTCAATTATGATGTTTTCTTTAGAATAATTTGGGAGAACAGTGAGAATGAAGTCTTGAAGAAAGGCCCTAAGATCGTCATTTCCAACAGATTCAGCAACACCTCTGATCTTAACATTATTTCGCCTGGACCTGTCTTCTAGGTCCAGAGCTTTAGCATGAGTCTTAGTAGCCAGCAATTGCAGAGTATCATGGGCGTCCCACAGTTCATTATGGGAGGACACCAGCTCTGCCATTTTATTTTCTAGGTGATCAGTTCTGCTCCCAAGTTCCTCCACCTCACCTCTTAGCTCCGCCATCATGGAGCGCATATCGTCCTGCAGGGAGGATCTTAAGTCCCCCAGCATCGCTTTTAAAAGCGACGCTGTGACCGGAGCGTCAGGGAATTCAGGCGCTGCAGCGCTGGAAGTAGAAGATTGAGAGCCTCGGCGCGCAGCTCTGGCAGATCTAGGAGAGAGCGGCGCCATCTTGGAATTCTGTGAGTGTGGCGATGAGGCCGCGAAAAAGTCCACAATACGGCGAGAAGGGTCTCCAGTGCCGGATTTAGACTTCCCCATGGGCTCACCAGGCGATAAGCAAGCTGTGAGGGGAGTTATGGAAACGGAGTTACCTTCAGTGTATCGCTATGAGCCGCTTATGCAGTCCTGGGAACGGAGCTCCCGCTCTATGCGACCTGCACCATCTGCCGCCAGGCCATGCCCCCCGCAAGTCACATTTTTTTATCGCTTTTTATTCCGATTTTTGTGAGGCAGAATGACCAAAAACCAGCTATTCATGAATTTCTTTTGGGGGAGGTGTTTATACCGTTCCGCGTTTCGTAAAATGGATAAAGCAGTTTTAATCTTCAGGTCAGTACGATTACAGCGATACCTCTTTTATATTTTTTTAATGTTTTGGCGTTTTTATACGATAAAAACTATTTTCTAGAAAAAATAATTATTTTTGCATCACTTTATTCTGAGGACTATAACTTTTTTATTTTTTTGCTTATGATGCTGTATGGCAGCTCATTTTTTTGCGGGACAAGATGACGTTTTCAGCGGTACTATGGATATTTATATCCGTCTTTCTAATCGCGAGTTATTCTACTTTTTGTTCGGCGATATGATAATAAAGCTTGTTTTTTGCCTTGGTTTTTTTTTTACGGTGTTCACTGAAGGGGTTAACTAGTGGGACAGTTTTATAGGACGGTCGTTACGGACGCGGCGATACAAAATATGTGTACTTTTATTGTTTTTTTATTTAGATAAAGGAATGTATTTATTGGAACAATATTTTTTTATTATTATTATTTAATTAGGATTTTTTTTTTCACACATGTAAAAAAAATGTTTTACATTTTTTACTTTGCCCCAGGGGGCCATCACAATTTATTGACAAATCGCTGATCTGACACTTTGCTGTGCATTGTGCAGCAAACGATTCTGGATATGGGCCTGCAGGGAGGAGGAGGTAAGAGACCCTCGCAGCAACGCGATCACATCGCGTTGCTCCAAGGGTCTCAGGGAAGCAGGCAGGGAGCCCCCTCCCTGCGCGATGCTTCCCTATTCCACCGGAACACTGCGATCATGTTTGATCGCAGTGTGCCGGGGGTTAATGTGCTGGGTGCAGTCCGTGACCGCTTCTGGCACATAGTGAGAGCGACTGATCGCTCTGGACGTACTATTCTGTCCTTGGGAAGTAGGGCCCACCCCACATTGACGGAATAGTACGTCCAATGGTAGAAATTGGTTAACTACGATTTGTTATTCTCTTACTCAGCAATAACATAAACCGTAATGTTGGTTAGAAACCCCTGTGCTTTTTTTTTACTTGTATGACTACTATTGAACAGTCCGAGAACATTCTAGAAAGTTCTAAAAGTTTCAAGAAACTTCTAGATAATTCTGGAAAATTGTACAAACTTCTGCACAATTCTAGCAGTTCAACTATATTCTAGAAGACTACTCAGTATTGAATACAAATTGAGAATTTTCCCGAAAAAAGACACATTTCAAAATTTCATTGTCCTGATCACAGAAGCAAAGTTTTTTGTGGAACAGCAACTATTTTCTATTTTTTTAGGCATAGCGGGTTAGGAAAACACACTTTGTACTCAGGAACAAAACATAAATAAAAATTTGTTACATAGTGTTATTATAATTAGACATAAGAAGGGCTGTTGTTGTACTTAAAAGAAGTATAATCGTGGTTAAATCTCTGGCTAATATGCAGCTACAATTCTTTCCTCTCACCAGTTCCTCTCCCTATTCTGCCTGTTTCCTGGGTACAGTGTGTCAGGCATAGCATCACAGGCCTTATATAGACCTGATGACGCTATGCGGCCAGCCAATCACATTAATGCCACAACCAAACTGGCTACAGCATTACAGTTACTGTCAGGCAATCCCCACATATTCGTTGGCTGTATAAAAAGCACCAAACATGCGGGGCAGGGACTCGAGCTCCCGCTTGAGCACTAAAAAAATACTCACTGAGTATACCAAGCACACTGATGGTTGAGCGAGTAACGAGTAGTGACGAGCATGCTTGTTCCTCAGTAGTTGCAATGCAACTGATTACCCCTTTTTTAGTTAATTCTTGGATGGGGATGGCATAATCCTGCTTAATTCTCTGTTTTACATGAATGTGTTGGTAGTTTGGAGCACCACTGTGAAGAACTGTTCGAACAGCATGCATTTTGTAGCACTGGGCGGCCCGCCTGTATGTGCGTTAGTAATAGGCTGTAAACCAGATGCTCTGCATTGCTTGTGTGAGCAATGCCACATACAAACTATTATCATTTATCTTTTTGTGCACTAATGCCAAACAACCAATACTGGATTGAAATTGGTTGTTTCATCTGTATTTTTTGCACCTGTGTTTTTGCCATCATTAATCGGGTCCGATGCGCCCTGCTAGTGCATTTGGTTGGAGGCTTCAGCAGGTAATCATCTCTGCTTTTTTTCTCTTTGACTTTTTTTACATTTTTTGGAGGATTTTTAAGTCCTCTTTTTGTGTCTGTGAGCTTTCACCACTGTGAAGAACAAGCTTGCCACCCTATTTTCATTCTAAATTAATCACTGTCCTTCCTACTTCTTCTACTACTTCATTAATAGGATATTGCTACCACTATCTTCCATGTTCCAGATACAATGTACAGTAAGTGCAGCCTGGTCACAGTCACTTTGTCTGAATGCATGATAGGCCTCATTAGATATTATCCATCTTCCCTCTTTCTACTTCCTCTTTACCTCCCACATTTCGTATAGAGACTGCCACTTCCTCAAAATATTTGAATGCTCATTCAAAAGATATCTCCTCCTGTACTTGTGTGTGCCTTGTTTTACTCATGTTTATTGTACTTGGCTATATTTGCCACGTTCACATGTAAAGCGCCATGGAATAATGCGCTACAAAAATGTATAATAATAAAAATAATATTCTCTGCAATGGACGTTGGGACACGTCCCATTAGATTAAAGTACATTTCAAACTACTGTAAGCTTGAAATTCCTTATTTGGTAAAGATCTTCTCTTTATTTTAGTTTTTTGTCTCTTATTTTTAATATATCCAGCTAGTTATCTATTACTCTTTCAGCATTGTGGAAGTACAGGGCTTCTGGAATTTAAGTTGTCTGCTACTTTAACCAAACAAAAGTTACTGGGGTATGTAGCCTGTAAGTTAATGCAATTGTTAACATAGAGCATAGCTCTCATTTGTTTTATTCTAGATTAAAAACTTTAATACACAATGAGGTGCATATGCTAAGTGGTTTTTAAGTGGCTCATTTTGTAATTTAAAGTCAAACCAGATAAAGATAATGGTCCCCGGGAACTCCTGTCTTCGCGCCACGTATCTGGCGTCTTAAGCGCCATTCATAGCGGCGGACTCTTGCCTTTACCCAGTGAATCTCTTCAGGAACCTAGAGACGCCTCAGGCTTTCTGTCTCTCTCTTTTTATCCCGGGTCACCCAGCTTAGGCCTTTCTGGCCTAGACATACCTACGTGCATTGTTTTCCAGTTTGATAAAAGGGATTTTCTGATGAAGGTCTGATGTATGGACCGAAAACGTTTAATCTTTAAACTGGATGCACAAATAAGTGGAATACTCATCTTGCAAAAATAACCTTCTGAGTGCCAAGTGATTTTTGATTATTAAAGTCAAACCAGTCACAATGTTATTCTTTAACAACAGGTTAAAAAGATTACACAGAACATTCAATGACAAAATATATCAAACTTTTAAGTATTTTTTGCTTCCGCCTTCTGCTTTTTGCATAACTTGCATTCTTTTAAGAACAATTGCTTTAGATATAAATTCTACTAGTAAATTTGATTCTCACACTGCTAAAATTCGGTCTTAGACAAGCATGATATTCTTTGCATTCCAGTCAAGTAATAGAAAACACAATCATTGTCAAATGCCCTGTTTACATCATGTTTATTATTAATGTTTGTCAATCATGTCAATAAAGCAAACAACATTCACTCTAAACATGTCGGTAAGACTACATTGTGGAATTGGGGGTTAAAGCAGTGTACTTTTGAAGTCCATCTAGCCAATATATGTAAGGATACTTAAAAAAAAAGGTATAGCGTAGAGTAGTGGACAATTTGTTTATATACAATCTCCAATAAAAAAATAAAAGTATACATGTTGTTTCCAATGAATTACTGGCTAATCAGTAAATAAGTTGCATTCATGGGTAATGAATGTTACTACATGACACCAATTACAGGCCTCCATCATACACTACCGTTCAAAAGTTTAGGGTCACTTAGAAATGTCCTTATTTTTGAAAGAAAAGCACATTTTTTTCCAATAAAGCTAACATTAAATGATTCAGAAATACACTCTATACATTGTTAATGTGGTAAATGACTATTCTAGCTGAAAATGTCTGGTTTGTAATGCAATATCTTCATAGGTGTATAGACGCCCATTTCCAACAACCATCACTCCAGTGTTCTTATGGTACTTTGTGCTTGCTATCTGTGTAAGAAGGCTAATGGATGGTTAGAATATCCTTGAAAACCCTTGTGCAAGTATGATAGCACAGCTGAAAACAGTTTGGCTGATTAGAGAATGTATAAACCTGACCTTCCTTTGAGCTAGTTGTGAATCTGGGGCATTACATTTGTTGGTTCCATTAAACTCTCAAAATGGCCAGAAAGAAAGAAATTTAATGTGAAACTTGACAGTCTATTCTTGCTCTTAGAAATGAAGGCTATTCCATGGGAGAAATTGCCAAGAAACTGAAGATTTCCTACAACGGTGTGTACTACTCCCTTCAGAGGAGAGCACAAACAGGCTCTAACCAGAGGAGATAGAGAAGTGGGAGGCCCCGCTGCACAACTGAGCAACAAGACAAGTACATTAGAGTCTGTAGTTTGAGAAATCGATGCCTCACAGTTCCTCAACTGGCAGCTTCATTAAATAGTACACGCAAAACACCAGTGTCAACATCTACAGTGAAGAGGTGACTCCGCGATACTGGCCTTCAGGGCAGAGTGGCAAAGAAAAAGCCATATCTGAGACTGGCTAACAAAAGGAAAAGATTAATATGGGCAAAAGAACACAGACATTGGACAGAGGAAGATTGGAAAAAAGATTTTTCTTTGAAATAATAATTTTCTCCTTCAAACTTTACTTTCGTCAAAGAATGCTCCCTTTGCAGCAATTACAGCATTGCAGACCTTTGGCATTCTAGCAGTTAATTTGCTGAGTTAATCTGGGGAATTTTCACCCAATGCTTCTAGAAGCCACTCCCACAAGTTGGTTTGGCTTGATGGACACTTTTTGCGTACCGTACGGTCAAGTGGAGGTGTGTTTTGGGTCCTTGTCCTGTTATAGGATGAAATTGGCTCCAATCAAGCGCTGTCCACAGGGTATGGCATGGCGTTGCAAAATGGAGTGATAGCCTTCCTTATTCAAAATCCCTTTTACCTTGTTCAAATCTCCCACTTTACCAGCACCAAAGCAATCCCAGACCATCACATTACCTCCACCATGCTTGACAGATGGTGTCAGGCACTCTTCCAGCATCTTTTCAGTTGTTCTGTGTCTTACAAATGTTCTGTGTGATCCAAACACCTCAGACTTGGATTCGCCTGTCCATAACACTTTTTCGAACCTTGTCAATGTCTGGACTAGATTTTCAATTAATTTGGCAACTCATTTGATTAATAAAAGTATGAGTTTTCATGGAAAACACAGAATTGTCTGGATGATCCTAAAATTTTGAACGGTAGAGTATGTACAGTATACATGCTGAAGAATCTCTAGCCACTTCTACAGTCCAGTATATCATAGCAAATTCACACATAAACTAAGACAATTCCCCAGTGATCATGGCAGATTGCCGCAAAGTGTCTTTGAAGCTCAAGGTAAGTGACCAGGGCTTCTCAGCTATGAAAGTAAGAAAACAGCACTGTACTGACCCAACAGGGGTTACGGAAATGAGGGTAATGTCTTTGAAAGATCTCTTGGCAGTAGAAATATTGGAGGGAAATATTGTCCATCAGGACAATCCTATTTGACTTCTAAAAGAAGTCAGGTGTGTATCCATGCAGTTTGTGAGGGGTTATTGTTTGCTGCTGGATGGTGCCTATGGTCTCAATTTATAAAAAGGCAGGAGATCATCTTCGAGTTCTCAGTGTTGAAGGAGGATAACGCTAGTGCTGTAATAAACAATCTTGTAGCCAATTTACACTTGCTGATAATCGGGAACAAGAATTTCCAGGAGCACTCATTCACAACTTTAGGCCTGTCTTAACAGACCAGCATTCATGTGATGAATGAGCAAAATGTTCATTCATCAGGTCATATGCTATTTAAGCATGTTTAAAAAGCATATTGTATGGCAATACTTTACTGTATAAAAAGGACAATGTGCAGGTGAGAACAAGATGGTCTGTCTGTACACCCAGAATGATTGTATTAATGATTATTCCATGCATTTGGAAGTGTGATCAGCCTTTCTGAACAGGTCGAGAAATTAATACTTATTGGCTTCCTTGTAGCCAGTTGGTCCTCTTGCGGTTGGACAGTATATACGGACTCTTATGATGTTTTTCATACTTTGCTCTATTTCTGACCTAAAGGGGTTTAACAGGCTACATATACTTGTCCCTCTTACTCATAGTTTAAAAAATAAATCTCTCTAAATATGGCACCCAGAGAATTAGGCACCACTGTTTGCAGCATTGCTTATTCCATATATGTCCGCACCTCATTGACTGTGCAGGGCATCCATACATTGCACACATAGGGTGTTTCTTCTCTGGTCATGTCATATAGGAAAAAAATTACTTTTCTCACGATGTCCAATTGTCCCATTTATTTCACAGACTGAAAGGGAAGGTTGTGCTGATGTGAGGCGTTAGAACAGTTGCAATGGCTGGGCCCCAACACCCCATCATTGCCCATTCCACCACCTTCATCATTGCCCATTTTAACACCTCCATTATTGCCTCCCTCACCACCCCCATCGTCCTTTCCACCACCACCAACATTTCCTTCTCCCCCACCACCCATTCACTGCTCTCACCATCACTCACATCATTGCCAATCTCCATCTTGGGGACTCAATTATTAGGGGAACAGATAGGGCAATCTGTCACAAAGACAGGGATCTTCGAACGGTGTGCTGCCTACCTGGCGCTCGAGTCCGACACATCGCTGATCGGGTGGACAGATTACTGGGAGGGGTTGGTGAGGACCCAGTGGTCATGGTGCACATTGGCACAAATGACAAAGTTAGAGGTAGGTGGAAGGTCCTTAAAAATGATTTAAGGGAATTAGGCTGCAAGCTGAAAGCAAGGACCTCCAACGTGGTATTTTCCAAAATACTGCCTGTACCACGTGCCACGCCAGAGAGGCAACGGGAGATTAGGGAGGTTAATAAGTGGCTCAAGAATTGGTGTAGGAAGGAGGGGTTCCTGCAGAACTGGGCCGACTTCTCTGTTGGCTAAAGGCTCTACACTAGGGATGGGCTGCACCTCAATAGGGAAGGTGCAGCTGTGCTGGGGGAGAAAATGGCTAGAAGGTTGGAGGAGTGTTTAAACTAGGGATTGGGGGAGGGTATTCAATTTATAGGAGGGGAAGATTATGCAGATAGAGACCTTGGCACAAATAGGGAAGTTGGGGGTGGTGGTGGCATGGGGGGTGGGGTTAGAACAGTTAATAATTTAAGAAAGAATAGAGGTACAGAGAGGAACATCAAGTGCACGTATACTAATGCCAGAAGCCTCGCCAACAAAATGGACGAATTAGAATTAATCGAAACTGAAAAGAAAAACTTGTGGGGGGTTTCTATTGTTTAGGTACATCAGGGCTCAGCAAATGCAATGTGATGCCTGCAGACCAATCCACCTACAGTAAGTCTGCATTCCAAATGGTGCTCCTTCCCTTTCGAGCTCTGCCATGTGCCCAAACGGTGGTTCCCCCCACATATGGGTTATCATCGTACTCAGGACAAATTGGACAACAACTTTTTGGAGTCCCATTTCTCCTGTTACCCTTGGAAAAATACAAAACTGGGGGCTGAAAAATAATTTTTGAGTAAAAAAATGATTTTTTATTTTCAAGGCTCTGCCTTATAAACTGTAGGGAAACACTTGGGGGTTGAAAAATTCTCACAACACATCTAGATAAGTTCCTGGGGGGTCTAGTTTCCAATATGGGGTAACTTGTGGGGGGTTTCTACTGTTTAGGTACATCAGGGGCTTTGCAAATGCAACGTGACACCTACAGACCAATCCATCTGAGTCTGCATTCCAAATGGCGCTCTTTCCTTTCCGAGCTCTGCCATGCCCCCAAACAGTGGTTTCCCCCCACATATAGGGTATCAGCATACTCAGGACAAATTGGACAACAATCTTTGTGGTCCAATTTCTCCTGTTACCCTTGGAAAAATACAAAACTAGGGGCTAAAAAATACATTTTGTGGAAAAAAAATATTTTTTATTTTCATGGCTCTGCGTTATAAACTGTAGGGAAACACTTGAGGGTTCAAAGTTCTCATAACACATCTAGATAAGTTCCTTGGTGGGTTTAGTTTTCAATATGGGGGTCACTTGTGGGGGGTTTCTATTGTTTAGGTACATCAGGGGCTCTGCAAATGCAACGTGACACCTGCAGACCAATCCATCTAAGTCTGCATTCCAAATGGCGCTCCTTCACTTTCGAGCTCTGCCATGCGCCCAAACGGTGGTTCCCCCCACATATGGGGTATCAGCGTACTCAGGACTAATTAGACAACAACTTTTGGGTCCAATTTCTCCTATTACCCTTGGAAAAATACAAAACTGGGAGCTAAAAAATAATTTTTGTGGAAAAAAAAGGAATTTTTATTTTTACGGCTCTGCGTTATAAACTGTAGTGAAACACTTGGGGGTTCAAAGCTCTCACAACACATCTAGATAAGTTCCTTAGGGGGTCTACTTTCCAAAATTGTGTCACTTGTGGGGGGTTTCAATGTTTAGGCTCATCAAGGGCTCTCCAAAGGCAACATGGTGTTCCATCTCAATTCCAGTCAATTTTGCATTGAAAAGTCAAACGGCGCTCATTCCCTTCCGAGCTCTTCCATGCGCCCAAACAGTGTCTTATCCCCACATATGAGGTATCAGCGTACTCAGGACAAACTGCACAACAACATTGGCATAAAATTTCTTCTCTTACCCTTGGGAAAATAAAAATTATGGGCAAAAATTTAATTTTTGTGAAAAAAAAATATTTTTTATTTTTATGGCTCTGCCTTATAAACTTCTGTGAAGCACTTGGCGGGTCAAAGTGCTCACCACACATCTAGAAAAGTTCCTTAGGGGGTCTACTTTCCAAAATGGTTTCACTTGTGGGGGGTTTCAATGTATAGGCACATCAGGGGCTCTCCAAACGCAACATGGCGTCCCATCTCAACTCCTGTCAATTTTGCATTGAAAAGTCAAACGGTTCTCATTCCCTTCCGAGCTCTGCCGTGCGCCCAATCAGTGGTTTACCCCCACATATGGGGTATCAACGTACTCAGGACAAATTGCATAACTTTTAGGGTCCAATTTCTTCTGTTACCCTTGGTAAAATAAAATACATTGGAGCTGAGATAATTTTTTTGTGAAAAAAAGTTAAATGTTCATTTTTTTTTAAAACATTCCAAAAATTCCTGTGAAACATCTGAAGGGTTAATAAACTTCTTCAATGTGGTTCTGAGCACCTTGAGGGGTGCAGTTTTTAGAATGGTGTCACACTTGGTTATTTTCTATCACATAGACCCCTCAAAATGACTTCAAATGTGATGTGGTCCTTAAAAAAATGGTGTTGTAAAAATGATAAATTGCTGGCCAAATTTTAACCCTTATAACTCCCTAACAAAAAAAATGTTAGTTCCAAAATTGTGCTAATGTAAAGTAGACGTGTGGGAAATGTTACTTATTAAGTTTTTTGTGTGACATATCTCTGTGATTTAAGGGCATAAAAATTCAAATTTGGAAAATTGCGAAATTTTCAAATTTTTGCCAAATATCCATTTTTTTCACAAATAAACACAGGTAATATCAAAGAAATTTTACCACTATCATGAAGCTCAATATGTTGCGAGAAAAAATTGTCAGAATCACCAGGATCCGTTGAAGCATTCCAGAGTTATAACCTCATAAAGGGACAGTGGTCAGAATTGTAAAAATTGGCCCGGTCATTAACGTGCAAACCACCCTTGGGGCTTAAGGGGTTAAGAAATGAAGGTCAGTCAGTCCGAAAAATTTGGAAAACTTTAAAAGTGTCCCCAAGTGCAGTGGTAAAAACCATCAAGCGCTACAAAGAAACTGGCTCACATGAGGACCGCCCCAGGAAAGGAAGACCAAGAGTCACCTCTGCTTCCGAGGATAAGTGTATCTGAGTCACCAGCCTCAGAAATCGCAGCACAGGTTAACAGCAGCTCAGATTAGAGACCAGGCCAATGCCACACAGAGTTCTAGCAGCAGACACATCTCTACAACAACTGTTAAGAGAGACTTTGTGCAGCAGGCCTTCATGGTGAAATAGCTGCTAGGAAACCACTGCTAAGGACAGGCAACAAGCAGAAGAGACTTGTTTGGGCTAAAGAACACAAGTAATGGACATTAGACCAGTGGAAATCTGTGCTTTAGTCTGATGACTCCAAATTTAAGATATTTGGTTCCAACCACCATGTCTTTGTGCGATGCAGAAAATGGCTATTTGACCAAGAAGGAGTGTGATGGGGTGCTACGCCAGATGACGTGCCTCCACAATCACCAGACCTTAACCCAATTCGAGATGGTTTGGTGTAAGCTGGACCGCAGAGTGAAGGCAAAAGGGCCAACAAGTGCTAAGCATCTCTGGGAACTCCTTCAAGATTGTTGGAAGACCATTCCCGGTGACTACCTCTTGAAGCTCATCAAGAGAATGCCAAGAGTGTGCAAAGCAGTTATCAAAGCAAAAGGTGGCTACTTTGAAGAACCTAGAATATAAGAAATAATTTCAGTTGTTTCACACTTTTTGTTAAGTATATAATTCCACATGTGTTAATTCATAGTTGTGATGCCTTCAGTGTGAATGTACAATTTTCATAGTCATGAAAATACAGTTAAAATTTTAAATGAGAAGGTGTGTCCAAACTTTTGGTCTGTACTGTATATTATATAATGTGGTAGATCGGCTCACTCAGCTGTACAAGGAGGTAGGCACAGGAACACTGTCTCTTTAAGATCTTCAATGGTTTATTATATATGCAGGACAAACCATAATGAAGTTAAAAAAAATACACTGCCCTTTTTCGGCAAAAATGGGAAAACAAAAACAAAGTGGTAACATAAAGCACAGTCCTTGTGGTAGCGGGGATCCGCCCATTCAGGTTTTAGCAAAAACACACACACTTCAGGTTAGCCCAAGCACGAACTCTTCTCTGGAGTTAGCCTCTCCAGAGACCCTGAACAATGAATGCCTCTGGAGGCTGGCTATTTAAACCCCAGACCATACCCTGGGGTGGAGATAAGGTGGACAACCTCCCACTCGGAGAAAGAGGAATAATTCAGCAAGTAGGCGTGGGTGAACTAAAAATAATTTCTATTGTTCCATTTTTAAAATATCAATCCACATATATCAATTGTCGGGCACACAACCACCGTATACCGATCAAAACCTCCCACTCCCTGTATGATTTTCCACAAAAACCCAGCCCTTAAAATGTTTGATTTACCCCTCTCAACACATAGTGTGCTGGAGCAAACTCCGGGGTTTCAAATCACTGAAGCTAATAGCCTCAGTGAGACATATCTCCCCACCCAGGACTTTGCCTGTAACTTTTTCACAATAAGAAAGATAGATAGATAGATAGATAGATAGATAGATAGATAGATAGATAGATAGATAGATAGATAGATAGATAGATAGATACTAAACAAGGGCAAAATAATGCCACCCCATATGAACATATATTACCACTACATAGTGTCTGAATATATATTATAAATGTACGGGGGCAGAATGGTTAGCATTGTCCTCACAGTTACTAGTTTACTTTTGGCAAAACTTTTAATAAAATATCCTTTTATGGCTTCAGTGTTTTAAACCTTTTGCAACTGCTTTCCAAATTCTTTAGACATGAAATAATAAAAAAAATACCCTATCGTGATATAAAAGCAAAAATTACATTTTACCTATTGTATTTGTAAACCATAAGTACAGCAAAGTATAGTAATGAACAGGTATATAAACAATGTAACAAACATTTACATAGAACTAAGTTCCCCAGACAATGTGACAGCAATTACGAACATGCCATGCATGACTAGTGCAAAATAAAATCAACCATTTTCCTTATTGCTTATATTATTTCTCAGCTTTTATCCACAGAGAGAAATTATCTATATTTTTTTATACAACACATTCTCTGTAAAACTTGCCTGCTAGAAAAAATAGCTTTAAGAATGGCTGTAAATAATGATTTCTTCATATGTGGGGAATAAACAATACAGATTATAACAGAATTACATTTAAAAGCAGTAAGTCTCTGGTCATCAGACGTCATGCCATTTGCAAGGAAGTATTTGTGAAAAAGTTGAGTACAATAAGTTCCTGTGGGACATGCCTTGTAATTGGTGTTCTTTCCTACCCACGCTAATGGAATGGCCATCAAATCGTAGGTGTAGAAACACCTGATGTTCAAGCAGCATAAAAATCATACAAAGTATTATATGAAGAGTAAAATATTTTCATGTGAGCAAAGCACTGTACAGTATTAATGTAGGCTTTTAGTAGGTTGACATGTCATAGAGATGTAGCAAATCTTAGCTTCAAATGTATACTTGCACATTCTGTACATTTCAAACATTATCTTAAATTAATGAGTAAGATTGGGGCAAAGTAGGCCTCTATGAGGTATCGGCAATGGAGATTAGCAAAGCAATTCTATGTGAATCAGATTTGTGCTGAATTTTTGGGAATTTTCTGGACCCGGCAAATTCAATTTGTAATTTGCTTTGCATGAATTGCCAAAAATGCCCACCATCATTTTACAAAATGCAGTAGGGCCTATCATAGCCTGAACACAAGCAGAGGCAAGGAATGGAGCAGCCATTTTAGCGTGAATCTGTGTAGTGAGAGGATGTCACAGCTCACAGCTTAGCAACAGAGATAAAGAGAAAAAGCTATAAAATAGTGAACAAAATTTCTACAGATATCGTGTATTGTAGGACAGCAGTGAAGAAGATATGTGCACAAATTGTGAAGAAAAGAGAATAATTCAGACATTCATTTGATAGGGAGAGACATAAATAGACATATAAAGAGCTGACAGCAGTGAATGATAATATTGATCATAGGGCAGCTGGTAGCTGCTGCTGTTAAACTACACATTTTTTTTTCATTTTCCATACAGAAGCATAGCAACAATATTGCTGAAAGTAAAAGAAAATTCAACTTAGAGCATATACATTGGACGAGTCCTATCCGCAAGCCTTTGTTGGGCTGAGGAAAGCGAAATGTGCCTTGGGACTGGTGCTATTCCAGCAGGAGGAGTATATATGGGTAGATTTAAAGGGAAGGTGCCATCAAAAAAAAAATTTTTCCAGCGATTGAAAAAATGTAAAGAATTAATGTTTAAATTTTCTTTAAAAATATTATCATTTGTTTATAATTTAGTAAAATATGAAAAATAATTTTAAAAGGTTTGGCATTTCCACTTTTAAACACTAGGGGGAGCAGCTAATGAAATTTGACAAAAACCTAGTGTACAACTAGCTCACTTTACTGCACTGCAGTAATTATGGGCGGAGTCTGCTGACGTGTGTGATGTCTCCTCTCCTCCCCTTCTGGGTGTTTGCTAAGGGATAAGAGGATGATATTCAGGAACCCAGTGAGCAGCCATTTTATTGATGACTGCAGAGTTATACTGACAAGTAGACAGTCACCGAGGATGGCAGGCAGCAAGGATTCTGGGAGATATATGGTGGAGGGAGCAGGGTGACAGCAGCACAGAGTATTTCAGGAGAGCAGTGTGCTGGTCTATGGGGGGCACCCTGTTCGGTGCGCGGAGCAGCCAGGGATTGTACATAGAGCGCTGTCTTTTATACACATGGATGGACCGTCTGCTCCACAGAAATCCAGGAAACATTTCTGCGGATTGATGGCCTGTTCTGATCCAGACTTTGCATGCAAAGACCCCATTCCCCTCCTCAGATCCTGTCTTCTCCATCCTGTCCTGGCAATGTGTGAAAGCGAGGCGACAGGCGCAGTACGGGTGATGCTGGGGGGAAATGTAGCCATATAGTAACGATAAAAATGAGACCCCTCTCTTCAGCTGCCTCACTAGCCCTGACTGCACCTAACTGGAGGTCATGCAGCCCCCTCTATTACCCCAGGCCCACGTGCAGCTGCTCAACCAGAACAACCCTAGAATGGGTCCACTTTATGAAGATAATACTGCCTGTTGTGAATTTGCTTTTTGCTCCCTCTAGTGGTTACTAGTTTTTTGACTCTGGTTTTTCTGTCATTCCTTTTATCCGCACCTGGGTCGTTAGTTAGGGGTGTTGCTATATAAGCTCCCTGGACCTTCAGTTCAATGCCTGGCAACGTAGTTATCAGAGCTAGTCTGCTGTGCTCTTGTCTACTGATCCTGGTTCCAGTTATATCAGCTAAGTCTGCCTTTTGCTTTTTTGCTATTTGTTTTGGTTTTGTATTTTTGTCCAGCTTGTTCCAAAACTATATCCTGACCTTTGCTGGAAGCTCTAGGGGGGCTGGTGTTCTCCCCCCGGACCGTTAGACGGTTCGGGGGTTCTTGAATTTCCAGTGTGGATTTTGATAGGGTTTTTGTTGACCATATAAGTTACCTTTCTTTATTCTGCTATCAGTAAGCGGGCCTCTCTGTGCTAAACCTGGTTCATTTCTGTGTTTGTCATTTCCTCTTACCTCACCGTCATTATTTGTGGGGGGCTTCTATCCAGCTTTGGGGTCCCCTTCTCTGGAGGCAAGAAAGGTCTTTGTTTTCCTCTACTAGGGGTAGCTAGATTCTCCGGCTGGCGCGTGTCATCTAGAATCAACGTAGGAATGATCCCCGGCTACTTCTAGTGTTGGCGTTAGGAGTAGATATATGGTCAACCCAGTTACCACTGCCCTATGAGCTGGATTTTTGTATTCTGCAGACTTCCACGTTCCTCTGAGACCCTCGCCATTGGGGTCATAACAGTTTGCCAGGCCCGTATTAAATGTTTAATGCATTGCAGAAGAGGGATTATAAGAAAGAAGATTCTGAGTTTTTTTTTTTTTTTTCTTCTTCCCCTTTACCTCAGAGTGGCTATGCTTGCTGCAGACATGAATGTCCAGACCTTGATTACAAGTGTGGACCAGCTGGCTACTCGTGTGCAGGGCATACAAGACTATGTTATCAGAAATCCTAGGTCAGAACCTAAAATACCGATTCCTGAACTGTTTTCCGGAGACAGGTTTAAGTTTTGGAATTTCGTGAATAATTGTAAATTGTTTTTGTCCCTGAGACCCTGTTCATCTGGAGATTCTGCTCAGCAAGTAAAAATTGTTATTTCGTTCTTACGGGGCGACCCTCAGGATTGGGCTTTTTCGCTGGCGCCAGGAGATCCGGCATTGGCTGATCTTGATGCGTTTTTTCTGGCGCTCGGTTTACTTTATGAGGAACCCAATCTTGAGATTCAGGCAGAAAAGGCCTTGCTGGCTATGTCTCAGGGGCAGGATGAGGCTGAAGTGTATTGCCAAAAATTTCGGAAATGGTCCGTGCTGACACTTTGGAACGAGTGTGCACTGGCCGCTAATTTTAGAAATGGCCTTTCTGAAGCCATTAAGAATGTTATGGTGGGTTTTCCCATTCCCACAGGTCTGAATGATACTATGGCACTGGCTATTCAAATTGACCGGCGGTTGCGGGAGCGCAAAACCGCAAATTCCCTCATGGTGTTGTCTGAACAGACACCTAATTCGGTGCAATGTGATAGAAAAACCGCAAATTCCCTCATGGTGTTGTCTGAACAGACACCTGATTTAATGCAATGTGATAGAATCCTGACTAGAAATGAGCGGAAAATTCATAGACGCCGGAATGGCTTGTGCTACTACTGTGGTGATTCTACACATGTTATCTCAGCATGCTCTAAACGTATAGCTAAGGTTGTTAGTCCTGTCACCGTTGGTAATTTGCAACCTAAATTTATTCTGTCTGTAACTTTGATTTGCTCACTGTCATCTTATCCTGTCATGGCGTTTGTAGATTCAGGTGCTGCCCTGAGTCTCATGGATCTCTCATTTGCTAAGCGCTGTGGTTTTACTCTTGAACCATTAGAAAATCCTATTCCTCTTAGGGGTATTGATGCTACACCATTGGCAGCAAATAAACCGCAGTATTGGACACAGGTTACCATGTGCATGACTCCTGAACACCGCGAGGTGATACGTTTCCTGGTTTTACATAAAATGCATGATTTGGTTGTTTTAGGGCTGCCATGGTTACAGACCCATAATCCAGTCCTGGACTGGAAGGCTATGTCAGTCTCAAGTTGGGGCTGTCGTGGTATTCATGGTGATTCCCTGTCTGTGTCTATTGCTTCTTCTACGCCTTCGGAAGTTCCGGAGTATTTGTCTGATTATCAGGACGTCTTCAGTGAGTCTGAGTCCAGTGCACTGCCTCCTCATAGGGACTGTGACTGTGCTATAGATTTGATCCCAGGCAGTAAATTTCCTAAGGGAAGACTGTTTAATCTGTCGGTACCTGAACATACCGCTATGCGTTCATATATCAAGGAGTCTCTGGAGAAAGGACATATTCGTCCGTCTTCTTCCCCTCTTGGTGCGGGATTCTTTTTTGTGGCAAAAAAGGACGGATCTTTGAGACCTTGTATTGATTATCGGCTTTTAAATAAGATCACTGTCAAATTTCAGTATCCTTTACCGCTGTTGTCTGACTTGTTTGCCCGGATTAAGGGTGCCAAGTGGTTCACCAAGATAGACCTTCGTGGTGCGTACAACCTTGTGCGCATTAAGCAAGGTGATGAATGGAAAACCGCATTCAATACGCCCGAAGGTCATTTTGAGTACTTGGTGATGCCTTTTGGGCTCTCCAATGCGCCTTCAGTTTTTCAGTCCTTTATGCATGACATTTTCCGGAAGTATCTGGATAAATTTTTGATTGTTTATCTGGATGATATTTTGGTTTTTTCTGATAATTGGGATTCGCATGTGGAGCAGGTCAGGTTGGTCTTTAAAATTTTGCGTGAAAATTCTTTGTTTGTCAAGGGCTCAAAGTGTCTTTTTGGTGTACAGAAGGTTCCCTTTTTGGGGTTCATTTTTTCCCCTTCTGCTGTGGAGATGGACCCAGTCAAGGTCCGAGCTATTCTTGATTGGACTCAGCCCTCGTCAGTTAAGAGTCTTCAGAAGTTCTTGGGCTTCGCTAACTTCTACCGTCGTTTTATCGCTAATTTTTCTAGCATTGTGAAACCTTTGACGGATATGACCAAGAAGGGCTCCGATGTAGCTAACTGGGCTCCTGCTGCCGTGGAGGCTTTCCAGGAGTTGAAACGCCGGTTTACTTCGGCGCCTGTTTTGTGCCAGCCTGACGTCTCACTTCCCTTTCAGGTTGAGGTGGATGCTTCGGAGATTGGGGCAGGGGCCGTTTTGTCGCAGAGAGGCCCTGGTTGCTCTGTTATGAAACCTTGTGCCTTTTTCTCTAGGAAGTTTTCGCCTGCCGAGAGAAATTATGATGTGGGCAATCGGGAGTTGTTGGCCATGAAATGGGCATTTGAGGAGTGGCGTCATTGGCTCGAGGGTGCTAAGCATCGTGTGGTGGTCTTGACTGATCACAAAAATCTGATGTATCTCGAGTCTGCTAAACGCCTTAATCCGAGACAGGCCCGCTGGTCATTGTTTTTCTCCCGCTTTGATTTTGTTGTCTCGTATTTACCAGGTTCAAAGAATGTGAAGGCCGATGCTCTTTCTAGGAGCTTTGTGCCTGATGCTCCTGGAGTCGCTGATCCTGTTGGTATTCTTAAAGATGGAGTTATCTTGTCAGCTATTTCTCCGGATCTGCGACGTGTGTTGCAGAGATTTCAGGCTGATAGGCCTGAGTCTTGTCCACCTGACAGACTGTTTGTCCCGGATAAGTGGACCAGCAGAGTCATTTCCGAGGTTCATTCCTCGGTGTTGGCAGGTCACCCGGGAATTTTTGGCACCAGAGATCTGGTGGCCAGGTCCTTTTGGTGGCCTTCCTTGTCAAGGGATGTGCGGTCATTTGTGCAGTCCTGTGGGACTTGTGCTCGAGCTAAGCCTTGCTGTTCTCGTGCCAGCGGTTTGCTCTTGCCCTTGCCTGTCCCGAAGAGACCTTGGACACATATCTCCATGGATTTCATTTCTGATCTTCTGCTATCTCAGGGCATGTCCGTTATCTGGGTGATATGTGATCGCTTCTCCAAGATGGTCCATTTGGTTCCTTTGCCTAAGCTGCCTTCCTCTTCCGATCTGGTTCCTGTGTTTTTCCAGAACGTGGTTCGTTTGCACGGCATCCCTGAGAATATTGTGTCAGACAGAGGATCCCAGTTCGTTTCCAGGTTCTGGCGATCCTTTTGTAGTAGGATGGGCATTGATTTGTCGTTTTCGTCTGCTTTCCATCCTCAGACTAATGGACAGACGGAGCGAACCAATCAGACTTTGGAGGCTTATTTGAGGTGTTTTGTCTCTGCTGATCAGGACGATTGGGTGACATTCTTGCCGTTGGCTGAGTTTGCCCTTAATAATCGGGCTAGTTCCGCCACCTTGGTTTCACCTTTTTTCTGCAACTCTGGTTTCCATCCTCGCTTTTCTTCGGGTCATGTGGAGCCTTCTGACTGTCCTGGGGTGGATTCTGTGGTGGATAGGTTGCAGCAGATCTGGAATCATGTGGTGGACAACTTGAAGTTGTCACAGGAGAAGGCTCAGCGCTTTGCCAACCGCCGCCGCGGTGTGGGTCCCCGACTACGCGTTGGGGATTTGGTATGGCTTTCTTCCCGCTTTGTTCCTATGAAGGTCTCCTCTCCCAAATTTAAACCTCGTTTTATTGGGCCTTACAAGATATTGGAAATCCTTAATCCTGTATCTTTTCGTCTGGATCTTCCTGTGTCGTTTGCTATTCACAATGTATTTCATAGGTCCTTGTTGCGGCGGTACATTGTGCCTGTAGTTCCTTCTGCTGAGCCTCCTGCTCCGGTGTTGGTTGAGGGCGAGTTGGAGTACGTGGTGGAGAAGATCTTGGATTCTCGCCTCTCCAGGCGGAGGCTTCAGTACCTGGTCAAGTGGAAGGGCTATGGTCAGGAGGATAATTCCTGGGTGGTCGCCTCTGATGTTCATGCGGCCGATTTAGTTCGTGCCTTTCATGCCGCTCATCCTGATCGCCCTGGTGGTCGTGGTGAGGGTTCGGTGACCCCTCACTAAGGGGGGGGTACTGTTGTGAATTTGCTTTTTGCTCCCTCTAGTGGTTACTAGTTTTTTGACTCTGGTTTTTCTGTCATTCCTTTTATCCGCACCTGGGTCGTTAGTTAGGGGTGTTGCTATATAAGCTCCCTGGACCTTCAGTTCAATGCCTGGCAACGTAGTTATCAGAGCTAGTCTGCTGTGCTCTTGTCTACTGATCCTGGTTCCAGTTATATCAGCTAAGTCTGCCTTTTGCTTTTTTGCTATTTGTTTTGGTTTTGTATTTTTGTCCAGCTTGTTCCAAAACTATATCCTGACCTTTGCTGGAAGCTCTAGGGGGGCTGGTGTTCTCCCCCCGGACCGTTAGACGGTTCGGGGGTTCTTGAATTTCCAGTGTGGATTTTGATAGGGTTTTTGTTGACCATATAAGTTACCTTTCTTTATTCTGCTATCAGTAAGCGGGCCTCTCTGTGCTAAACCTGGTTCATTTCTGTGTTTGTCATTTCCTCTTACCTCACCGTCATTATTTGTGGGGGGCTTCTATCCAGCTTTGGGGTCCCCTTCTCTGGAGGCAAGAAAGGTCTTTGTTTTCCTCTACTAGGGGTAGCTAGATTCTCCGGCTGGCGCGTGTCATCTAGAATCAACGTAGGAATGATCCCCGGCTACTTCTAGTGTTGGCGTTAGGAGTAGATATATGGTCAACCCAGTTACCACTGCCCTATGAGCTGGATTTTTGTATTCTGCAGACTTCCACGTTCCTCTGAGACCCTCGCCATTGGGGTCATAACAACTGCCATAGTGTTCTCACATAATACCGCCATATATATCACACATAATACCACCATATAGATCACACATAATACCGCCATATATATCACACATAATACTGTCCTATAGTTCTCACATAATACCATCATATAGATTGCAAATAACGACGCCATAGTGTTCTCACATAAAACCAATTTATAGATCTCACATAATACCACCATATAGAGCACACATAATACTGCCATATACTTCACACATAATACCACCATATAGATCACACATAATACCGCCATATACTTCTCACATAATGACGCCATATAGATCTCACATAATACCGCCATATAGATCACACATAACGGGGGAGAGGAGAGGATTAGATACACAGCTCAGCAGTCAATATCACACAGGACAGTATTAGATAAACAGCTCAGTCAGTATCATACAGGATAGGATTACATACATGGCTCAGCCGTCAGTATCACAAAGGATAGCATTAGATACACAGCTCAGCAGTCAATATCACACAGGGGAGGATTAGATACACATCTCCGCACAGTAACACACAGAATAGGATTAGATACACGGCTCAGCACACAGTATCCCACAGGAGAGGATTAGATACACATCTCAGCACAGTATCACACAGGGTAGGATTAGATACACGGCGCAGCAGACAGCATCACACAGGAGAGGATTAGATACACGTCTCAGCACAGTATCACACAGGATAGGATTAGATACACGGCTCAGCAGACAGTATCACACAGGATAAGATTAGATACATGGCTCAGCAGACAGTATCACACAGGACAGGATTAGATGCATGGCTCAGCAGACTGTATCACACAGGAGAGGATTAGATACACAGCTCAGCAAAGTATCACACAGGAGAGGATTAGATACACAGCTTAGTTAGTATCACACAGGTTAGGATTAGATACATGGCTCAGCAGACTGTATCACACAGGAGAGGATTAGATACACGGCTCAGCACAGTAACACACATGGGAGGAGATAACTGCTCAGAGTCAGCATCACAAAGGATAGGATTGCATTGCCTCTCCCCCTCCCTACTGATACTTACTTCACGGCTCCCTGCTGAGTCCTTTCTCCCTCCCGTCCTTGGTCTCCTCCTCCTCCTGCCTAATATTTGTCTGATATGCAGTATATTTGTATAGCTGCTTACTATATGCCTTGGTACTACTCTATTCTCACCAATTATTAATATTTAAACAATGGTGTATATAATGTCAATAATAATTATTATTGACATTATATACACAATTGTTTAAATATTAATAATAATCTTTATTTTTATATAGCGCTAACATATTCCGCAGCGCTTTACAGTTTGCATACATTATTATCGCAGTCCCCGATGGGGTTCACAATCTAAATTCCCTATCAGTATGTCTTTGGAATGTAGGAGGAAACCGGAGTAACCAGAGGAAACCCACGGAAACACGGGGAGAATATACAAACTCCTTAAATCATATCCCCTTTTGCTCCACATGTCGCCTCTCATGTGATCCCTCTACCTTTAATCTCTTCTGTACTTTGTATCAATAAATGATCATTTATTCTGTCTTTTTGTGGACCCTTAGCCACCCCATTTTATATGCTCATTTACTTGCATCATTTATTTTTCAATAAAATCTCGGTGACAAATTTTTATACACATATAATGTATATGTTATGATAGGATAGCAACTCATTCGGAAAAATAGGAAACACACTAAATACTGCAACTGTCCCTGCCGGCGCCTGTACACACTGGACATACTGCCCCTAGTGGTTCCTGCGTGAGCTGAGATAGCGCTAACCACAAACTAGATGATGACAGTCGAGCACTTTTCATTCCTCGTTAAGAACCGTAGAACAGAGCAGAGTGCAAATTGCCTACAGAAGGGAATGTGCTGAAACAGAAAGGGATTCCAGTGTGAGTAAAACAAACCATGAAATATAAAATAAAGGATTAAGTAGATACTCGTAGTGCCCGCATCTCTGCCTGCAGTCCCTCTCTCCCTGCAGAGACATCAGCGTACTCACCGCCAAGGCTCCCGTCCTGTTCCTTTTGGGTCTGCTGCAGCCCGAGGTGCAAGCACTTCTTGCAGGTCTCCATGCACTGTTCTTAGAGCGCGCGCGCACTCACTTCCTCTTTCTTAATGGGGCTGCATGTGTTCTGCAGCCAATGGCTGGAGGTCTCTTACTATTTAAAGGGAACCTATCACCCTGTTTTTTTCGGTATGAGATAAAAATACTGTTAAATAGGGCCTGAGCTGTGCATTACAATAGTGTAGTTTGTGGACCCCGATTCCCCACCTATGCTGCCGAAATACGTTACCAAAGTAGTCGTTTTCGCCTGTCAATCAGGCTGGTCAGGTCGGATGGGCGTGGTTTCTTCCCCCAGATATTGCGTAGTTTTCCGTTGGTGGCGTAGTGGTGTGCGCATGTCCAAGGTCCCGAATCCTGCACAGGGGTGTGAAAATAGCAGCGATGTCCGTTATTCCATTGGTGATCGGTGGGCGCGGCCATCTTGCTTTGGCCGCGCGGGCGCAGAAGCGGCGCTCTGCTGGCCGCGGCTTCAGGAAAATGGCTGCCGCGATATCCATCTGCGCACGCGCGGCATCCCGCGGCCATTTTCCTGAAGCCGCGGCCAGCAGAGCGCCGCTTCTGCGCACGCGCGGCCAAAGCAAGATGGCCGCGCCCACCGATCACCAATGGAATAACGGACATCACTGCTATTTTCACACCCCTGTGCAGGATTCGGGACCTTGGACATGCGCACACCACTACGCCACCAACGGAAAACTACGCAATATCTGGGGGAAGAAACCACGCCCATCCGACCTGACCAGCCTGATTGACAGGCGAAAACGACTACTTTGGTAACGTATTTCGGCAGCATAGGTGGGGAATCGGGGTCCACAAACTACACTATTGTAATGCACAGCTCATGCCCTATTTAACAGTATTTTTATCTCATACCGAAAAAAACGGGGTGATAGGTTCCCTTTAAACTGCCTCCTCCATCATGGAGGGGCCTGTGCAAACTGTAATAGGCTGGGTGGTGGAACCACTGTGCCAAAGCCCAAGGAAGACCTGGAGCGGCGTGACTACGAGTCTCACCCAGTCCGACTATGGACACGCAGCATCTAACGACACCACAGTCCGTGGAGAGACAAGACAAGGGCAGTGATCCAGGTGCTACTCCAGGACTGACCGTGGATAGATGACAGCTGACCCCTAGGAGCAGATAATTGGAATGACAACTTTTGCTGCTGCTTAACACTGTTGACTTATGTGCAACCATTTATAACCACTCTTTGAGTATGATCACTGAGCCAGTTATCAATCCACCTAACCGTAGTCTTGTCAATCCCATACTTGGTCATTTTTTCAATAAGAATAGTATGAGTTACTGACGAGGGGCAGTACCCCGAAACATAGTGTCTGTAAATTGAGATTCTGGTTTGGTTTTTATCCTAAGTCATGTGACATGGTGTTAGGGCTAGCGGAACGCACCAAATAATTAGAAAGATAGTGTAAGGTTCTTTCGCAGCCCGGGGTCCACCGTGCAGAGATGGAACCTGCTGCTAAGTAATGATGGACTATATGGCGGTATAATATGGATTCACACACGGGTTAACTTCACCCAGTATGAAGAAAGCGAACCCTGTTGCGTCACAGGGCCGCTGTACCGCACAAAGAGCGCAAGCAAGGAGTCACAGAACTCTACCCCAAGACTCGGGATAGAGTACAACTAGACCTGTTGCGCTCAACACCGCAACTGGGGCATCAGAGTAACAAAATTAATAATTAAGATGCACTGGCGGACGCCACTAACCACTTCAGACTTGGGTTAGGAAAGCACTATGATAGCGCATGGCGCCACACTGGCGGTCACAGCAAATTGACGCTGTTTCGTGTGTTCTAGTGCTGATAACAAGTCGGGCTCTAGAGAGCAATCATCCACCTTTTACGAGCAGTCAAACACAAGGAAGGGGATAATTAAAGAGCGACTTTCTCTCATCAACACACACGTTCACAAGTGTACACTAGCGCATAGCCTAGCGGCCATGCAAACCTTTTACAGCGGCAGTGCTACAAGACCTTACAGATGGTCCAATAGGAACCGCAATAGGACCTGAGAATGTGACCCCCAACCTCCAATAGGAGATCGTTCCGTGGGCATGCTCGATATGGGAAAAGCAGGACTTAGTCCCAGAAAGACCTGCTCACTGCTGACCAGTGCTGGCCACAAAGGCAGAGCCTGTAAGGCAGTAGTAACCAGTTGCCCAGTGTCAGCCTGAGCCAGACGCTGGGACCGACGTCTCCGCTGAGCAGGCTCCACTGCAGCTGGAGAAGAATGGGAGACTGTAGCGGAGACGGTTCGAGATTCCCCCTGTGCAGCGGCGGGAACTCGACACCTAACACACGGCTCGTTAAAGGGTCGACATTGACTGTTAGGATTTCTACTTCCAATAGGTGGCACTAGAGTTCTAGTCCACTTCCTCTTTGAAGAGACAATTTGCATATTTTCCAGAGGAGGCTTGCAGCTTTATGTCTCCTCATCTCGACATGCTTAACATGTCACTCTCCGCAAGGAGAAACGATACTTCTTGAATACCCTAGGATATATTTCATCTGGACCAGGAGATGTAAATTCATTTAAATTAGCTAAGTGGTCCCTCACCATCTTTCTGTTTATAGATAGTGTGGATTCTTTTTGTTCCTTCAATAGCACCGTGAAGATCAATTGACGTTACAATTGCTTTTTCACTGACTGGCTTAAACTACAGCAGTATGGCTGGACATCCAAATGAGACTATCACCAGGATTAAATACCGGCAGGGTGAAAGTATATAAAGTCGCACCTGAAAGGTGATAAGGCAGACAAATGAGACAACAAAAACACCTGTTACCCTAAAAAGACTGAAGCAAGGGTAACACAAACTAAACACAGAAAATGTGTATCAGCTGTGGCTTATTTACGGGGCTGCTTGTTTCAGTTTTGAAAGAAAAAATCTGTTTTTTATAAACAGGACATTATTCAAGGAGGAATAGTAAATCTGATGCCATAGAAAAAAAGGGAAAAGAAAGAAAGTTCACCTTGTGCAGATCAAACAAGACTGGAAGGAAAAAACCGAGTGGTAAATTTGCTCACCTGAATGGGTTGACGGGTTGTGCAGCCGCAGGCACAACACTGAGCAAGGAGAGGCAATATCATCTGAAACACATACATAGTACATATAAATACATTCATTCAGCCTAATACCCAAAGTACAGGCTGTAGTGGGTATTCCACTAGGAAACTCCCTAATTAATAATTCCTATAAAAGACATGGAGTCAAAACAGTCAACAAAAAGCAAGGACACAGGTGTTTATAGCAAGCAGTCCAAAATAAGTAGCCGGCGAGTGTGATGTCCTAGAATCGTGAATCATGTATCATGTCTACCATCAGCAAGCTAATTCATGTCACCAGAACTTTCAAAGCACATGTAAAGGTGCATAGATAGTATGCTAACAGGGGAGAGAGTCAGCACAGTTAAAGGAAGTCACCTAACCCATCATGAACCCCTGTGGATCAGCAGCCCCATCTATGGTTAAAATTGTGGAGAGGTGCAGAAGTTACATTGACAGTTACAGGAATCGTTTGATTGCAGTGATTGCCTCAAAAGGTTTGGCAACAAAATATTAAGTTAAGGGTACCATCATTTGTGTCCAGACCTATTTCATGAGTTTTATTTTTATTTCAATTCTGTGGAAGCAAGGTTGAAAAGCAATGTCTGACTTTCATTTGTTCATTTTCATAGTCTTTTATTTATCCCCTTTCTGACATCGGACGTACTATCCCGTCGAGGTGGGGTGGGCCCGTATGACCACCGACGGGATAGTACGTCCAGCGCGATCGGCGGCGCTCACGGGGGGAGCACGGCCGATCGCGGCCGGGTGTCAGCTGCCTATCGCAGCTGACATCCGGCACTATGTGCCAGGAGCGGTCACGGACCGCTCCCGGCACATTAACCCCCGGCACACCGCGATCAAACATGATCGCGATGTGCCGGCGGTGCAGGGAAGCATCGCGCAGGGAGGGGACTCCCTGCGGGCTTCCCTGAGCCCCCCGCAGCAACGCGATGTGATCGCGTTGCTGCGAGGGTCTTACCTCCCTCCCTGCCTGCTCCAGACCCGGATCCAAGATGGCCGCGGATCCGGGTCCTGCAGGGAGGGAGGTGGCTTCACAGAAGCCTGCTCAGAGCAGGCACTGTGAAGCAGCCTGCACTTCTCTCAGATCGGTGATCTGTCAGAGTGCTATGCAAACTGGCAGATCACCGATCTGTATTGTCCCCCCCTGGGGCAAAGTAAAAAAGTAAAAAAAAAAATTTCCAAATGTGTAAAAAAAAATAAAAAAAAATATTCCAAAATAATGAAAAAAAAATATTATTCCCATAAATACATTTCTTTATCTAAATAAAAAAAAACAAACAATAAAAGTACACATATTTAGTATCGCCGCGTCCGTAATGACCCGACCTATAAAACTGGCCCACTAGTTAACCCCTTCAGTAAACACCGTAAGAAAAAAAAAAAAAAAACGAGGCAAAAAACAACGCTTTATTATCATACCGCCGAACAAAAAGTGGAATAACACGCGATCAAAAAGACAGATATAAATAACCATGGTACCACTGAAAGCGTCATCTTGTCCCGCAAATAACGAGCTGCCATACAGCATGATCAGCAAAAAAATAAAAAAGTTATAGTCCTGAGAATAAAGCGATGCAAAAATAATTATTTTTTCCATAAAATAGTTTTTATCGTATAAAAGCGTCAAAACATAAAAAAATAATATAAATGAGGTATCGCTGTAATCGTACTGACCCGAAGAATAAAACTGTTTTATCAATTTTACCAAACGCGGAACAGTATAAACGCCTCTCCCAAAAGAAATTCATGAATAGCTGGTTTTTGGTCATTCTGCCTCACAAAAATCGGAATAAAAAGCGATCAAAAAATGTGACGTGCCCAAAAAGTTACCAATAAAAACGTCAACTCGTCCCACAAAAAACAAGACCTCACATGACTCTGTGGACCAAAATATGGAAAATTTATAGCTCTCAAAATGTGGTAACGCAAAAAATATTTTTTGCAATAAAAAGCGTCTTTCAGTGTGTGACGGCTGCCAATCATAAAAATCCGCTAAAAAACTCGCTATAAAAGTAAATCAAACCCCCCTTCATCACCCCCTTAGTTAGGGAAAAATAAAAAAAATGTATTTATTTCCATTTTCCCATTAGGGTTAGGGTTAGGGCTAGGGTTGGGGCTAGGGTTAAGGCTACAGTTAGGGTTGGGGCTAAAGTTAGGGTTAGGGTTGGGGCTAAAGTTACGGTTAGGGTTTAGATTACATTTACGGTTGGGAATAGGGTTGGGATTAGGGTTAGGGGTGTGTCAGGGTTAGAGGTGTGGTTAGGGTTACTGTTGGGATTAGGGTTAGGGGTGTGTTTGGATTAGGATTTCAGTTATAATTGGGGGGTTTCCACTGTTTCGGCACATCAGGGGCTCTCCAAACGCGACATGGCGTCCGATCTCAATTCCAGCCAATTCTGCGTTGAAAAAGTAAAACAGTGCTCCTTCCCTTCCGAGCTCTCCCGTGTGCCCAAACAGGGGTTTACCCAATTTATCCAATTTCTCCTGTTACCCCTGGGAAAATACAAAACTGGGGGGCTAAAAAATAATTTTTGTGGGAAAAAAAAGATTTTTTATTTTCACGGCTCTGCGTTATAAACTGTAGTGAAACACTTGGGGGTTCAAAGTTCTTACAACACATCTAGATAAGTTCCTTGGGGGGTATAGTTTTCAAAATGGGGTCACTTGTGCGGGGCTTCTACTGTTTAGGTACATTAGGGGCTCTGCAAACGCAATGTGACGCCTGCAGACCATTCCATCTAAGTCTGCATTCCAAATGGCGCTCCTTCCCTTCCGAGCCCTCCCATGCATCCAAACGGTGGTTCCCCCCCCCAAATATGGGGTATCAGCGCACTCAGGACAAATTGGACAACAACTTTTGGGGTCCAATTTCTCCTGTTACCCTCGGGAAAATACAAAACTGGGGGCTGAAAAATAATTTTTGTGGGAAAAAATTTTTGTTTTATTTTTACGGCTCTGCATTATAAACTTCTGTGAAGCCTTTGGTGGGTCAAAGCACTCACCACACATCTAGATAAGTTCCTTACGGGGTCTACTTTCCAACATGGTGTCACTTGTGGGGGGTTTCTACTGTTTAGGTACATTAGGGGCTCTGCAAACGCAATGTGACGCATGCAGACCATTCCATCTAAGTCTGCATTCCAAATGGCGCTCCTTCACTTCCGAGCCCTTCCATGCGTCCAAACGGTGGTTCCCCCCCCACATATGGGGTATCAGCGCACTCAGGACAAATTGGACAACAAATTTTGGGGTCCAATTTCTCCTGCTACCCTCGGGAAAATACAAAACTGGGGGCTAAAAAATAATTTTTGTGGGAAAAAATTTTTGTTTTATTTTTACGGCTCTGCATTATTAACTTCTGTGAAGCCCTTGGTGGGTCAAAGCACTCAAAACACATCTAGATAAGTTCCTTAGGGGGTCTACTTTCCAAAATGGTGTCATTTGTGGGGGGTTTCAATGTTTAGGCACATCAGTGGCTCTCCAAACGCAACATGGCGTCCCATCTCAATTCCTGTCAATTTTGCATTGAAAAGTCAAACGGTGCTACTTCCCTTCCGAGCTCTCCCATGCGCCCAAACAGTGGTTTACCCCCACATATGGGGTATCAGCGTACTCAGGACAAATTGTACAACAACTTTTGGGGTCCAATTTCTTCTCTTACCCTTGGGAAAATATAAAATTGGGGGTGAAAAGATAATTTTTGTGAAAAAATATGATTTTTTATTTTTACGGTTCTGCATTATAAACTTCTGTGAAGCACTTGGTGGGTCAAAGTGCTCACCACACCTCTAGATATGTTCCTTAGGGGGTCTACTTTCCAAAATGGTGTCACTTGTGGGGGGTTTCAATGTTTATGCACATCAGGGGCTCTCCAAACGCAACATGACGTCCCATCTCAATTCCTGTCAATTTTGCATTGAAAAGTCAAACGGCGCTTCTTCCCTTCCGAGGTCTCCCATGCGCCCAAACAGTGGTTTATCCCCACATATGGGGTATCAGCGTACTCAGGACAAATTGTACAACAACTTTTGGGGTCCAATTTCTTCTCTTACCCTTGGGAAAATAAAAAATTGGGGGCGAAAAATAATTTTTGTGAAAAAATATGATTTTTTATTTTTACGGTTCTGCATTATAAACTTCTGTGAAGCACTTGGTGGGTCAAAGTGCTCACCACACCTCTAGATAAGTTCCTTAGGGGGTCTACTTTCCAAAATGGTGTCACTTGTGGGGGGTTTCAATGTTTAGGCACATCAGGGGCTCCCCAAACGCAACATGGCGTCCCATCTCAATTCCAGTCAATTTTGCATTGAAAAGTCAAATGGCGCTCCTTCGCTTCCGAGCTCTGTCATGCGCCCAAACAGTGGTTTACCCCCACATATGGGGTATCGGCGTACTCAGAACAAATTGTACAACAACTTATGGGGTCCATTTTCTCCTGTTACCCTTGGTAAAATAAAACAAATTGGAGCTGAAGTAAATTTTTTGTGAAAAAAAGTTAAATGTTCATTTTTATTTAAACATTCCAAAAATTCCTGTGAAGCACCAGAAGGGTTAATAAACTTCTTGAATATGGTTTTGAGCACCTTGAGGGGTGTAGTTTTTAGAATGGTGTCACACTTGGGTATTTTCTATCATATAGACCCCTCAAAATGACTTCAAATGAGATGTGGTCCCTAAAAAAAAATGGTGTTGTAAAAATGAGAAATTGCTGGTCAACTTTTAACCCTTATAACTCCCTAACAAAAAAAATTTTGGTTCCAAAATTGTGCTGATGTAAAGTAGACATGTGGGAAATGTTACTTATTAAGTATTTTGTGTGACATATCTCTGTGATTTAAGGGCATAAAAATTCAATTTGGAAAATTGCAAAATTTTCAAAATTTTTGCCAAATTTCCATTTTTTTTGCAAATAAACGCAGGTAATATCAAAGAAATTTTACCACTATCATGAAGTACAATATGTCACGAGAAAACAATGTCAGAATCGCCAAGATCCGTTGAAGCGTTCCAGAGTTATAACCTCATAAAGGGACAGTGGTCAGAATTGTAAAAATTGGCCCGGTCATTAACGTGCAAACCACCCTTGGGGGTGAAGGGGTTATTATTACTTTTGTCAGTTATTCCTGTGACCATTGTGGGTTTTTCTGTCATTAAACGAGGGGTACCAACAATTTTGACCACTTGTGTAAATGGATTACCAACATTCCATATGGCCAGCACAGGACAATATAAAAAACATACAGCCAATACAGATTTCCTAAAGGAAGCTCATATTCTCTAAAAGAGATTTAAGGAAAAACAATATCTTAAAAAAATAATAGATTATTTCCTTTAAGTGCGCATTCAGATTACAACAAAATGATTGTAGTGAAATCCAAAGATGCAAATAAACTATCAGGAGGAAGTGATATGGAACTTATGAAGAAAACAAAATACAGTTTCATAACAACTTATGACCAATCTCATAGAATAATAAGAGAGGTTCTTTTCAAATATTGGGTACTCCTCACTAATGATTCCATACTATTGGGAAATATCATTGTCCAACCAAACATCATTTTCCGTAGAACGTAAAGAATCACATTGCTCCATGTAAAATTAGATCAAGCAAGCCAAAGAGTTCCTGTTCGTTTATTCCATTTATGCCCTTTGTAATCACAGGTTCTTATCGGTGTAATCTAAAAAACTGTCTTTGTTGTAAAATGATTATAATGGAGGAAGTCTTTTTCCTCTACAACTAAGGTAGAGTTGTTTCCCATCAAACAATTTATCCACTGAAACTCTGAAACTTTATAATCTATCTAATGGAGTGTGAATGTAAACGACAATATTAAGAATGTATGACTCAAGCAATACAAAATAGAATGAATGGGCATAGACACAATATTAGAAAGGGCATTACGTGCAATAGTCTCTCCAGGTGTTTCCTCACTGAATACAACAAAAACTCCACAAACCTGAAGCTCATTATACTTGAACAAATACCTGATAACATTTCCAATAGACTACAAAGACTTATCAATAGGGAGTCGTATTGGATTTTCAAGCTCTCCACAATCATACTGATGATTAGAATGTGTGCATAGACAACACAGCATAGGAACAGCTAACATCTAATGGGAATTTTTTTTTCTCTAAACAGTATTCAATATAAGTACATATAAATAAATAAAAACATTTAAAAAATCATGAGCATTTTAATGTAAATTTTTTTATGTGGCATTGTAATCCAACTTTATAATAATCATTATTGCCAGCACATTAATTCATATATAAAGGTGATGTTAATAACATAATGTGAAGAAAGAATCAGGAACTCATTGAGTTGCAGAAAAATAATATCTGATCTATTAGCAAAGCAATCTAGAAACAGTGTCGTTTCGGTCAAAAGAACCTTCTTCAGACAGATTGCAAATAGTACACTGCATGTAACAACGCTGTGGGGAGTAAGGATTCAATGCCCATAGGGTTTTCGCTAATAACATGATATTATGGGCACAAAATAATTGTATTCATGAGGTTCCTTTGTGCATAGCTTATTTGTCACCATCTAAATAGGCCACTACAGATGTTTAATAGCCTCAATTGGCCTTTCTAAAAAGGGGCATTATTCTAACCCACTTTAGACTGGGACAAGAATAGGAAACACTAGTCTTGACACATTCACTCCTGTGCCCTTTACATGTGAATTTACTGTTTATCTTGTAGATATTCTGCAAATTCTTAATTCAGAAAACTTGTATTAAAGGGAACCTGTCACCTGAATTTGGCGGGACCAGTTTTGGGTCATATGGGCGGGGTTTTCGGGTGTTTGATTCACCCTTTCCTTACCCGCTGGCTGCATGCTGGCCGCAATATTGGATTAAAGTTCATTCTCTGTCCTCCGGAGTACACGCCAGCGCAAGGTAATATTGCCTTACACAGGCGTGTACTCCGGAGGACACAGAATGAACTTCAATCCAATATTGCGGCCAGCATGGAGCCAGCGGGTAAGGAAAGGGTGAATCAAACACCCAAAAACCCCGCCCATATGACCCAAAACTGGTCCCGCCAAATTCAGGTGACAGGTTCCCTTTAAAGTAATTCACATACAGTCCTTTGAAATAGTAGTCATACCTCAAAAACTTTTAAACATTTTTTTTCATATTATACCCACAGACTTAAATGTATTTTATTGGAGTTTTAAGAGCTATACCGACACAAAGTAGCAAGCATTTGTGAAGTGTAAAGGTCATTTCATGGTTTTCTAAATATTTTAAAAATATAAATCTGAAAATTGTGACTAACATTTGTATTCAGCTCCATATAGTCTGATTCCTCTAAATAAATTTCTGAGTGACCAATTGCCTCCAGAAGTCACATAATTAGTAAATTGAGTATACCTGTGTGCAATTTATTTTCAGTATTACTACACGTGTTCTGTGAAAGCCTCAGAGACTTGTTTGAGAATATTAGGGATCAAACAGCATCATGAAAACCAAGTAACACTCCAGACAGGAAAGGCCGGAGAAAGCCGTCCCCTCCCCCCCACGGCGTAAGCAAAGGCCAACATGACAATGGGTTGGAGGGGTGGGGGGATAAGGCTAATTACAAGGGGTGGTGGCTAGTAGTGGGCATAAAGGGGGTGATTGGGGGCGGGGCCTGGTCAGTTCCCGCTCGCTGTCCCAAGATGTACCGGACATATCCAGCGTTGACGCCATCCTAGAGAGCTTGAGGGCGGCTGCAGCTTTGCGCCCTCCTGGCTGGCTCGAGGCACAGGTGGCGCACATCATGGATGGCAGTGGGGGGTCCTTGCCAGTTGACCCCCTTTGGAGCGCCGATCTCAGCGGTCGCGGCCCCCGAGCGGCTATCCCCGAATTCTGCTCCCCGTGCCCCCCACAGGCGCAGGAGCCCCTGGGACCCTCTAGGCCGGGCACCAATAAGAGCAGCAGTGAGCAGGCCCCGGCCTGGGAGGAATCCTACAGCCAGGCGGGGCGCAGCGGCGGTAACCAGGCCCTCACCTCGTAGCATAGTGGGGGCGGAGCCAAGATGCGCTGGGCAGCGACAGGGGCCTGTAACAATGGGAGGCCGCGGCGGTGATGTGCCTATTGCATGGCCTGCCTCGGCGCTCTTGGCGGGGTCTGGAAGAGCGTCGGATGCTGGAGAGTCGGGCGGCATCAGACCTGACGCTGCCAGGCTGGCCTCTTCATCGGTGACAGGGGATTCTCCTGCTCCAGCATCGTGGGCTAGAGGGCCTCCTTCTTCAGCCAGCAATGTTACTGACGGGGTTCGGCGCGCTGCAGGCTCACCCGCGCAGGCTTCAACATCCCCAAGGACCTGGAGTCTGGATCGCCTATTTCCTGGGCCTGCAGCATTCCAGAACACTCAGTCGGAGGGGGCAGTGCCAGCAACAAGTAGCGGATGGGTCAGTGGCAGATTTTGCAGTCCGGGGACATCTGGATGCCTGCACTCCAACTGGAGGGACCACAGATCCCTTGCAGCCCGGTGAGTATGCGTCTGTGTCACCTTTATGTCCTCCAGATGCGTTGTCATCTGCATTTAGTAGTGGTCAAGGGACACTTAGGGGATCAGTGGGGGTGGGGATGGCAGGTGGTGGGGAAGCGGCAGGGGTCCGTGAGATTTTGGTTACCGTGCAGGATTTGCTGGCTAGGTTAGATTGTGGTATGGTCACACAGAGACATTTGGGAGCTTGGTTGGGCTAGTTCAGCGGTGGCCCCAGCTGTGGTTGTGGAGCCGGTATCCGTTTCAGTGCAAACAGATAAAGAGAAGGAGTGTAGGATCCACCTGGATGATAGGGCGCACAGGGAAGTATACGTGTGTTTTGAGGGTCCATTGGGGGCACATCTTAAAAAAGAGGTTAAGGAGAAGATAGCAAAAGATGAATATGTTGAAATTTTCTCTTTGCTCCCCTTAGAAAAATTTAATCTTGATAAGGGGAAGAAAGAGGATAGTAAAAAGGAGGAGGAGGAAAAACGGCGGTGGCGTTTGATTCCTGAGACTTTTGCCAACTGGCTTCAGGCTTTTGCCATTTTGGCCAGCATTATCGGCGAAAAGGCGCACGAGAATTGTTCAGGGTTATTCTGTTATATGGATTCCATCAGTGAGGCACACAGGGTGTATGGTGGTCAGGCTTGGCTCACGTACGATGAGCAGTTCAGACAGAGAAAAGCTGTTCGGCCGGCCATTAGATGGAACCAGAAAGATATCGGTCTCTAGTTACGGGTGATGGCGCAGTACAAGTTCGGCCATCCCTTTCACGGGGGGGCCGGTGGTTCCGGCCAGAGTTCTCAGTCCGGTGCTTCAGGGTCCTCAAGTAACAGAGGCCAGGCAGGTGGGCAGAAATTGGGGGTGTGCTGGCAATTTAATGAGGGACAGTGCAAATTTGGAGTCTACTGCAAGTTTAAACATTTGTGCTCCCACTGCAGCAGGTCCTCTCATGGGGCCGCCAAATGTTTTAAGAAGGGCAAGGCAAAGCCGGGTACAGGTAATACCCATGGGGGAGACACCGGTAAAGTGGGAAAGGATGGTCCCTTATCTAAATAGATATCCGGATAGGGAGAAGGCGTCTTTGTTGTTGTCTGGTTTTAAGGAGGGTTTTGTTATTCCTGCTCCTTCTTTTGTTGTTCCCTGTGTTAGAAAAAATTTGCGGTCAGCTGTGTTGCACGCTGACGTGGTCTCTGAAAAATTGCGTAAGGAAGTGGCGCTGGGTCGCATGGCGGGCCCCTTTGAGCGGGCTCCTTTTGATTTCCCCTTTGGGGGTTGTGCCTAAGAAAGAGGTAGGAAAATTTTGCCTGATCCAGCACTTGTCGTATCCTAGGGGTTTGTCCGTGAATGATGATATCAATCCCGAGCTTTGCTTTTGATGAGGCTGTGAATTAGGTGCAAAAATGAGGAAAAGGGCCCTCCTAGCCAAGACGGATATAGAATCAGCCTTTCGTTTGTTGCTGGTTCATCCGAATAGCGTTAGACTTCTAGGCTGTTTTTGGGAATATTGTTTCTTTGTGGATAGATGTTTGCCCATGGGCTGTTCACTATCCTGTGCTTTGTTTGAGGCTTTTAGTTCCTTTTTGGAATGGGTGGTGCGGGATGTTTCTGGTTGTGATTCTGTTCTGCATTATCTAGACGACTTTTTGTGTGTCGGCCCGGCTGGGTCTGACCGTTGTTCTAGTATTTTGAGAGCAATTGAATGGGTGGCGTATCGTTTTAGAGTTCCTTTGGCCCCGGGTAAGACGGAGGGCCCAAGCACATGTTTATGTTTTTTGGGTATCTGTTGTGAATTCCGTTCTCGGGCTCCCTCCTGTGGTCATGAGTGGTACTGTGTGAGTTTGTTCTTGGGCTCCCTCTGGTGGCCTTTAGCGATATGGCTGGGCTCAGCTGCTTCATTTCCTTCTATGCTGGGCCTATTTAACTCACCTGGACCTTCATTTGTTGCCTGCTGTCGGTGTATTCAGTCCTGTTTCTGAGAGCTCCTGAATATTCCTTGTGACCAGTCTCCTGCTGGAGAAGTTAAGTTTGTTTGTTCATTTTGCTCATTATTTCCTTGAAAACGTTTCTCTGTATATGATGAGTTCAGTCCAGCTTGCTTATATGTGATTTTTCGCTTGCTGGTTAGTTCTGGGGTGCAGAGTGCGCCCCTCACATCGTGAGTCGGTGTGGGGGTTCTTGTATTCTCTGCGTGGTTTATTTTTGATAGTTTTTGTACTGACCGCACAGACTCCTATCTATTTTCAGTCTATCTAGTGTTAGCGGGCCTCATTTGCTGAACCTGTTTCATTTCTACGTTTGTCTTTTCCCCTTAACTCATCGTTATTATTTGTGGGGGGCTGACTATAACTTTGGGGTTATTTCTCTGAGGCAAGTGAGGTCTTTGCTTTCTCTCTAGGGTATTATAATAAACCAAGAAAAAGATGGACTCCAAAAGCTAAAAATTACAGTTTATTCAAGAACCATTAAAACAATACATACAAATAAAGTATATGATAAAGACAAAAATTGTAATAAGTAGTAGAAAAGCGACACTAGTGCCGCATACACATGTATCCTGCTCTGAAGATAATTAAAGGGAAGGGAAATATACCATAACTCAATACAATAAATATTTCAATGATATTATAAAGTATATATCATGATACACAGCCAATAACCTGTCATTTAGTAAGGTAATAGTTCACATATAAAAAGCAGGTATAAAAAACAAGGCATGTTATCAAGAAAACTTAAAGTAATGAAGGTGCCTAATGTAAGTTAAGTATGGCAGAAAAGCCCTATATGTGAGACCTAATTATCATATTTGTATGCAAATATATTGGCAACAGTAGCGTGACAGTTCACACATGGGGAGCAGGTACAAAGGGACAATAGGTGTGCATATGAGTCACAGGGGATAATAAAGTGCCTCATGCATATTTTGAAAGCAAATCATAATATCCGTGCCTAGGTGTAATAAGGAAAAATCCCAAGCATATGCATCAGTCAAAATGTAGTGTACTTACAGATGAAAGGGTATATGCACACGTAGAGTCACCCTGTAGCGATATGCGGAAGAGAGGAGCCCTGACGCGCGTTTCGCAAATATTGCTTCCTCGGGGGGCGCTAGTGTTAAGATGGGAGCAAGACTCTTTATATATATATGAAATAAATGCTCGGTGCGGTAATGGCGGCGCTAATCCCGCCCAGCGCCAGCCGGAAGCGACCGAACCAGCGTCCGACGTCACTCCCAGGCGCCCCCCACTGACGCGCCAGCGGGAGGAGCCGAAGAAGCGACGCCTGAAGGACGCGTATCCATAGCAACCAACAAGCGCCGGCCGGAAGCAGCGCACACCGCAGAGAGCAGAGGATTGAAATAGGAGGCGACCGTGCAGAAAGGCCATAGCATGGAAAACCTGTGTTTAAGAATACACAGCCCTGACTGGAAAAAGAAATAATAAAAAAGGGAAGTAAATAGATTGGTGCACTAATTGAATATACGGTATGAGGCATAGAATAAGTGCTAAGGTGAAATACACCATAATAAATGGAGCATGTATCCCATCAATAATGAGACACATACAATATAAATAATATGAGTGATGGATATAAAGCATATATACCCGTGCATAGAAAGAAGAATAATAAATATACATATATATTGACTACTAGTGCATCAAAGTTAGCAATACAAATAATACAAATAATAATAAAATGGAAAAATAATTATAGAAAATATATAATAAATTATAAAGTGCCCGCAGGGGCAGAGAGTATATAATGGTAAAATGCATATAAGTGCACATATGTGGATACATATATATATATATATATATATATATATATATATATATATATATATATATATATATATACATACAGAAGTGATAATACACTGACAAGATCTAAAAAGGTTGACTGAGTGAGATAAATAAATGTCCAGTGTAGGGCATATAAATGAGAACAGGAGTGAAATACACCATAGTAAATAAAGCATTTATATGCACGGTCGCCTCCTATTTCAATCCTCTGCTCTCTGCGGTGTGCGCTGCTTCTGGCCGGCGCTTGTTGGTTGCTATGGATACGCGTCCTTCAGGCGTCGCTTCTTCGGCTCCTCCCGCTGGCGCGTCAGTGGGGGGCGCCTGGGAGTGACGTCAGACACTGGTTCGGTCGCTTCCGGCTGGCGCTGGGCGGGATTAGCGCCGCCATTACCGCACCGAGCATTTATTTCATATATATATAAAGAGTCTTGCTCCCATCTTAACACTAGCGCCCCCCGAGGAAGCAATATTTGCGAAACGCGCGTCAGGGCTCCTCTCTTCCGCATATCGCTACAGGGTGACTCTACGTGTGCATATACCCTTTCATCTGTAAGTACACTACATTTTGACTGATGCATATGCTTGGGATTTTTCCTTATTACACCTAGGCACGGATATTATGATTTGCTTTCAAAATATGCATGAGGCACTTTATTATCCCCTGTGACTCATATGCACACCTATTGTCCCTTTGTACCTGCTCCCCATGTGTGAACTGTCACGCTACTGTTGCCAATATATTTGCATACAAATATGATAATTAGGTCTCACATATAGGGCTTTTCTGCCATACTTAACTTACATTAGGCACCTTCATTACTTTAAGTTTTCTTGATCACATGCCTTGTTTTTTATACCTGCTTTTTATATGTGAACTATTACCTTACTAAATGACAGGTTATTGGCTGTGTATCATGATATATACTTTATAATATCATTGAAATATTTATTGTATTGAGTTATGGTATATTTCCCTTCCCTTTAATTATCTTCAGAGCAGGATACATGTGTATGCGGCACTAGTGTCGCTTTTCTACTACTTATTACAATTTTTGTCTTTATCATATACTTTATTTGTATGTATTGTTTTAATGGTTCTATCTTGAATAAACTGTAATTTTTAGCTTTTGGAGTCCATCTTTTTCTTGGTTTATTATATATTTTGATGGCTGAGCATTTATTTATAGTGCCCTCTTTATAGGTTTATCTGTCTATTTGTGTGTGTTTCAGCACCTACTTTACAGGGCCATGGATCTCAGAGCACGGGATCAATCCTGGCTGGCACATATTGATGCAATTTTTAAGAGTGAAGCGACACCTAGTGGTTCTAGTGAAAATGGGACTATTATGGAAATTAAAACTAATTTGAAATCTATGCTTAAAAAACGAATGCGCACGTGGTGGAATAAGGCTACCTTGGAGAGCTATCTATCCAAAAACATGATCCCTAGAGGTCTTCGGGTCAAAATTTTACCCTCATTCCCTGTGGAGGATTCATTGTTTCGCTCCAGGTGGGAGGAAGCATGTAACGTGTGTTCGCGCTCCCTCATTGGCCTTCTGATAGGAATGGATAAAAATAATTTGGATAACATGGAGAATGAGATCGAGACTCTCCAATTGAAACTTACCGAGTTGGTGAGCCCTACAGATATAGATACGTTTAAAAAGGATCTGGATGGTCAATTTATTATCTGGGAAAAGGAAATTAAGGAGGTCAAGACGAGTAAGTTCATGCGGGATGTGCAGGACTTTAAGACCAATACAGTGTATAAATGGCATAAACCCCGGTCCTCTATCAGATCCTCTTCAATCTCGTCCCAATCTTCGGTTGAAGGGAGTACAGAGGTTCTGGATATACAGCGCTTTTCGGCCACTGGGAGAAACAAACGTAAGGGCACCAACTATACCCGCAAATACAATTTCTCTAAGCGCCCCCATACCAACGCGGCGGGGTCATCTAAATTACAGGTGATTAATCTTTCTTCTGTGACTCTTACAGAGGCACAATTGGAAGTGTTGAGCCTTGGTCTATCGTTTTCTCCTACCTCACCATTTAATTTTTTTACAGCTGTGAAAGACCTCCATTTATTTGCCAGAAAACTTGTTTTGCATAAATTACATCAAAGTAAAAATGCAGACAATGTACAATGGACTATTGAGGAACAAGAAACTATTGCAATTTTAAATGAACTATGTGAGGAATCCTCCCCTGGTATACCCAAGGGCAAGTTTACACTCCCTAAGCCTAAACGTTTTCCCCCCTCAATCTGTTTCCCGAAATTGAAACATTTGTCCGAGTGGTCACGGATAGGGTTGAGCGACTTTCATTTTTTTAAGATCGAGTAGGGTTTTGGGAAACCCGATTTTGTCCAGAGTCGAGTCGAGTGCAGTCGGCCGATTATCGCTAAAAGTCGGGGATCGACCGAAACACGAAACCCAATGCAAGTCAATGGGGAAGCATAGTCGGCAGTGAGTGGAGGCCAGGAAAACACCTACAGTGCCCATTTTAATGCCAAAAACATCCATTCTTGTTTCTGAAGCTTGCCAATCTTAATTAACTGTATAATAATAGTTGGGCATAGGGAATTGGGGGAAAGTTGTGGGGGGAGTAGGGCTGGCTCAAGTTTTTCGTGGGCCCAGGAAATGCGGACTACGTCACGGCGGTGTTGCAGGGAAAGGTAAGTATTTAAACGTTGCAAGTGCTGTGATCCTGAGCAAGCAGGGGGGGGCCCACTCGTTCGCATTGCCACTGGCACAGGGCCCCTCAAAGTACGGCGGTGTGTTTGCATGGCGGGGCGCCTCCCACCAGCAGCGACACTTTTGCGTACTCTGAGGGGCCCTGTGCCAGTGACGTCGCCAACGAGTATGCCCCCCCACCTGATGAAGGAACCTGCACTTTCATCTGCACCTTCCTCTTTGTCCCTGTGTAAGGTGGTATAACATGCGGGAAGGGGAACCTTACTTTCAGCAGGGTCAGATTCTGGCTGTGTAGAGTACAAGGGGAATGTAGTGGTCTAGGTCAATGTACCAGCAGACTCATTTAGCAGTGGCTGGGCAATGGGCAGGATGAGGAGGAAACAGATATAGGGCCAAAGAATAAAGTAGGCTACATGCAGTTCAAAATTGGTAACAGGACTAAACAGGCGGCATTGCTTTGTTCAGTGGAGTAGCAAACCCAAGAGCAGCAGACACTGTTTCAAGGGCCTAACCACACTAGTAGGCCAAATGCAGTTTAATATCTGATAGTATAGGGCGAAAGCCAGAATGTGGAAGCTCAGCTTTGTTCAGTTGAGGACAACACCAGGGAGGGGCAGACACCTTTAGTAGGCCGGAAAAGCCTATTGCATTTTTTAAAATGGTAATTTGGAGCAGAAGGTTGAAGCTCAGCTTTATTTAGTTGAGGGCAACACCAGGGAGGGGCAGAAGCCGTTAGTAGGCCCTAACCACCATTTTTTTTTTTTAAAACCACTTAATGAGAGCCGGAAGGTTGAAGCTCAGCTTTATTTAGTTGAGGACAACACCAGGCAGGGGCACACAGACAGACACCTTTAGTAGGCCGGAAAAGCCTATTGCATTTTTTAAAATGGTAATTTGGAGCAGAAGGTTGAAGCTCAGCTTTATTTAGTTGAGGGCAACACCAGGCAGGGGCAGAAGCCGTTAGTAGGCCCTAACCACCATTTTTTTTTTTTAAAACCACTTAATGAGAGCCGGAAGGTTGAAGCTCAGCTTTATTTAGTTGAGGACAACACCAGGCAGGGGCACACAGACAGACACCTTTAGTAGGCCGGAAAAGCCTATTGCATTTTTTAAAATGGTAATTTGGAGCAGAAGGTTGAAGCTCAGCTTTATTTAGTTGAGGGCAACACCAGGCAGGGGCAGAAGCCGTTAGTAGGCCCTAACCACCATTTTTTTTTTTTAAAACCACTTAATGAGAGCCGGAAGGTTGAAGCTCAGCTTTATTTAGTTGAGGACAACACCAGGCAGGGGCACACAGACAGACACCTTTAGTAGGCCGGAAAAGCCTATTGCATTTTTTAAAATGGTAATTTGGAGCAGAAGGTTGAAGCTCAGCTTTATTTAGTTGAGGGCAACACCAGGCAGGGGCACACAGACAGACACCTTTAGTAGGCCGGAAAAGCCTATTGCATTTTTTAAAATGGTAATTTGGAGCAGAAGGTTGAAGCTCAGCTTTATTTAGTTGAGGGCAACACCAGGGAGGGGCAGAAGCCGTTAGTAGGCCCTAACCACCATTTTTTTTTTTTAAAACCACTTAATGAGAGCCGGAAGGTTGAAGCTCAGCTTTATTTAGTTGAGGGCAACACCAGGGAGGGGCAGAAGCCGTTAGTAGGCCCTAACCACCATTTTTTTTTTTTAAAACCACTTAATGAGAGCCGGAAGGTTGAAGCTCAGCTTTATTTAGTTGAGGACAACACCAGGCAGGGGCACACAGACAGACACCTTTAGTAGGCCGGAAAAGCCTATTGCATTTTTTAAAATGGTAATTTGGAGCAGAAGGTTGAAGCTCAGCTTTATTTAGTTGAGGGCAACACCAGGCAGGGGCAGAAGCCGTTAGTAGGCCCTAACCAAAGTTGAAGGCCAAATGCAGTTTAATTTCTGATACTATAGGCCGAAAGCCAGAAGGTGGAAGCTCCGATTTAGACAGTGGAGGACAATTTGAATTAGGGACTGCAGACAGACTTAGTAGGCTGTCCCCTGTGGACCATGCATCCACCACCTCAACCCATTGCGCCGTAATGGACACGTAATCTTCCGTGGCCATGCCTACAGGTCCATGCGTCTGTTGTCAGGTGCACCTTTGTACTCACAGATTGCCAGAGTGCATGGACAATGCGGTCTTCTACATGCTGGTGGAGGGTTGGGATGGCTTTTCTCGCAAAAGAAGTGTCGACTGGTTAGCTTGTAGCGTGGTACAGCGTAGTCCATCATGGCCTTATTAATAGTAAATAAAATATATAACTAGGCTCTATGTACTTTTAAATAGGTTCCAGGGGTACACGGGCAGCATTGGTGTGGTCAGTGGAGGAGTATTGCAAGTAGGGGCTGCAGACAGGCTATCAAAGGCCTAAAATAACAAACAGTAGGCAGTCATGGCAGTTTTACATCGGTTACATGGATACACAGGCAGGCACTCCAGGCAGCATTGTGGTCAGTGGAGGAGTATTGCAAGTAGGGGCCGCAGACAGGCTATCAAAGGCCTAAAATAACAAACAGTAGGCAGTCATGGCAGTTTTACATCGGTTACATGGATACACAGGCAGGCACTCCAGGCAGCATTGTGGTCAGTGGAGGAGTATTGCAAGTAGGGGCCGCAGACAGGCTATCAAAGGCCTAAAATAACAAACAGTAGGCAGTCATGGCAGTTTTACATCGGTTACATGGATACACAGGCAGGCACTCCAGGCAGCATTGTGGTCAGTGGAGGAGTATTGCAAGTAGGGGCCGCAGACAGGCTATCAAAGGCCTAACATAACAAACAATAGGCTCATGGCAGTTTTACAGCGGTTACATGGATACACGGGCAGGCAGCTTGGTGGTCAGTGGAGGAGTATTTAAAGTAGGGACCGCAGACAGGCTTCAAAGGCCTAACATAAGAAAATGGGCTGGCTGTAGGCACTTTATAATTGGTTCCAGGGGTACACGGGCAGCAGTGGTCTGGCCAGTGGAGGACTAGTGGAAGGAGGGACCGCAGACAGGCTTCAAAGGCCTAACATAAAAAAACGGGCTGGCTGTAGGCACTTTATAATTGGTTCCAGGGGTACACGGGCAGCAGTGGTCTGGTCAGTGGAGGACTAGTGGAAGGAGGGACCGCAGACAGGCTTCAAAGGCCTAACATAAAAAAACGGGCTGGCTGTAGGCACTTTATAATTGGTTCCAGGGGTACACGGGCAGCAGTGGTCTGGTCAGTGGAGGACTAGTGGAAGGAGGGACCGCAGACAGGCTTCAAAGGCCTAACATAAAAAAACGGGCTGGCTGTAGGCACTTTATAATTGGTTCCAGGGGTACACGGGCAGCAGTGGTCTGGTCAGTGGAGGACTAGTGGAAGGAGGGACCGCAGACAGGCTTCAAAGGCCTAACATAAAAAAATGGGCTGGCTGTAGGCACTTTATAATTGGTTCCAGGGGTACACGGGCAGCAGTGGTCTGGTCAGTGGAGGACTAGTGGAAGGAGGGACCGCAGACAGGCTTCAAAGGCCTAACATAAAAAAATGGGCTGGCTGTAGGCACTTTATAATTGGTTCCAGGGGTACACGGGCAGCAGTGGTCTGGTCAGTGGAGGACTAGTGGAAGGAGGGACCGCAGACAGGCTTCAAAGGCCTAACATAAAAAAATGGGCTGGCTGTAGGCACTTTATAATTGGTTCCAGGGGTACACGGGCAGCAGTGGTCTGGTCAGTGGAGGACTAGTGGAAGGAGGGACCGCAGACAGGCTTCAAAGGCCTAACATAAAAAAATGGGCTGGCTGTAGGCACTTTATAATTGGTTCCAGGGGTACACGGGCAGCAGTGGTCTGGTCAGTGGAGGACTAGTGGAAGGAGGGACCGCAGACAGGCTTCAAAGGCCTAACATAAAAAAATGGGCTGGCTGTAGGCACTTTATAATTGGTTCCAGGGGTACACGGGCAGCAGTGGTCTGGTCAGTGGAGGACTAGTGGAAGGAGGGACCGCAGACAGGCTTCAAAGGCCTAACATAAAAAAATGGGCTGGCGGTAGGCACTTTATTATTGGTTCCAGGGGTACACGGGCAGCAGTGGTCTGGTCAGTGGAGGCCTAGTGGAAGGAGGGACCGCAGACAGGCTTCAAAGGCCTAAAATAACAAACAATAGGCTTATGGCAGTTTTACAGCGGTTACATGGATACACGGGCAGGCAGCTGGTGATGAGTGGAGGAGTATTTAAAGTAGGGACCGCAGACAGGCTATCAAAGGCCTAAAATAACAAACAATAGGCTTATGGCAGTTTTACAGCGGTTACATGGATACACGGGCAGGCAGCTTGGTGGTCAGTGGAGGAGTATTTAAAGTAGGGACCGCAGACAGGCTATCAAAGGCCTAAAATAACAAACAATAGGCTCATGGCAGCTTTACAGCGGTTACATGGATACACAGGCAGCTTGGTGGTGAGTGGAGGAGTAGTGCAAGGAGTGTCTGTCCCAGTACTCCCAAAATATAAATAGATGTTAATGTCTTGCAAAACAACCAAAACAAAAAAAAAGGTGGCATACTTAGGTACAGGGGTGGGCTCATCTACTGAGTTTCTGACATAGTAATTTGGCAGTAACTATTTAATGGTGCCAATATAGGACACAGACACAGACTACTTTAAGTTGCATCATAGATGTCTACAAATTTGTATTGTCAGTGCCAGACATTGAATGATGTCAGCGAATAGACTAAAGATTGGTGGAGCTGTGCAACATAATTTTGCACGTGGTAGAGCACATTTTGAGCTGGGGTAGGGGGGAACTCTCTTGAGGCCGGCGGGACCGCCCCAGGGCCCCTCATGTTACAACGGTGTGTCTGACGTTGGGTGCGCACCACCACCGCCAGAGACACTACATTGTACTATGAGGGACCCAGTAGCAATGCCGTCAACCAAAAGCGAGCACACCCACCTCTTCAGACAAACAGCAGTCTCACGGGTGCTTGCGCCAAGTCGCGATACCACGGCCCCGTGTGGGGAGTTTTGCCATTTAGGGAGGTGTAAACATGTCGTATGCTGTACAATCAGCTGCAGCAAATTAGACATTAGAAAAGTAATTCACAGGCAAGAGCTTTTCATAGGAAAGCTAGGTGTCGGCCGGGCAAGGTGGGGCAAAAGATTTCGAAATCCAGTTGTGGTTCATTTTAATGAATGTTAGATCGTCAACATTTTGGGTAGCCAGACGAGTCCTTTTTTCGGTTAATATTGAACCTGCAGCACTGAATACTCTTTCTGATAGGACACTTGCTGCCGGGCAAGCAAGCTCCTGCAATGCATATTCTGCCAATTCTGGCCAGGTGTCTAATTTGGAGGCCCAGTAATCAAATGGGAATGACGGTTGAGGGAGAACATCGATAAGGGATGAAAAATAGTTAGTAACCATACTGGACAAATGTTGTCTCCTGTCACTTTCAATTGATGCAGCAGTACCTGTCCTGTCTGCGGTCATAGCAAAATCACTCCACAACCTGGTCAGAAAACCCCTCTGTCCAACGCCACTTCTGATGTGTGCACCCCTAACACTCCTAGTCTGCTGCCCCCTGGAGCTCGTGTGAGAACGATCACGTGCGCTGTGTGCTGGGAATGCCTGAAGCAAACGGTCAACAAGAGTTGATTGTTTGGTTGCTAATATTAGTTCCAAGTTCTCATGTGGCATAATATTTTGCAATTTGCCTTTATAGCGTGGATCAAGGAGGCAGGCCAACCAGTAATCGTCATCGTTCATCATTTTCGTAATGCGTGTGTCCCTTTTTAGGATACGTAAGGCATAATCCGCCATGTGGGCCAAAGTTCCAGTTGTCAAATCTCCGGTTGTGATTGGTTGAGGGGCAGTTGCAGGCAAATCTACGTCACTTGTGTCCCTCAAAAAACCAGAACCCGGCCGTGACACGCAACCAATTTCCTGTGCCCCCGGGAAAGGTTCGGCATTAAAAATATACTCATCCCCATCATCCTCCTCGTCCTCCACCTCCTCTTCGCCCGCTACCTCGTCCTGTACACTGCCCTGACCAGACAATGGCTGACTGTCATCAAGGCTTTCCTCTTCCTCTGGTGCAGACGCCTGCTCCTTTATGTGCGTCAAACTTTGCATCAGCAGACGCATTAGGGGGATGCTCATGCTTATTACGGCGTTGTCTGCACTAACCAGCCGTGTGCATTCCTCAAAACACTGAAGGACTTGACACATGTCTTGTATCTTAGACCACTGCACACCTGACAACTCCATGTCTGCCATCCTACTGCCTGCCCGTGTATCCTCCCACAAATAAATAACAGCACGCCTCTGTTCGCACAGTCTCTGAAGCATGTGCAGTGTTGAGTTCCACCTTGTTGCAACGTCTATGATTAGGCGATGCTGGGGAAGGTTCAAAGACCGCTGATAGGTCTGCATACGGCTGGCGTGTACAGGCGAACGTCGGATATGTGAGCAAAGTGCACGCACTTTGAGGAGCAGGTCGGAGAACCCAGGATAAGTTTTCAATAAGCACTGCACCACCAGGTTTAAGGTGTGAGCCAGGCAAGGAATGTGTTTCAGTTGGGAAAGGGAGATGGCAGCCATGAAATTCCTTCCGTTATCACTCACTACCTTGCCTGCCTCAAGATCTACTGTGCCCAGCCACGACTGCGTTTCTTGTTGCAAGAACTCGGACAGAACTTCCGCGGTGTGTCTGTTGTCGCCCAAGCACTTCATAGCCAATACAGCCTGCTGACGCTTGGCAGTAGCTGGCCCATAATGGGACAACTGGTGTGCAACAGTGTCATCTGCCGATGGAGTGGTTGGCAGACTGCGTTCTGTGGAAGAGCTGTAGCTTCTGCAGGAGGACGAGGAGGAGGAGGAGGAGGGGGTGCGAACGCCTACAGCCAACTGTTTCCTAGACCGTGGGCTAGGCACAACTGTCCCTAAATTGATGTCGCCTGTGGACCCTGCATCCACCACATTCACCCAGTGTGCCGTGATGGACACATAACGTCCCTGGCCATGCCTACTGGTCCATGCATCTGTAGTCAGGTGCACCTTTGTACTCACAGATTGCCTGAGTGCATGGACGATGCGCTGTTTAACATGCTGGTGCAGGGCTGGGATGGCTTTTCTGGAAAAAAAGTGTCGACTGGGTAGCTCGTATCGTGGTTCAGCGTACTCCATCAGGGCTTTGAAAGCTTCGCTTTCAACTAACCGGTAGGGCATCATCTCTAACGAGATTAGTCTAGCTATGTGGGCGTTAAAACACTGTGTACGCGGATGCGAGGATAAGTACTTCCTTTTTCTAACCAGAGTCTCATGTAGGGTGAGCTGGACTGGAGAGCTGGAGATCGTGGAACTTTCAGGTGTGCCGGTGTACATGGCAGACTGAGAGACGGTTGGAGACGGTATTGTTTCCGCCGGTGCCCTAGATGCAATATTTCCTCCTACAAAACTGGTGATTCCCTGACCCTGACTGCTTTTGGCTGGCAAAGAAACCTGCACAGATACTGCCGGTGGTGCGGAAAATGGTGGCCTTACAGTGACGGAAGGGATGTTGCGTTGCTGACTAGCTTCATTGGCCGAGGGTGCTACAACCTTGAGGGACGTTTGGTAGTTAGTCCAGGCTTGAAAATGCATGGTGGTTAAGTGTCTATGCATGCAACTAGTATTTAGACTTTTCAGATTCTGACCTCTGCTTAAGCTAGTTGAACATTTTTGACAGATGACTTTGCGCTGATCAGTTGGATGTTGTTTAAAAAAATGCCAGACTGCACTCTTCCTAGACTCGGATCCCTTTTCAGGGATTGCAGACTGAGCTTTAACCGGATGGCAACGCTGTGCTCCAACAGGTTTTGGCTTTGACACGCGTTTTGGGCCAGATACGGGCCCGGCAGATGGAACCTGTTGCGATGTTGATGCCTGCTGCGGCCCCTCCTCCACCTCCGCTTCTGAACTACTGCCGCCTGCACCCTGTTCCCCCAATGGCTGCCAATCGGGGTCAATAACTGGGTCATCTATTACCTCCTCTTCGAGCTCGTGTGCAACTTCGTCTGTGTCACTGTGTCGGTCGGTGGTATAGCGTTCGTGGCGGGGCAACATAGTCTCATCAGGGTCTGATTGTGGATCTGTACCCTGAGAGGGCAATGTGGTGGTCTGAGTCAAAGGAGCAGCATAGTACTCTGGCTGTGGCTGTGCATCAGTGCACTCCATGTCAGAATATACTTGTAATGGGCATGGCCTGTTAAATGTTTCACTTTCTAAGCCAGGGACGGTATGTGTAAAGAGCTCCATGGAGTGACCCGTTGTGTCGCCTGCTGCATCCTTCTCTCTTGTTGTAGTTTTTGCTGAGGAGGACAAGGAAGCGACTTGTCCCTGACCGTGAACATCCACAAGCGACGCGCTGCTTTTACATTTACCAGTTTCGGAAGAGGAGGCAAAAGAGCTAGAGGCTGAGTCTGCAATGTAAGCCAAAACTTGCTGTTGCTGCTCCGCCTTTAAAAGCGGTTTTCCTACTCCCAGAAAAGAGAGCGTTCGAGGCCTTGTGTAGCCTGACGACGAAACTGGCTCCACAGCTCCAGACTTAGGTGGAATATTTTTATCCCCACGACCACCTGATGCTCCACTACCACTACCATCATTACCAGCTGACAATGAACGCCCACGACGACCTCTTGCACCAGACTTCCTCATTGTTTTAAAATCTTAACCAAAGTAACTTTATTTGTTGCTGTCAAACAACTTACACGGTGAGCTATAACTTCAGTATGATTTCAATATCCCTTAACAGGTTGGTGAGACCACAAGGAAAATCAGGCACAATGTTACACACTCTGTTTTCTGTGGCACAAAATCACAGAGATGACACACACGCAGGACTGTCACTCAAGCACTAATGTCAATATTAATCTCCCACCTAATTTATTTATTTTTTTTTCTCAGGGAGACTTTAGAAACCAAATAATATTAAAAAAAAAAAAAAAAAAAAAAGGCTTTCTATGGCCCACAATTAGAGAGAGAGAGGTGGCACACCCAGGAGTCAAGACTGGCGCACAAGCTGAAAGGGCAATATTACTCTCCCACTGTTTTTTTAAGTTTTTTTTTTATTTCAGGGAGACTTTAGAAACCAAATAATATTAAAAAAACCAAAAAAAAAAATAGCCTTTCTATGGCCCACTGAATGAGAGAGAGAGGTGGCACACCCAGGAGTCAAGACTGGCACACAAGCTGAAAGGGCAATATTACTCTCCCACTGTTTTTTTATGTATTTTTTGTTTTTTAAGGGAGACTTTAGAAACCCAATAATATTTAAAAAAAATAAATAAATAGGCTTTCTATGGCCCACTGAATGAGAGGGAGAGAGGTGGCACACCCAGGAGTCAAGACTGGCACACAAGCTGAAAGGGCAATATTACTCTCCCACTGTTTTTTTATGTATTTTTTGTTTTTTAAGGGAGACTTTAGAAACCCAATAATATTTAAAAAAAAAAAATAAATAGGCTTTCTATGGCCCACTGAATGAAAGGGAGAGAGGTGGCACACCCAGGAGTCAAGACTGGCACACAAGCTGAAAGGGCAATATTACTCTCCCACTGTTTTTTTATGTATTTTTTGTTTTTTAAGGGAGACTTTAGAAACCCAATAATATTTAAAAAAAAAAATAAATAGGCTTTCTATGGCCCACTGAATGAGAGGGAGAGAGGTGGCACACCCAGGAGTCAAGACTGGCACACAAGCTGAAAGGGCAATATTACTCTCCCACTGTTTTTTTTTGTATTTTTTGTTTTTTAAGGGAGACTTTAGAAACCCAATAATATTTAAAAAAAATAAATAAATAGGCTTTCTATGGCCCACTGAATGAGAGGGAGAGAGGTGGCACACCCAGGAGTCAAGACTGGCACACAAGCTGAAAGGGCAATATTACTCTCCCACTGTTTTTTTTTGTATTTTTTGTTTTTTAAGGGAGACTTTAGAAACCCAATAATATTTAAAAAAAAAAATAAATAGGCTTTCTATGGCCCACTGAATGAGAGGGAGAGAGGTGGCACACCCAGGAGTCAAGACTGGCACACAAGCTGAAAGGGCAATATTACTCTCCCACTGTTTTTTTATGTTTTTTTTTTTTTTCAGGGAGACTTTAGAAACCAAATAATAAGAAAAAAAATAAATAAATAAATAGGCTTTCTATAGCCCACTGAATGAGAGATAGCACACACAGCAGTGGCACACAAGCCCTGACTGAGGCCAATATTTTTCTCCCACTGATTGATGTAGTGTTTTTGTGTTGAGGTAGATTTTAGAACACAAATCAAGGAAAAAAAAAAAAAATGCTTTCTATGGCCCACTGAATGAGAGAGAGGTGGCACACCCAGGAGTCAAGACTGGCACACAAGCTGAAAGGGCAATATTACTCTCCCACTGTTTTTTTTTGTATTTTTTGTTTTTTAAGGGAGACTTTAGAAACCCAATAATATTTAAAAAAAATAAATAAATAGGCTTTCTATGGCCCACTGAATGAGAGGGAGAGAGGTGGCACACCCAGGAGTCAAGACTGGCACACAAGCTGAAAGGGCAATATTACTCTCCCACTGTTTTTTTAGGTTTTTTTTTTTTTTCAGGGAGACTTTAGAAACCAAATAATATTAAAAAAACAAAAAAAAAATAGCCTTTCTATGGCCCACTGAATGAGAGAGAGAGGTGTCACACCCAGGAGTCAAGACTGGCACACAAGCTGAAAGGGCAATATTACTCTCCCACTGTTTTTTTATGTATTTTTTGTTTTTTAAGGGAGACTTTAGAAACCCAATAATATTTAAAAAAAAAAATAAATAGGCTTTCTATGGCCCACTGAATGAGAGGGAGAGAGGTGGCACACCCAGGAGTCAAGACTGGCACACAAGCTGAAAGGGCAATATTACTCTCCCACTGTTTTTTTTTGTATTTTTTGTTTTTTAAGGGAGACTTTAGAAACCCAATAATATTTAAAAAAAATAAATAAATAGGCTTTCTATGGCCCACTGAATGAGAGGGAGAGAGGTGGCACACCCAGGAGTCAAGACTGGCACACAAGCTGAAAGGGCAATATTACTCTCCCACTGTTTTTTTTGTATTTTTTGTTTTTTAAGGGAGACTTTAGAAACCCAATAATATTTTAAAAAAAAAATAAATAGGCTTTCTATGGCCCACTGAATGAGAGGGAGAGAGGTGGCACACCCAGGAGTCAAGACTGGCACACAAGCTGAAAGGGCAATATTACTCTCCCACTGTTTTTTTATGTTTTTTTTTTTTTTTCAGGGAGACTTTAGAAACCAAATAATAAGAAAAAAAATAAATAAATAAATAGGCTTTCTATAGCCCACTGAATGAGAGATAGCACACACAGCAGTGGCACACAAGCCCTGACTGAGGCCAATATTTTTCTCCCACTGATTGATGTAGTGTTTTTGTGTTGAGGTAGATTTTAGAACACAAATCAAGGAAAAAAAAAAAATGCTTTCTATGGCCCACTGAATGAGAGAGAGGTGGCACACCCAGGAGTCAAGACTGGCACACAAGCTGAAAGGGCAATATTACTCTCCCACTGTTTTTTTTTGTATTTTTTGTTTTTTAAGGGAGACTTTAGAAACCCAATAATATTTAAAAAAAATAAATAAATAGGCTTTCTATGGCCCACTGAATGAGAGGGAGAGAGGTGGCACACCCAGGAGTCAAGACTGGCACACAAGCTGAAAGGGCAATATTACTCTCCCACTGTTTTTTTAGGTTTTTTTTTTTTTTCAGGGAGACTTTAGAAACCAAATAATATTAAAAAAACAAAAAAAAAATAGCCTTTCTATGGCCCACTGAATGAGAGAGAGAGGTGGCACACCCAGGAGTCAAGACTGGCACACAAGCTGAAAGGGCAATATTACTCTCCCACTGTTTTTTTATGTATTTTTTGTTTTTTAAGGGAGACTTTAGAAACCCAATAATATTTAAAAAAATAAATAAATAGGCTTTCTATGGCCCACTGAATGAGAGGGAGAGAGGTGGCACACCCAGGAGTCAAGACTGGCACACAAGCTGAAAGGGCAATATTACTCTCCCACTGTTTTTTTTTGTATTTTTTGTTTTTTAAGGGAGACTTTAGAAACCCAATAATATTTAAAAAAAAAAAATAAATAGGCTTTCTATGGCCCACTGAATGAGAGGGAGAGAGGTGGCACACCCAGGAGTCAAGACTGGCACACAAGCTGAAAGGGCAATATTACTCTCCCACTGTTTTTTTTTGTATTTTTTGTTTTTTAAGGGAGACTTTAGAAACCCAATAATATTTAAAAAAAAAAATAAATAGGCTTTCTATGGCCCACTGAATGAGAGAGAGGTGGCACACCCAGGAGTCAAGACTGGCACACAAGCTGAAAGGGCAATATTACTCTCCCACTGTATTTTTTTGTATTTTTTGTTTTTTAAGGGAGACTTTAGAAACCCAATAATATTTAAAAAAAAAAAATAAATAGGCTTTCTATGGCCCACTGAATGAGAGGGAGAGAGGTGGCACACCCAGGAGTCAAGACTGGCACACAAGCTGAAAGGGCAATATTACTCTCCCACTGTTTTTTTTTGTATTTTTTGTTTTTTAAGGGAGACTTTAGAAACCCAATAATATTTAAAAAAAAAAATAAATAGGCTTTCTATGGCCCACTGAATGAGAGGGAGAGAGGTGGCACACCCAGGAGTCAAGACTGGCACACAAGCTGAAAGGGCAATATTACTCTCCCACTGTTTTTTTATGTTTTTTTTTTTTTTTCAGGGAGACTTTAGAAACCAAATAATAAGAAAAAAAATAAATAAATAAATAGGCTTTCTATAGCCCACTGAATGAGAGATAGCACACACAGCAGTGGCACACAAGCCCTGACTGAGGCCAATATTTTTCTCCCACTGATTGATGTAGTGTTTTTGTGTTGAGGTAGATTTTAGAACACAAATCAAGGAAAAAAAAAAAAATGCTTTCTATGGCCCACTGAATGAGAGAGAGGTGGCACACCCAGGAGTCAAGACTGGCACACAAGCTGAAAGGGCAATATTACTCTCCCACTGTTTTTTGTATGTTTTTTTTTTTTTTTTCAGGGAGACTTTAGAAACCAAATAATATTAAAAAAAACAAAAAAAAAATAGCCTTTCTATGGCCCACTGAATGAGAGAGAGAGGTGGCACACCCAGGAGTCAAGACTGGCACACAAGCTGAAAGGGCAATATTACTCTCCCACTGTTTTTTTATGTATTTTTTGTTTTTTAAGGGAGACTTTAGAAACCCAATAATATTTAAAAAAAAAAAATAAATAGGCTTTCTATGGCCCACTGAATGAGAGGGAGAGAGGTGGCACACCCAGGAGTCAAGACTGGCACACAAGCTGAAAGGGCAATATTACTCTCCCACTGTTTTTTTAGGTTTTTTTTTTTTTTTCAGGGAGACTTTAGAAACCAAATATTAAAAAAAAAAAAAAAAAAAAAAATAGGCTTTCTATAGCCCACTGAATGAGAGATAGCACACACAGCAGTGGCACACAAGCCCTGACTGAGGCCAATATTTTTCTCCCACTGATTGATGTAGTGTTTTTGTGTTGAGGTAGAATTTAGAACACAAATCACGGAAAAAATAAATAGGCTTTCTATGGCCCACTCAGTGAGAGATGGCACACACAGGGATGGCACTGTAGCAGAAATGCCAATCTTAATCTCCCACAAAAAAAAAACAAAAAAAAAACAGGGACTGTCCTACAATTACTATCTCCCTGCAGTAATCTAAGCCAGGTATGGCAGGCAGCAATAGGAGTGGACTGATGCACAAATTAAATAAAAAGTGTGGACAAACAAAAAAGATAGCTGTGCAGAAAGGAAGGAACAAGAGGATATGTGCTTTGAAAAAAGCAGTTGGTTTCCACAGTGGCGTACACACAGCAATACAGCTATCACGGAGCCTTCTAGGGCAGCCCAATGAGCTACAGCGCTGAGGGGAAAAAAAAAAAAAAATAGCTTCCACAGTCCCTGCACACCGAAGGTGGTGTTGGACAGTGGAAATCGCTGCAGCACAAGCGGTTTGGTGGTTAGTGGACCCTGCCTAACGCTCTCCCTGCTTCTGACAAAGCGGCAGCAACCTGTCCCTAAGCTCAGATCAGCAGCAGTAAGATGGCGGTCGGCGGGAACGCCCCTTTATAGCCCCTGTGACGCCGCAGACAGCAAGCCAATCACTGCAATGCCCTTCTCTAAGATGGTGGGGACCAGGATCTATGTCATCACGCTGCCCACACTCTGCGTTCACCTTCATTGGCTGAGAAATGGCGCTTTTCGCGTCATTGAAACGCGACTTTGGCGCGAAAGTCGCGTACCGCATGGCCGACAAGCACAGGGGTCGGATCGGGTTTCATGAGACGCCGACTTAGCCAAAAGTCGGCGACTTTTGAAAATGATCGACCCGTTTCGCTCAACCCTAGTCACGGAGGATTTCAAGAAAATTCCGGTGGGTTCACAGCACGACAACCTGACCCGCAAACAGCGACAAGCATTGATTGAGCTACGCTCTATGAGTCAATTACTTATCAAACCCGCTGATAAAGGCGGTAATGTCGTGCTGTGGCCCACTGAGATGTATGAAAAAGAGGCTTTCCGGCAGCTTCGGGATGGGGATACATATAGGAGGTTAAGTTTTAATCCCACCTCTATTTTTCAGGCGGAATTATCGGACATAGTAGAGGAAGCATTTATTGATGGAACAATCACTAAGGACTTGAGGGATGGTTTGGTTCCTAACACACCTCGGACTCCATGTCTGTATTTATTACCCAAAGTCCACAAAAACTTGATGTGTCCAACTGGCCGCCCTATTGTCTCCGGAAATGGGGGTCTTTCTGAAAATATCGGTAAGATGTTGGATTTCTATCTCAAACCTATTGTGGAAACACTACCATCGTACCTGCGGGACACAGGGGACATCTTATCCAAAATCTCTAACATTAATTTGGAACCCGATATGTGGCTAGTAACATTAGACGTAGAGTCTCTCTATACGTCTATCAGACATGCCGATGGCATGGAGGCGGTTAGTTTCTTTTTGAACAACACTGACATTGATGACTATCTTAGCAAATTTTTGCTATCCCTGCTGGAGTTTGCACTAACTCATAATTTTTTTATTTTTAAGGAGACCCTCTACCTACAGCTCCAGGGTACAGCCATGGGGGCGGCCTTTGCGCCGTCCTATGCGTGTCTGTTCCTGGGGCTGTGGGAGAGGAAGGTCTTTATTACTGATGCCACACCTCTTTCGTCTAATATACCTATGTGGTCTAGATATTTAGACGATGTTTTTGCAATCTGGCAGGGGACTGAAAATGATTTGAAGAAGTTTGTGGAGGAACTAAATGCCAACCACACTAATATAAAACTTACCTGCCATTACAGTCGGGACAGTGTGGACTTCCTTGATGTACGTATCCATAGGGGTAGTGATGGTCTGCTACAAAGTGATCTGCATCGGAAAGAGACATCGGTTAACAGCTTACTGCACTCTACATCAGCACATCCTAGACATCTCAAGAATAGTATCCCCTATGGACAGTTCCTTAGAGCCAAACGTATTTGTTCCGAGGAAGCAACTTATCAAAAACATGCTAAGGATATCTCTAACCGTTTCTTGGACCGTGGCTACTCATCAAGAACAATCCGTAGATGTAAAAGAAGAGCCTCTGTGATTGATCGAATTAATCTCCTAAAGACAAAAAAGGAATCAAAAACATCCAATCAGGTGAGATTTATAGCCACGTACTCTAATAATTCCACACTAATGAAAGGAGTCTTGGATAAGTATTGGCCTATTATTAAGTATGACACAGTACTCTCTAAATGCCTGACTGATACACCTTCCATTACATACCGGAGGAATAAAAATCTCCGTGACTTACTAACTCATAGTCATTACAGGGGACATGAACCCAAGTACACTTTTGGCTCTAGGGGCCCCAGGTGGGGCTTTTTTCCCTGCCGGGACTGTACGGCATGTAGGAATTTGGAGCGTTGCTTTACTTGCTTATCCAGTGATGGATCCAAGGAATTCCGAATTACTCAGCACATTACGTGTTCCACGGATTATGTGGTGTATTACGCCACATGTCCGTGTGGACTTATATACGTAGGCTTAACATCACGCCAGCTTCGTATCAGAATCCTGGAACACATCCGTGACATCAAGGCAGCATCCAATCCATTGGCAGATGAATTTTTGAAGCCTATACCAAGGCATTTTAAAGAAAAACATGAATGCAATAGTCAGCTGCTTCGAGTGCGTGGCATTGACCGTGTCATCATGGATGGACGAGGCAGTGATTTGAAGAAACGTCTTGCCCAGTTGGAAGCCCAATGGATAGTGCGCATTGATTGTATTCACCCAAAGGGTCTCAATGAGGTCCTTAGTTTTGTCCCATTTTTATAGTTTTTTGTAGTTCCCTTTGGTTTCTATTTAAAACGGTTTTAGTCTAGTGTTTTTAATTTTTGTTTTATTTCTTGATTTTTACATCTCTTTTGTTTATTCAACAGATTATATTCCAATATGTCTTTTCTTATGTGTTTCCTGGAGGCGTATATGGACTTTCTATACTACAGCGGCCTTGGACTGTTCCTGACTGGGAAATTTTGCTTCGATAGCGGTTGATATCATTTCCACCTTGTGTACTAATTTATTGCGTTGTCATCTTTTATATATATATTTTTTATGTGTATGTATATATACTCGGGTATTCACACACAGGCACTTTTATGCACTTTATTATTATATACTATGTTTATTCACTCTTTTATGTACTATTTTTAGCGTTGGTATATATATTTTTATATATATATATATATATATATATATATATATATATATTTTTTTTTTTTATATATGTGCATATATATATGTATGCACATGTATCGACACACGGGCACTCGTATGCACTTTATCATTATATTAATTATATATATTCTCTGCCCCTGTGGGCACCTCATATTTTTCCATTTTTCGGTTTTATCACATGCACTGTCACTTTTTATGCTCTAGTGGCCAATATATATATTTATGATTTGGTTTACTGTATATGGATTTTTGTATTTTATATTTATTATTTATATTTAATATTGTATGTGTCTCACTGTTTTTGATAGGTTTAATGCTTTATTTACTATGGTGTATTTCACTCCTGTTCTCATTTATATGCCCTACACTGGACATTTATTTATCTCACTCAGTCAACCTTTTTAGATCTTGTCAGTGTATTATCACTTCTGTATGTATATATATATATATATATATATATATATATATATATATATATATATATATATATATATATATATATGTATCCACATATGTGCACTTATATGCATTTTACCATTATATACTCTCTGCCCCTGCGGGCACTTTATAATTTATTATATATTTTCTATAATTATTTTTCCATTTTATTATTATTTGTATTATTTGTATTGCTAACTTTGATGCACTAGTAGTCAATATATATGTATATTTATTATTCTTCTTTCTATGCACGGGTATATATGCTTTATATCCATCACTCATATTATTTATATTGTATGTGTCTCATTATTGATGGGATACATGCTCCATTTATTATGGTGTATTTCACCTTAGCACTTATTCTATGCCTCATACCGTATATTCAATTAGTGCACCAATCTATTTACTTCCCTTTTTTATTATTTCTTTTTCCAGTCAGGGCTGTGTATTCTTAAACACAGGTTTTCCATGCTATGGCCTTTCTGCACGGTCGCCTCCTATTTCAATCCTCTGCTCTCTGCGGTGTGCGCTGCTTCCGGCCGGCGCTTGTTGGTTGCTATGGATACGCGTCCTTCAGGCGTCGCTTCTTCGGCTCCTCCTGCTGGTGCATCAGTGGGGGGCGCCTGGGAGTGACGTCGGACGCTGGTTCGGTCGCTTCCGGCTGGCGCTGGGCGGGATTAGCGCCGCCATTACCGCACCGAGCATTTATTTCATATATATATAAAGAGTCTTGCTCCCATCTTAACACTAGCGCCCCCCGAGGAAGCAATATTTGCGAAACGCGCGTCGGGGCTCCTCTCTTCCGCATATCGCTACAGGGTGACTCTACGTGTGCATATACCCTTTCATCTGTAAGTACACTACATTTTGACTGATGCATATGCTTGGGATTTTTCCTTATTACACCTAGGCACGGATATTATGATTTGCTTTCAAAATATGCATGAGGCACTTTATTATCCCCTGTGACTCATATGCACACCTATTGTCCCTTTGTACCTGCTCCCCATGTGTGAACTTTCACGCTACTTTTGCCTATATATTTGCATACAAATATGATAATTAGGTCTCACATATATGGCTTTTCTGCCATACTTAACTTACATTAGGCACCTTCATTACTTTAAGTTTTCTTGATCACATGCCTTGTTTTTTATACCTGCTTTTTATATGTGAACTATTACCTTACTAAATGACAGGTTATTGGCTGTGTATCATGATATATACTTTATAATATCATTGAAATATTTATTGTATTGAGTTATGGTATATTTCCCTTCCCTTTAATTATCTTCAGAGCAGGATACATGTGTATGCGGCACTAGTGTCGCTTTTCTACTACTTATTACAATTTTTGTCTTTATCATATACTTTATTTGTATGTATTGTTTTAATGGTTCTTGAATAAACTGTAATTTTTAGCTTTTGGAGTCCATCTTTTTCTTGGTTTATTATATATTTTGATGGCTGAGCATTTATTTATAGTGCCCTCTTTATAGGTTTATCTTTCTCTCTAGGGGTAGTTAGTTTCTCAGGCTGTGAACGAGGCGTCTAGGATTTTAGGAACGCTCCACAGCTGCCTTTAGTGTTTGTTGGATACGATCAGGATTGCGGTCAGTATAGCTTCCACATCCCCAGAACTTGTCCTATATTCTGGTCATATGTGTCAGGTCAGTTTTGAGATCCTACCACCGGATCATAACAATACAGCAGACCTTAAAGTGTTAATGCAGCAGAAGAGGGAGAAGAGAAATCCTGAAGTCATTTTTTTTTCCTCTGCACTGTGTTTAGTTTCTCTCCTCCCCTTAATCTCTGGGTGGTTCTGAACTCAGCTGCAGATATTGACATTCAGAGTCTGTCTTCTAGTGTGGATCATCTCACTGCAAGGGTACAGGGCATTCAGGATTATGTAGTCCGCAGTCCTATGTCAGAGCCTAAAATACCAATTCCTGAGCTGTTTTCCGGAGATAGATCTAGGTTTTTGAACTTTAAGAATAATTGTAAGTTATTCCTTTCTCTGAGACCTCGCTCCTCTGGTGATTCTGTTCAGCAAGTTAAAATTGTTATTTCTTTGTTACGTGGCGACCCTCAAGATTGGGCATTCTCTCTGGCGCCAGGAGATCCTGCATTGCTAAATGTGGATGCGTTTTTTCTGGCGCTTGGAGTGCTTTATGAGGAACCTAATCTGGTAGACCAAGCAGAGAAGGTTTTGCTGGCTCTCTCTCAGGGTCAAGATGAAGCAGAGGTTTACTGTCAGAAGTTCAGGAAGTGGTCTGTGCTCACTCAATGGAATGAGTGCGCCCTGGCGGCGATTTTCAGAAAGGGTCTTTCTGAAGCCCTTAAAGATGTTATGGTGGGGTTCCCCACGCCTGTGGGTCTGAATGAGTCTATGTCTTTGGCCATTCAGATAGATCGGCGTCTGCGGGAGTGCAAACCTGTGCACCATCTGGCGGTATTTTCTGAGCAGAAACCTGAGCCTATGCAACGCGACAGAATTCTGACCAGAATTGAACGGCAAAACCACAGACGTCAGAATGGGTTGTGCTTTTACTGTGGTGATTCTACTCATGTTATCTCAGAGTGTTCTAAGCGCACAAAGAGGTTCGCCAAGTCTGTCACCATTGGTACTGTACAACCTAAATTCATTTTGTCTTTTACTTTGATTTGCTCTCTGTCATCCTACTCAGTTATGGCTTTTGTGGATTCAGGTGCCGCCCTGAATTTGATGGATTTGTCATTTGCCAGGCGCTGTGGTTTTATCTTGGAGCCTTTACAGTTCCCTATTCCACTAAAGGGAATTGATGCTACGCCATTGGCCAAGAATAAACCTCAGTACTGGACCCAAGTGACCATGTGCATGGCTCCTGCACATCAGGAGGTGATTCGCTTTCTTGTGCTACATAATTTGCATGATGTTGTCGTGTTGGGTCTGCCATGGCTGCAGGCTCATAATCCAGTCCTGGATTGGAAAGCAATGTCTGTGTCAAGTTGGGGTTGCCAGGGAATTCATGGCGATGCTCCTTTGGTGTCAATTGCTTCTTCTACTCCTTCTGAAGTCCCTGAATTTTTGTCGGACTACCAGGATGTATTTGATGAGCCCAAATCTAGTGCTCTACCTCCTCATAGGGATTGTGATTTTGCTATAAATCTGATTCCTGGTAGTAAGTTCCCTAAGGGACGACTTTTTAATTTATCTGTACCAGAACATGCCGCTATGCGGAGTTATATAAAGGAGTCTTTGGAGAAGAGGCATATTCGCCCGTCCTCATCCCCTTTAGGTGCGGGGTTCTTTTTTGTGGCCAAGAAGGATGGTTCTCTGAGACCCTGTATAGATTATCGCCTTCTAAATAACATCACGGTCAAATTTCAGTACCCCTTGCCACTGTTGTCCGATATGTTTGCCCGGATTAGGGGGGCCAGTTGGTTCACCAAGATAGATCTTTGAGGAGCGTATAATCTTGTGCGCATAAAGCAGGGCGATGAATGGAAAACAGCATTTAATACGCCCGAAGGCCATTTTGAGTATTTGGTGATGCCTTTTGGGCTTTCTAATGCCCCCTCTGTGTTTCAGTCCTTCATGCATGACAACTTCAGAGAGTGTCTGGATAGATTTATGATTGTGTACCTGGATGACATTTTGGTCTTTTCTTATGATTGGGAGTCTCATGTGAAGCAGGTCAGGATGGTATTTCAGGTCCTGCGTGCCAATGCCTTGTTTGTGAAGGGCTCTAAATGTCTCTTCGGAGTCCAGGAGGTTTCCTTTTTGGGCTTTATTTTTTCTCCTTCTACTATTGAGATGGATCCAGTCAAGGTCCAGGCTATTTATGACTGGACTCAACCTACATCTGTGAAGAGTCTTCAGAAGTTCTTGGGTTTTGCTAATTTTTACCGTCGCTTCATCACTAATTTTTCTAGTGTGGTTAAGCCTTTGACGGATTTGACCAAGAAGGGTTCTGATGTGACGAATTGGTCTCCTGCGGCCGTGGAGGCCTTTCAGGAGCTGAAACGTCGATTTTCTTCGGCTCCTGTCTTGCGCCAGCCCGATGTCTCTCTTCCCTTTAAGGTCGAGGTTGATGCTTCTGAGATTGGAGCAGGGGCTGTCTTGTCGCAGAGAAGCTCTGATGGCTCTGTGATGAGACCATGTGCTTTCTTTTCAAGAAAGTTTTCGCCTGCCGAGCGGAATTATGATGTTGGTAATCGTGAGTTGTTGGCATTGAAGTGGGCATTTGAGGAGTGGCGACATTGGCTTGAGGGAGCCAAGCATCGTGTGGTGGTCTTGACGGATCACAAGAATTTGACTTATCTCGAGTCTGCCAAACGGTTGAATCCGAGACAGGCACGATGGTCGCTGTTTTTCTCTCGTTTCAATTTCGTGGTTTCATATCTTTCGGGTTCGAAAAACGTGAAGGCTGATGCCCTTTCTAGGAGTTTTGTACCTGACCCCCCGGAAGTTTCTGAACCGACTGGTGTCCTCAAAGAGGGGGTGATTTTGTCTGCCATCTCTCCTGATCTGCGACGGGTGTTGCAGGAGTTTCAGGCCAATAGACCTGACCGTTGTCCACCGGAGTGACTGTTTGTCCCGGACAGATGGACCAGTAGAGTTATTTCCGAGGTTCATTCTTCGGTGTTGGCAGGTCATCCTGGGATTTTTGGTACCAGGGATTTGATGGCGAGGTCCTTTTGGTGGCCTTCCTTGTCGCGGGATGTGCGTTCCTTTGTGCAGTCCTGTGGGATTTGTGCTCGGGCCAAGCCTTGCTGTTCTCGTGCCAGTGGATTGCTTTTGCCTTTGCCTGTCCAGAAGAGGCCTTGGACGCATATTTCCATGGATTTTATTTCGGATCTTCCTGTCTCTCAGAGGATGTCTGTCATCTGGGTGGTTTGTGATCGTTTTTCTAAAATGGTCCATTTGGTACCTTTGCCTAAGCTGCCTTCCTCCTCCGATTTGGTGCCACAGTTTTTTCAGAATGTGGTTCGTTTGCATGGTATTCCGGAGAACATTGTGTCTGACAGAGGATCCCAGTTTGTGTCCAGATTTTGGCGGTCCTTTTGTGCTAAGATGGGCATTGAATTGTCTTTTTCGTCGGCCTTCCATCCTCAGACGAATGGCCAAACCGAACGAACTAATCAGACCTTGGAAACTTATTTGAGATGTTTTGTTTCTGCTGATCAGGATGATTGGGTGACTTTTTTTGCCATTGGCTGAGTTCGCCCTCAATAATCGGGCTAGTTCTGCTACTTTGGTTTCACCTTTCTTTTGCAATTCTGGTTTTCATCCTCGTTTTTCCTCAGGTCAGGTTGAACCCTCTGACTGTCCTGGGGTGGATTCTGTGGTGGATAGGTTGCAGCAGATTTGGAACCATATGGTGGACAATTTGACGTTGTCCCAAGAGAAGGCTCAGCGCTTTGCTAACCGCCGTCGCTGTGTGGGTCCCCGACTTCGCGTGGGGGATTTCATGTGGTTGTCTTCTCGTTATGTCCCGATGAAGGTTTCCTCTCCTAAGTTCAAGCCTCGTTTCATCGGTCCTTATAAGATTTTGGAAATCCTCAACCCTGTGTCATTTCGTTTGGACCTCCCAACATCGTTTGCCATTCATAATGTGTTCCATAGGTCATTGTTGCAGAGATATGTGGTGCCTGTGGTCCCTTCTGTTGATCCTCCTGCTCCTGTCTTGGTCGAGGGGGAGTTGGAGTATGTGGTGGAGAAGATCTTGGATTCTCGTATTTCGAGACGGAAGCTTCAGTACTTAGTTAAATGGAAAGGGCTATGGTCAGGAGGATAATTCCTGGGTTGTCGCCTCCGATGTCCATGCGGCCGATTTGGTTCGTGCCTTTCATTCGGCTCGTCCTGATCGGCCTGGGAGCTCTGGTGAGGGTTCGGTGACCCCTCCTCAAGGGGGGGGGTACTGTTGTGAATTCCGTTCTCGGGCTCCCTCCTGTGGTCATGAGTGGTACTGTGTGAGTTTGTTCTTGGGCTCCCTCTGGTGGCCTTTAGCGATATGGCTGGGCTCAGCTGCTTCATTTCCTTCTATGCTGGGCCTATTTAACTCACCTGGACCTTCATTTGTTGCCTGCTGTCGGTGTATTCAGTCCTGTTTCTGAGAGCTCCTGAATATTCCTTGTGACCAGTCTCCTGCTGGAGAAGTTAAGTTTGTTTGTTCATTTTGCTCATTATTTCCTTGAAAACGTTTCTCTGTATATGATGAGTTCAGTCCAGCTTGCTTATATGTGATTTTTTGCTTGCTGGTTAGTTCTGGGGTGCAGAGTGCGCCCCTCACATCGTGAGTCGGTGTGGGGGTTCTTGTATTCTCTGCGTGGTTTATTTTTGATAGTTTTTGTACTGACCGCACAGACTCCTATCTATTTTCAGTCTATCTAGTGTTAGCGGGCCTCATTTGCTGAACCTGTTTCATTTCTACGTTTGTCTTTTCCCCTTAACTCACCGTTATTATTTGTGGGGGGCTGACTATAACTTTGGGGTTATTTCTCTGAGGCAAGTGAGGTCTTTGCTTTCTCTCTAGGGGTAGTTAGTTTCTCAGGCTGTGAACGAGGCGTCTAGGATTTTAGGAACGCTCCACAGCTGCCTTTAGTGTTTGTTGGATAGGATCAGGATTGCGGTCAGTATAGCTTCCACATCCCCAGAACTTGTCCTATATTCTGGTCATATGTGTCAGGTCAGTTTTGAGATCCTACGACCGGATCATAACAGGTATCATCATTGATACTATTCAGTGGGAGTTTAGATTGCCGGAGGAGAAGATTGTAGGCCTTCAGGAGGACGTGCGACGGGCTTGTCGCCTGCACAAATTGCCATTGCGGGATTTGCAATCGCTGCTCGGGAAGTTTAACTTTGCCTGTCGGGTCATGCCGATGGGTAGAGTTTTTTCTAGGAGGTTGGCCAGTGCTATGGCAGGAGCCAGGGCTCCCCATCATTTTGTACGGTTGTCAGCAGAGCGCAAAGAGGATTTGGCGGTTTGGAGTGTTTTTTTGGAGAATTATAATGGCAAGTCTTTGTTTATGGAGGGAGTGATCGATAATGAGTCTTTGGAGTTGATTACTGACGCAGCAGGTGGGTCAGGTTTTGGAGTGTACTTTCAGGGACAATGGCGTGCGTCAAAATGGCCAGCGCTTTGGATTTCTTCTGGCCTGGTTTGGAACGTTGCGCTCTTTGAGATTTTTCCCATTTTAGTAGCGGTGCACTTGTGGCAGGGGGTTTTTCAGAACAGGGGGGTTCGTTTTCACTGCGATAGCATGGGGGTGGTTTGCACGATCAACAGCTTGTCCGCATTGTCACCTCCGGTTGTGCGTGCATTAAGGCAGTTGGTGTTATTGTGTCTGAATTTGGATGCACACGTCACAGCGTCGCATGTGCCTTGAGTACATCATTCCATCGCTGACTCTCTTTCTCGTTCACAGTTCGATCGTTTTCGGTCATTGGCTCCGGACGCGGAGGTGGTCGGGTTGGAGTGCCCTGCGGAACTCTGGCTACTGGTATGCAGGACGCTGAGGCATTGATTAAGGCATCGTTGGCTCCCAGAACTTGGGAGGCGTATCGGGCGATTTGGCTGGAGTGGGAGGATTTGTTATCAGCGGCATCATGTGGGTCGACTGAGCAGGACCAGGTGGGGATTTTGTTATCGTGGTTGAGTCGTGGGGCATCGGTAGGATGGTCTTCTTCTAAGGTGTCAAGAGTCATGTCGGCTTTGGCTTTTGGGTTTAAATTGCGGGGTCAGCATGATATAACCAAGATATTTTTGGTGCAACGGGCGGTAAAAGGTTTTCGACGGCGGCCTGGACAAATGGATACTAGACTGCCTATTTCTTTCAATTTGTTGGAAAAGTTGGGTGAGGTTTTGTCGTCTTTATGCTTCTCGGTTTTTGAGCTTTATGTAATAATTATAGGGGATAACTCAGGAGACTTTTTGCGTGGAACAAGACAACTACAGGACACAGTTTTATAAGTGGTAAAGTCTATATTATCACACGGTGATTCAAACAGGTGCAGAGAGAAACTCAAGTCCAGAACACTTGGTGTAAATATTAAACGCAGCTTAGCAGGCTATAGGAAACTTCAGAGGAAAATGCAATCAAGCAGAAAGTCTATGAAGCACAGTTATTCTTGAGGATACTTGACACGAATAAATCCTTGTCTTAGTCCAAACACAGATAGATAAGCTTATAAGGCAGTTCAAATCATATCTTAGCTCAACCAGGGAGGCCTGGTTAATAGTCTCAGGTTTTTGCAGAGCAGAAACAGCTTACATGTCCAGCAAATGCAGATGGAAGTAAACACGAGCAGCAGATGAAGGAGGATTACTGGAAACTGGTGTATGCAGCAGGAACTCAGAGCAGAGTAGCAGGATCACCACACAGTTTCACTGGAGCAGGTATATAGCCAGGGAGTAATCAGAGGTCAGGAGCTGGATGCAAGGCAGAATACTCTAGCACAGACTGAAGGCTGGGGTGGAGTTTTATAGCAGGAAGACACAGTGCACATGAGACCAAAGATGCCATCTTGGAAAAAGGCAGTAATGCACAAAAGGTAAAAAATGTTCAGAGTCCTGACACTTTATTTGTTTCGTTTGGCTTTTTCGTTTGCCTTTTTCGGGGCGTTGAGAGTTGGTGAGTTGGTGCCGCCTAGTAAAAAGGTGATGGGGGACTTTTGGCAATAGATGTGTTTTTATCAGCTGGTTGTGTGGAGCTGTGGTTGCGGTGACCAAAATCGGATCAGGAAAGCAGGGATAGTAGAATTGTTTTGAGTTCGGTTGCTGGTTCTACTATGTGTCCGGTTGCCTGTCTTTGCAGATTTTGGGGTCTTCAGCCTCGGCGAGATCGGTCATTGTTATGCCATCAAGATGATTCCTTTTGTCTCGTTATCAATTTACGGTGGTTTTTAGAAAGGCTATTGCGTTGTTGGGTTTAGATGTTGCTTGTTTTGCCCCTCATTCTTTTCAGATCGGGGCTGCGACAGATGCGGCAGTGGGGGGCTTTGGGGCCGCTGCCATTCAGCAGATTGGTAGGTGGCGCTCGAACAGATATCGTAGTTATGTGCGGCCGCAAGGGGTGGTCAGTGATGCTTTGTATGAGTCGCAACATCCGGTCTTTATGTCGTTCGTTTTTATATTTGAGACAGTGTTTTTTTGTTTTTCCAGGTCCCCAGGCATTATTGGTGTGGATTCTCGGACACTCGTATGTTCATTGGGGAGCTCTGCATGCCGATGTGCGGACGGAGGGCAGACAGCTTGGTTTTGATCGGAGTGTGGCGGTAATTCGGTGGCTTGGTTTTCGGGGGATGGCCTGGAACAGAGTGTTACGGGAGATCCATAACAGTGTTAGGTTTGATAAGGTTCCAAATATTTTAGTTCTACATGTTGGGGGTAATGATTTGGGGGTTCGACCTTTTCGGGAATTAATAAAGGATATAAAACAAGATTTTTTGCAGTTATGGGTTTTTGTATCCGGGCTTGACCATCGTCTGGTCCGAAATTGTGCCACGAAAACGTTGGAGGAATATGCGGTCCTTGGATAAAATAAACAAGGCCAGGATAAAGGTTAACAGGACGGTGTCAGCATTCGTGTCTAGGAATGGGGGTGTGGCGGTAAGACATTTTGAGTTGGAAAAAGGGGAAGGGGCGTTTTGGTTGGCTGATGGCATTCTTTTGAATGCTGTGGGGATGGATTTTTGGGCACTTGGCTTGCAGGAGGGTATCAAAAGGGGCAAGGCTTTTCATTTTGGTGGGGTCTTGGGCCTTTGAGGTGTTCAATGGCCTCTCGTTGTGGCGGCTGGGGGGAGTCCTTGGAGTTGGTGGAAATTGGTTTGGGGATCCATTGGCATATGGCTCCTCTGTTTTTTGGAGTTTAATATGTTTCGGATCCGGTGAATGGTGGTGGGGAGTTCCGGCAGGGGTGGTCGGATCTCCTGGGGTTTTTGGTGCTCCCGAGCCAGGGTAACAACGGCTGGGAGTAAAAAATTGGTGTTCTGTCATGTTCACTTGATGGGTCATTAATCACCAGATTTTGTGGGCTCCAAGGACTCCTTCTAGTTTAAAAGATAATGTATTTACATTCATTGTATTAATTGTTGTATGTTATATAAAAAAGGCTGCTGTGGCCTACATTATTCCAAAGAAATCCTGGTCTTGTCTTCATTAGGGTTGGGTGTGGGTGAATAGTTGGTGCTGGTGAAAAAAGGGGAGTTCAATAATTGGTTGGGCTGGAGTGAGTTTTTACTCCTTCATATGGAAAACCTTCGACAATACCAGTGTCAAGGAAAGGCCAGAGCGAGCCGTCCCATCCCCCCCACAGCGTAAGCAAAGGCCAACATGTCAATGGGTTGGAGGGGTGGGGGATTAGGCTAATTACAAGGGGTGGGGGCTGGTAGTGCGCATAAAGGAGGTGATTGGGGGCGGGGCCTGGTCAGTTCCCGCTCGCTGTCCCAAGTTGTCCCACCCTCCCGCCCTATTTTTGGGTATATCGCTCGGGTAGAGCTGGTAGTCTTGGTTCCTAAGCAATTTGGGTTTAGTTTTCTGAGTCATTGTGGCTGGGGCGGCTGGTGGGAGTCCTTGGAGTTGGTGGAAATTGGTTTGGGGGATCCATTGGCATATGGCTCCTCTGTTTTTTGGAGTTTAATATGTTTCGGATCTGGTGAATGGTGGTGGGGAGTTCCAGCAGGGGTGGTCGGATCTCCTGGAATATTACCGTGAACACTGAACCCTCTTGTGGGGTTTTTGGTGCTCCCGAGCCAGGGTTACAACGGCTGGGAATAAAAAATTGGTGTTATGCTATGTTCACTTGATGGGTCATTAATCACCAGATTCTTGTGGGCTCCAAGGACTCCTTCTAGTTTAAAAGTTAATGTATTTACTTTCATTGTATTAATTGATGTATGTTAAATAATAAAAAAGGCTGCTGTGGCCTACATTATTCCAAAGAAATCCTGGTCTTGTCTTCATTAGGGTTGGGTGGGGTGAATAGTTGGTGCTGGTGAAAAAAGGGGGGTTCAATAATTGGTTGGGCTGGAGTGAGCATTTACTCCTTCATATGGAACACCTTCGACAATACCAGTGTCAAGGTCAGGGATACATTTGTTGAGAAGATTAAAGCATGATTAGGTTAAAAAAATACCCCAAGCTCTAAACATCTCACATAGCACTGTTCAGTCCATCATCAAAAAATGGAAGACGTAAGGATGGCACAATTGCAATCCTACTGAGATATGGCCATCCACCTAAACTGACATCATAAGCCAGAAGAGCACTGATTAGAGAAGAAGCCAAGAAGCCCATATTCACTCTGGATGTAGGATAATATGTCCATAGGACAACTATTAGTCATATATTCCACAAATCTGGCATTTATGGAAGAGTGGCCAAAAAAAGCCATTTTTGAAAGCAAGGAATAAGAAGTCATGTTTGCGCTGCGGAATATGTTATAAAAAAAATAAAAAATAAAGATTATTATTATTATTATGTTTGCAAAAATCCATCTAGGGAACACATTTTGAATCTGAAAAAAGGTGCTCTGGTCAGATGAGACCAAATAGAACTTTTTGGGCTAAATGCAAAATGCTATGTGTGGTAGAAAACTAACACTGCAAAAGACTTGAGATTGGGACGTAGGTTCACCTTCCAGCAAGACAATGACAGTAAACATACTGCCAGAGCTACAATAGAATGGTTTAGATCAAAGTATATTATTGTGTTTGAATGGCACAGTCACAGTCCTGACCTAAATCTCACTGAGAATAAATGGAAAGACTGGAAAATCGCTGTTCACAGACACTCACCATCCAATCTCACTGGGCTAAAACTAGTTTTGCAAAGAATAGGCAAAAATTTCAGCCTCTGGATATGCAAAGCTGATAGATACTTGTCCCAAAAGACTTACAGCTAGGGTTGAGCATTCCGATACCGCAAGTATCGGGTATCGGCCGATACTTGCGGGTATCGGAATTCCGATACCGAGATCCGATACTTTTGTGGTATCGGGTATCGGTATCGAAACAACATTAATGTGTAAAACAAATAATTAAAATAAAAAATATTGCTATACTCACCTCTCCGACGCAGCCTGGACCTTACCGAGGGAACCGGGAGCCTTATTTGCTTAAAATGCGCGCTTTTACTTCCTTCCGTGACGTCACGGCTTGTGATTGGTCGCGTGCCGCCCATGTGGCCGCGACGCGACCAATCACAGCAAGCCGTGATGTAATTTTCAGGTCCTCAATGCCTAATTCTAGGCATTCAGGATTTTAAAATTACGTTCCGGCTTGTGATTGGTCACATCGCGGTCACATGGGCGACACGACCAATCACAAGCCGTGACGTCACGGGAGGCAGGAAACGCGCGCATTTTTAAAATTACGTCACGGCTTGTGATTGGTTGCGTGCCGCCCATGTGACCGCGACGCGACCAATCACAAGCCGGAACGTAATTTTAAAATCCTGAATGCCTAGAATTAGGCATTGAGGACCTGAAAATTACGTCACGGCTTGCTGTGATTGGTCGCGTCGCGGCCACATAGGCGGCACGCGACCAATCCCAAGCCGTGACGTCACGGAAGGAAGTAAAAGCGCGCATTTTAAGCAAAGAAGGCTCCCGGTTCCCTCGGTAAGGTCCAGGCTGCGTCGGAGAGGTGAGTATAGCAATATTTTTTATTTTAATTCTTTATTTTACACATTAATATGGATCCCAGGGCCTGAAGGAGAGTTTCCTCTCCTTCAGACCCTGGGAACCATCAGGAATACCGTCCGATACTTGAGTCCCATTGACTTGTATTGGTATCGGGTATCGGTATCGGATTAGATCCGATGCTTTGCCGGTATCGGCCGATACTTTCCAATACCGATACTTTCAAGTATCGGACGGTATCGCTCAACACTACTTGCAGCAGTAATTGCAGCAAAAGGTGGTTCCACAAAGTATTGACTCAGTGGGGCTGAATACAAATGCACGTCACGATTTATATTTTTAAAATAATAAGAAAACTATGTATGATTTCATTTACACTTCACAAATAATTGCTACTTAGTGTTGACATTTCACATAAAATCCTATTAAAATACATTGAAGTTTGTCGGTATAATGTGAACAAATGTGAAAAAGTTCACAGGCAATAAGTACCTTTTCAATCCATTGTATTTTATCTACAATTAAGGTTAAACAGTATTTAATTACTGTCTATAGGTCACAATTAAAATATAAAGTATCAGTTATGGTAAAAACAGGCATTAAATGAAGTATGTGTTATGGTTAGAAGGTGAAGCAGTAAATTAGAAATCATTATTAAGTTTCACGGTAAACAAAGCAATATATTACAACAGAGGAAAAATGTTCTAGCATCATAAAGTTATTATGGAAGAGCTGATCTCAGTTTCTAAAAAGTTTCTTTATCAGCACTTTATTGATGTAAGGTGTTGAACCATTGTGTACCTTTTGTATCATGCAATTGCACAATGATGAATAAGGCTATAAACCTCATTACTAGATATGATCAAATCGATCCTCTGGAACTCAACTTCAAGTCAATTTTCATAAAATTCAATTTGCGATTTGCTAAAAACAAAACTCAATTTGTTCCAATTCACACATTACAGAAGTTTGCACCAGCATCAGAGAGGGCACACATGACATCAGGAACAGCCACAGTTTTTAAACGAAGGTCTTTATTATTAAGGAAAAAGAAATCCAAACCTACTTGGCCCTCTGTGAAAAAGTGATTGACGACCTCCCTTAAAACAAAAATTAATTATGGTTTATTACTTATTACATCTTTGGGAAGCTGAATTCAAATTTCCTAGCCACCCTATGATTAATGCCACACGTGCTCTCAATCAAGGAATCACTTAAATAGGGCCTGCCTGACAAGGTGAAGTAGACCAAAAGGTCCTCAAAAGCTAGACATCATGCCGCCATCCAAAGTAATTCTGAAACAAATGAGAAACAAAGTAATTAACCCCTTAATCCCATCTGACGTACTATCCCGTCGAGGTGGGGTGGGCCTTAATTCCCACTGACGGGATAGTACGTCATACTGTTTAATGCGACATCGCGACTTAAGTCGCGGTGATCGCATTAAATTGCCGGTGCCATCTTACCTGGATGAAGATGGCGCCGACATCCCCGGGCCTGGCTCCGCCCCCCAGGCCTCTGGATCGCTGTGATTGGCTATTCAATTCTGAACAGCCAATCACAGCGTTCCTCATTGTTTCAGCCAATCGGAGCGGCTGAAACAATGAGGTCGCAGGCTAGGATCGAGTACCGATGTACTCAATCCTAGGGCCGGTGCCTGGCAACGCCAGGCACCGGCAAAACCCCCCCGGATTGGCGCGATCGCCGATCGTATCGATCGCGCCAATCACAGGGCACAGCGGCGGTATTACCGCCGCTGTGCCCTGCTGTACTGGCCTGGATCGGTGCTGCAATAGCACCGATCGTAGGCCAGAGCCTAGTGCAGGCCCAGCAGGGCCTGCAGGAGCTGATTGGCGCGATCAATGCGATCGACGATCGCGCCAAACACAGGGCACAGCGGCGGTAATACCGCCGCTGTGCCCTTCTGTACCGTGCGCCCTGCTTCCTGCTGTCCCCTGCTGTAGCGGCCTGGATCAGTGCTGCAATGGCACCGATCACAGGCCAGTGATTAGTGCAGGCCCAGCAGGGCCTGCAGGTGCTGATTGGCGCGATCGATGCGATCGACGATCGCGCCAATCACAGGGCACAGCGGCGGTCACGTTGTGACCGCTGTGTGCCCTGCTGGTGACCTGGCAGTGACCTGCCTAGGATAGGAGGGATTCCAAGGCAGTTGCCATGGTCACCAAGCCCTGCAGGGATTGGTGGGATCGATGTTATCATTCGATCCCACCAATGACAGCTCACAGCAGCGGTGTGACCGCTCTGTGACTTGTCTGTCACCTGCAGGTGACCTGTGTGACCGCTCTGCAGGGGTCCTCACTCTAGCTGAGGGGCTCCTGCTGAGCGGTCACACAGCCAGATCCTGTCTTGCTGGGCCTTGTGGTGCTACAGAAGCCTGTAACACCACAATCCCCTGCGATACAAAAAAAGCGAAAGAAAGAAGAAAGAAGAAAGAAAACCAAAGAAAGAAGAGAGACTACAAAAGGTAAGTGCTAACAGCCCCTACCCGGTCTCACTTCACCCCCCCATCCCCCCATCCCCCTTTCCATCCACCCATCCCCCCTTCCCCCCTCCATCCACCCATCCCCCCTTCCCCCCTCCATCCACCCATCCCCCCCTTCCCCCCTCTTTTTTACCCCCTCCGTCCCTCTTTGCGTCGCCTCCGTGCGCACTTTTAGCAGCCGCCGAGCGTTGATTGGTGACGCAGTTCACTGATCAACACTCGTGCTCGCTTTTTTTTCAGCAGCCCCCTTTGCCCAATTCCGTACACCCATCCCGCAGCCGCCAAACTTTGATAAGTGACGCAGTTCTCTTATCAGAGCTTGTGCCTGCCGTTTTCCTTTTTTTTTTCACCACACCTGTGCACACACCCAGCAGCCGCCGAACTTTGATAAGTGACGCGGTTCACTTATCAAAGCTCTCGTGCCTGCCGTTTTCTTTTTTTTTTTTTTTTACACATCCCCGTGCGCTCACCCAGCCTCCGCATCTGACCCTTGCCTTCCTTTTCTTTTTTTTCCCCCAAATCTCCGTGCGCTCACCCCGCTGCATCTAACCCATGCTATCCTTTTTTTTCCCCCACATCTCCGTGCGCTCACCCCGCCGCGTCTAACCCGTGCTTTCCTTTTCTTTTTATTTCCTCACATCTCCGTGCGCTCACCCCGCCGCGTCTAACCCGTGCTTTCTTTTTTTTTTTTTTCCCACATCTCCGTGAGCTCACCCCGCCGCGTCTAACCCGTGCTTTCCTTTTTTTTTTCCCCCACATCTCCGTGCGCTCACCCCGCCGCGTCTAACCCGTGCTTTCCTTTTCTTTTTTTTTTCCCCACATCTCCGTGCGCTCACCCCGCCTCATCTAACCCGTGCTTTCCTTTTTTTTTTCCCCACATCTCCGTGCGCTCACCCCGCCGCGTCTAACCTGTGCTTTTTTTTCTTTTTATTCCTATTACATCCCTGTGCACGCACCCAGCAGCTGCTGAACTTTGATAAGTGACGCGGTTCATTTATCAGAGCTCTCGTGCCTGCGTTTTTTTTTTTCACATCCCCGTTCACACACCCAGCAGCCACTGAACTTTGATAAGTGACGCGGTTCATTTATCAGAGCTCTCGTGCCTGCGTTTTTTTTTTCACATCCCCATTCACACACCCAGCAGCCACTGAACTTTGATAAGTGACGCGGTTCATTTATCAGAGCTCTCGTGCCTGCGTTTTTTTTTTTCACATCCCCGTTCACACACCCAGCAGCCACCGAACTGTGATAAGTGACGCGGTTCACTTATCAGAGCTAGGGCCTGCTGTTTTATACTTTTCTTTCACAGGTATTTTTTTTTCCTTTAGCTTTTTCTTTTCAGAGTAGTTTGCACCAAGCACTATCCCCCCACACTTACACAGTTACCAATAAAGTGCACCCAAGCACCACACTTACAAAAAAAATGTCCCGCTCGTCCCGTTCGTCCCAACAGCGCTATTCAGCGGAGGAGGCATATTCTTTCCTTGCCTCCGACACTGATAGCGAGGGAGAGGATCCCACTTTTCTTTATTTTTTTGATTCTTCCTCATCCTCTTCCCACTCCTCATCTTCCTCCTCCGGCCCTGCGGAACCGCCACGCAGACGCCGCAGGACAGAAGATGAGGCTAGGCCCATCGTTGATGAAGATGAAGCGCCCACCATTGCTGAAGACGAACCAGCGCACCCCACTGCGGACCCCATATGGACCTCGCCACCCGAAAATTACGAGCCACTGATTCCTGATTTTGTGGCAGAATCAGGAATCAAGTTTGACACCACCGGCCTCACAGAACTAGACTTTTTCAAAGTCTTTTTCTCTGAGGCTTTCGTCAACCTCATGGTGGAGCAAACTAATCTGTATGCTCGGCAATTTTTGGACCAAAACTCGGGTTCATCATATTCTAACTGGTCTCCTGTAGACGCAGTTGAAATGATGCAGTTTTGGGGCCTGGTCCTCCACATGGGGATCCTGAAGAAGCCTGAACTTCGGCAATAGTGGAGTGTGGATATTTTATATAACACTCCAGTATTCCGAATGGTCATGACCCGGACGCGTTTTGAGGCCATCCATAAGTTCCTGCATTACAATGATAATGCACGGTGTCCCGCACGAGATGACCCCAACTTTGACCATCTGTTCAAAGTTCGGCCGGTCATCGAACACTTCAACAAAAAGTTTGCAGAAGTGTACGTGCCTCAAAGGGACATCTGCGTGGATGAGTCCTTAATTCATTTTAAGGGGCGGCTTAGATTCCGTCAATACCTGCCCAGCAAGAGGGCCAGGTACGGAATCAAACTCTACAAGCTGTGTGAGAGTACCTCAGGGTACACCCACAGCTTTAGAGTCTACGAAGGGAAGGACAGCAGGATTGAACCGCCTGAGTGTCCTTCTATCCTGGGAGTGAGTGGGAAAATTGTGTGGGATTTGGTGCACCCACTGCTGGATAAAGGTTATCACCTCTATACCGATAACTTTTATTCCAGCATCCCACTCTACAAATCTCTCTTTGCGCGAGGTACCGCAGCCTGCGGTACTGTCCGCAAAAATCAGAGAGGCCTCCCGAAGACGCTACTTGGGCAGATGCTCAGAAAAGGCGAGAGCAAAGCCCAATGTAGCGACCACCTGCTGGTTGTCAAGTACAAGGACAAGAGGGATGTCCTTCTGTTGACCACCATACACGGTGATGGCAGCGCCCTCAGCACTGTACGGGGTACCTCTGCACAGGTCTGCAAACCGGACTGTGTACTGGGGTACAACAAAAACATGGGGGGCGTTGATCTCTCCGATCAACTCCTCCAACCATACAGTGCTTTGAGAAAGGCCCGGGTGTGGTACAAAAAGCTGTCCGTGCACATCGTACAAATGGCAATGCTCAACGCTTTCCTGCTGTCACGATGTGCACGCAACACCGATACGTCGTACCTTCATTTCCAGGAGGTAGTGGTTAAGGCCCTGATGTTTGGCACGAGGGAAGGAGCGGGCTCCAGTACTTCTGGAACTGAAGGTGCACGTGTCGTACCAGGCCAGCATTTTCCTGGGGTGGTCCCGCCAACTGAAAAAAAAGGTAAGCCGCAAAAAAGGTGCCGAGTGTGCTACAAAAGAGGAATTCGAAGGGACACCATCTATCAATGCGACACCTGCCCCGACAAACCTGGCCTGTGTATGAAGGATTGCTTTAAATTGTACCACACCTCCATGCACTACTAATTTACTTTACAGGAAATAGAATAATTCCAAAGTTGGCACATCTAGGTAAGTTCTCTGGGGGTCTACTTTCCAAAATGTTGTCACTTGTGGGTTTTTTTCCTGTTTAGGCACATCAGGGGCTCTGCAAACGGAACATGACGCCCGCAGACGATTCCATCAAAGTCTGCATTCAAAAACGTCAGTACTTCCCTTTCGAGCCCCAACGTGTGCCCAAACAGTTTTTTCCCACATGTGAGGTACCAGCGTACTCAGGGCAAATTGGACAACAACTTTTGTGGTCCAATTTATCCTGTTACCCTTGGGAAATTAAAAAATTGGGGACTAAAAGATCATTTTTGTGGGCAAAAAATAGGATTTTTTATTTTCACGCCCGGGCGTTATAAACTTTAGTGAAACACTTGGGGGTTCAAAGTTCTCACCACACATCTAGACAAGTTCCTTAGGGGGTCTAGTTTCCAAATTGGGGTCACTTGTGGGGGATTTCCACTGTTTAGGCACATCAGGGGCTCGTCAAATGGAACGTAACGGCCGCAGAAGATTCCATCAAAGCCTGCGTTCCAAAACGTCACTACTTCCCTTCCGAGCCCTGACGTGTGCCCAAACAGTAGTTTTCTCCCACATGTGGGGTACCAGCGTACTCAGGGCAAATTGGACAACAACTTTTGTGGTCCAATTTCTCCTGTTACCCTTGGGAAATTAAAAAATTGGGGACTAAATGATCATTTTTGTGGGCAAAAAATAGGATTTTTTATTTTCATGCCCGGGCGTTATAAACTTTAGTGAAACACTTGGGGGTTCAAAGTTCTCACCACACATCTAGACAAGTTCCTTAGGGGGTCTAGTTTCCAAATTGGGGTCATTTGTGGGTGATTTCCACTGTTTAGGCACATCAGGAGGTCGTCAAATGGAACGTGACGGCCGCAGAAGATTCCATCAAAGCCTGCGTTCCAAAACGTCACTACTTCCCTTCCGAGCCCTGACGTGTGCCCAAACAGTAGTTTTCTCCCACATGTGGGGTACCAGCGTACTCAGGGCAAATTGGACAACAACTTTTGTGGTCCAATTTCTCCTGTTACCCTTGGGAAATTAAAAAATTGGGGACTAAAAGATCATTTTTGTGGGCAAAAAATAGGATTTTTTATTTTCACGCACGGGCGGTATAAACTTCGGTGAAGCACTTGGGGGATAAAAGTGCTCACCACACATCTAGATAAGTTCCTTGGGGGGTCTAGTTTCCAAAATGGGGTCACTTGTGGGGGGTTTCCACTGTTTAGGCACATCAGGGGCTCACCAAACGCGACATGGCGTCCAATCTCAATTCCAGCTAATTTTAGCTTGAGAAAGTCTTATGGCGCTCCTTCCCTTCTGAGCCCTGCCATGCGCCCAAACAGTGGTTCCGCCCCACATATGGGGTATTGGCGTACTCAGGACTAATTGTACTACAACTTTTGTGGTCCAATTTCTTCAGTTACCCTTGTGAAAATTAAAAATTGGGGACTAAACCATCATGTTTGTGGAAAAAATACGTTTTTTTATTTTCACGTACGGGCGGTATAAACTTCTGTGAAGCACTTGGGGGATAAAAGTGCTCACCACACATCTAGATAAGTTCCGTAGGGGGTCTAGTTTCCAAAATGGGGTCACTTGTGGGGGGTTTCCACTGTTTAGGCACATCAGGGGCTCACCAAACGCGACATGGCGTCCAATCTCAATTCCAGCTAATTGTAGCTTGAGAAAGTCTTATGGCGCTCCTTCCCTTCTGAGCCCTGCCATGCGCCCAAACAGTGGTTCCGCCCCACATATGGGGTATTGGCGTACTCAGGACAAATTGGACTACAACTTTTGTGGTCCAATTTCTTCAGTTACCCTTGTGAAAATTAAAAATTGGGGACTAAACCATCATGTTTGTGGAAAAAATATGTTTTTTTAGTTTCACGTACGGGCGGTATAAACTTCTGTGAAGCACTTGGGGGATAAAAGTGCTAACCACACATCTAGATAAGTTCCTTAGGGGGTCTAGTTTCCAAAATGGGGTCACTTGTGGGGGGTTTCCACTGTTTAGGCACATCAGGGGCTCACCAAACGCGACATGGCGTCCAATCTCAATTCCAGCTAATTTTAGCTTGAAAAAGTCTTATGGCGCTCCTTCCCTTCTGAGCCCTGCCATGCGCCCAAACAGTGGTTCCGCCCCACATATGGGGTATTGGCGTACTCAGGACTAATTGGACTACAACTTTTGTGGTCCAATTTCTTCAGTTACCCTTGTGAAAATTAAAAATTGGGGACTAAACCATCATGTTTGTGGAAAAAATACATTTTTTTATTTTCACGTACGGGCGGTATAAACTTCTGTGAAGCACTTGGGGGATAAAAGTGCTCACCACACATCTAGATAAGTTCCTTAGGGGGTCTAGTTTCCAAAATGGGGTCGCTTGTGGGGGGTTTACACTGTTTAGGCACATCAGGGGCTCACCAATCGCGACATGGCGTCCAATCTCAATTCCAGCTAATTGTAGCTTGAGAAAGTCTTATGGCGCTCCTTCCCTTCTGAGCCCTGCCATGCGCCCAAACAGTGGTTCCGCCCCAAATATGGGGTATTGGCGTACTCAGGACAAATTGGACTACAACTTTGGTGGTCCAATTTCTTCAGTTACCCTTGTGAAAATTAAAAATTGGGGACTAAACCATCACGTTTGTGGAAAAAATACGTTTTTTTATTTTCACGTACGGGCGGTATAAACTTCTGTGAAGCACTTGGTGGATAAAAGTGCTCACCACACATCTAGATAAGTTCCTTAGGGGGTCTAGTTTCCAAAATGGGGTCACTTGTGGGGGGTTTCCACTGTTTAGGCACATCAGGGGCTCACCAAACGCGACATGGCGTCCAATCTCAATTCCAGCTAATTTTAGCTTGAAAAAGTCTTATGGCGCTCCTTCCCTTCTGAGCCCTGCCATGCGCCCAAACAGTGGTTCCGCCCCACATATGGGGTATCATCGTACTCAGGACAAATTGGACAACAACTTTTGCAGTCCAATTTCTCCTGTTACCTTTGGGAAAATAAAAAAATTGTTGCTAAAAGATCGTTTTCATGACTAAAAAGTTAAATTTTCATTTTTTCCTTCAACATAGCTTTAGCTCTCATGAAGCACCAGAAGGGTTAATAAACTTCTTGGATGTGGTTTTGATCAGCTTGAGGGGTGCAATTTTTAGAATGGTGTCACTTTTGGGTATTTTTTGCTATATAGACCCCTAAATGTGACTTCAAATGTGAGGTGGTCCCTAAAAAAAATGGTTTTGTAAATTTTGTTGTAAAAATGAGAAATTGCTGGTCAACTTTTAACCCTTATAACTCCCTAACAAAAAAAAATTTGGTTCCAAAATTGTGCTGATGTAAAGTAGACATGTGGAAAATGTTACTTATTAAGTATTTTGTGTGACATATCTCTGTGATTTAAGGGCATAAAAATTCAAAGTTGGTAAATTGCAAAATTTTCAAAATTTTCGCCAAATTTCCATTTTTTTCACAAATAAATGCAGGTAATATCAAAGAAATTTTACCACTATCATGAAGTACAATATGTCGCGAGAAAACAGTGTCAGAATCGCCAAGATCCGTTGAAGCGTTCCAGAGTTATAACCTCATAAAGGGACAGTGGTCAGAATTGTAAAAATTGGCCCGGTCATTAACGTGCAAACCACCCTCGGGGCTTAAGGGGTTAAGATCCATCAGTCTGGAATAGGTTCTAAAGCCATTTTGAAAGCTTTAGGACTCCAGCAAACCACGGTGAGAGACATTATCCACAAATGGTGAAAACATGAAACAATGGTGAACCACTGTCTACCAAAATTTCCCCAAAAGTGCAGTGACAACTCATCCAAGAGGTCACAAAATACCCTACATCCAAAGAACTGCAGGATCACTTACCTAAGTTGGGCTACATTCACACTTGCGTACCGGGGCTTTGTGGATGGCTGCGTACTTCCTAACTGAAGCTTAGCCCACTTCCGCACTTCTTCCGTTTAGGTCTGCCTACTTCTGCATGCATCCTGCGTACCTATCTTTAACATTGGGTATTCAGGACATGCGGATGTACAGTACAGACCAAAAGTTTAGACACATCTTCTCATTTAAAGATTTTTCTGTACTTTCATGACTATGAACATTGTACATTCACACTGAAAGCATCAAAACTATGAATTGACACATGTGGAATTATATACTTAACAAAAAAGTGTGAAACAACTGAAAATATGTCTTATATTCTAGGTTCTTCAAAGTAGCCACCTTTTGCTTTGATGACTGTTTTGCAGACTCTTGGCATTCTCTTGACGAGCTTCAAGAGGTAGTCACCGGGAATGGTTTTCAATTCACAGGTGTGCCCTGTCAAGTTTAATAAGTGGAATTACTTGCCTTATAAATGGGGTTGGGACCATGAATTGTGTTGTGCAGAAGTCTGGTGGATACACAGCTGATAGTCCTACTGAATAGACTGTTAGAATTTGTATTATGGCAAGAAAAAAACAGCTAAGTAAAGAAAAACGAGTGGCCATCATTACTTTAAGAAATGAAGGTCAGTCAGCCCAAAAGATTGGGAAAACCTGGAAAGTGTCCCCAAGTGCAGTGGCAAAAACCATCAAGCGCTACAAAGAAACTGGCTCACATGAGGACCGCCCCAGGAAAGGAAGACCAAGAGTCACCTCTGCTTCTGTGGATAAGTTTATCCAAGTCACTAGCCTCAGAAATTACAGGTTAACAGCAGCTCAGATTAGAGACCAGGTCAATGCCACACAGAGCTCTAGCAGCAGACACATCTCTAAAACAACTGTTAAGAGGAGACTTTGTGCAGCAGGCCTTCATGGTAAAATAGCTGCTAGGAAACCACTGCTAAGGACAGGCAACAAGCAGAAGAGACTTGTTTGGGCTAAAGAACACAAGGAATGGACATTAGACCAGTGAAAATCTGTGATTTGGTCTGATGAGTCCAAATTTGAGATCTTTGGTTCCAACCACCGTGTCTTTGTGCGCCGCAGAAAAGGTGAATGGATGGACTCTACATGCCCGGTTCCCACCATGAAGCATGGAGGAGGAGATGTGATGGCGTAGGAGTGCTTTGCTGGTGACACTGTTAGGGATTTATTCAAAATTGAAGGCATACTGAACCAGCATGGCTACCACAGCATCTTGCAGCGGTATGCTATTCCATCTGGTTTGCGTTTAGTTGGACCAACAATTATTTTTCCACAGGACAATGACCCCAAACACATCTCCAGGCTGTGTAAGGGCTATTTGACCAAGGTACGCAGGATGCATGCAGAAATAGGCAGACCTAAAGAGAAGTGCAAAACTGGGCGGGGCTTCAGGGAGGAAGAATGCAGCCATCCGCAAAGCCCCGATACGCAAGTGTGAACGTAGCCTTAGAGTTAATTTTCAAGACTCTACCATGAGAAAGAGACTGGGCAAAAATGGTACAGTTCCAATGCAAAAACCCACTGTTGAGCAATAAGAACATAAAGGCTTGTCCCAGTTTTGCCAGAAAACATCTTCATGATCCCCAAGGCTTTTGGGACAATGCTCTGTGGACTGATGAGAAAAAAGTTGATCTTTTTGGTAGCTGTATGTCCCGTTATATCTGGTATAGAAGTAACACAGCATCTCAGAAAAGGAACATCATAGCAATGTTAAAATATGGTGGTGATGGTAGTATGATGGTCTGGGGCTGTTTTGCTGCATCAGGACCTGGAAGACTTGCTGTGATAAATGGAACCATGAATTCTGCTGTCTGTTAAGAAATCCTGAAGGAGAATGTCCAGTCATCTGTTCCTGACCTCAAGCTGAAGCGCACATGGGTTATGCAGCAGGACAATGATCCTAAACACACCAGCAACTCAACCTCTGAATGGCTTAAGAAAAACCAAAATAAGACTTTGGAGTGGCCTGTCAAAGTCCAGATATTAATCTGATTGAGAAGCTGTGGCATGACCTTAAAAAGTTGGTTCGTGTTTTTTCTTTGCTGAATTACAACAATTCTGCAAAAATGAGTGGGCCAAAATTCCTAAAGAGTATTGTAAAAGACTCATTGCCAGTTATCGCAAATGCTTGATTGCAGTTGTTGCTGCTAAGGGTTTCCCAACCGGTTATTAGGTTTATGGGGCAATCACTTTTTCGCACAAGGCCTTGTAGGTATGGATTTATTTTTACCTTAATAATAATAAAAACACTCATTTAAAAACTCTATTTTGTTTTTCCTTCAGTTATCTTGTCTAATATTTAAATTTGTTTGGTGATTTGAAACATTTAAGTGTGACAAACATGCAAAACAATAGAAAATCAGGAAGGGGGTCAAACACTTTTCACACAACTCTATTACATCACATGTGCAGACAATCAGGATGAGATGTAAGATGAAGCAGCCAAAACAGTTTTTTTTATTTATTTTTTAGGGGGACTCTAAAAATAGGCAGTGTAATTATCTGCTGTCCAGTCACTCTCTGTATACAGGCCGTGTAATACTCTTTTTTTGGGTGAAAACATTAAGGAGAGCATCAAATAGTGGACGTGACCATGTTGCTGGTGTTGGTGATGCAGCTGCTAAAGGGAGAGAGGCTGTGGTCGAACTGTGCTTGCTACACGCCTAAATGAAACACCTTCTTTCGGTGCAAGCAGGCAACAGGATGTTTTCTATAATTTTGTAGTCCCAAGTACCGCTGGATGAATGGTGAGACCAGAGCAGGTAGAGGTGGATTTAAACTGGTTGGCTGAGAGTGCTTGCAGTTCCTTCACTTTGTCTTCCTCGGGGTTCCCTGCTGAAAGCGTAGATTTTGTACATGCGGCCCATGGGCATTTGACTTACACATCAAACCCTTGCAACTCAGGCAACCAGAATGAGCCCCAAATCATGTAGCAGTCACTTCTGCTTTTTGATTACTCTGCTGGCTGTGGTTCTGTGGGCCATCCACCTAGCTCTGACCCACAATTTGACAGATGGAGTACAGTGATGCATAACCACTTGTTCTGTTGGAGGATGAGTACATGGGAGGGGTAGTGCAAACAGTCAGTGGACCACTGCAGCACATCTCTGCTGATGATGATGACGAAACACAGGTGCCAATTGATGCAGCATTCTGTTGTGTGTAGACCAACAAGGAGGGTAGGGGTGCGGACTGGGTGGAACATTATGTGGGAGAGTATTATTATTTATGTTTAGAGCACCATTGACAATATTGAGATGTAAATGAGAAGGGGTTAGATACAAACCTCAAATAGAAATTACAATGACCAGCTAATAGTGACAGATAGTGTTGAGCGATACCGTCCGATACTTGAAAGTATCGGTATCGGAAAGTATCGGCCGATACCGGCAAAATATCGGATCCAATCCGATACCGATACCCGATACCAATACAAGTCAATGGGACTCATGTATTGGACGGTATTCCTGATGGTTCCCAGGGTCTGAAGGAGAGGAAACTCTCCTTCAGGCCCTGGGAACCATATAAATGTGTAAAAGAAAGAATTAAAATAAAAAATATCGCTATACTCACCTGTCCGACGCAGCCGGGACTTCAGCGAGGGAACCGGCAGCGTTGTTTGTTTAAAATTCGCGCTATTACTTGGTTACGTGAATTCCCGGCTTGTGATTGGTCAGGTCGGCCATGTTGCCGGGACGCGGACCAATCACAGCAAGCCGTGACGAAATTACGTCACGGCTTGCTGTGATTGGTCCGCGTCCCGGCAATATGGCCGCCCTGACCAATCACAAGCCGTGACGTCACGGGAGGCTGGACACGCGCTCACTTTAAAATTGGCGCGTGTCCAGCCTCCCGTGACGTCACGGCTTGTGATTGGTTGCGCCGCGGTCAACCAATCACAAGCCGGGAGGCTGGACGCGCTCATTTTAAAATGGGCGCGTGTCCAGCCTCCCGTGACGTCACGGCTTGTGATTGGTTGCGCCGCGGTCAACCAATCACAAGCCGGGAGGCTGGACGCGCTCATTTTAAAATGGGCGCGTGTCCAGCCTCCCGTGACGTCACGGCTTGTGATTGGTTGCGCCGCGGTCAACCAATCACAAGCCGGGAGGCTGGACGCGCTCATTTTAAAATGGGCGCGTGTCCAGCCTCCCGTGACGTCACGGCTTGTGATTGGTCAGGGCGGCCATATTGCCGGGACGCGGACCAATCACAGCAAGCCGTGACGTAATTTCGTCACGGCTTGCTGTGATTGGTCCGCGTCCCGGCAACGTGGCCGACCTGACCAATCACAAGCCGGGAATTCACGTAACCAAGTAATAGCGCGAATTTTAAACAAACAACGCTGCCGGTTCCCTCGCTGAAGTCCCGGCTGCGTCGGAGAGGTGAGTATAGCGATATTTTTTATTTTAATTCTCTCTTTTACACATTTTAACATTAATGTTGTTGCGATACCCGATACCCGATACCACAAGAGTATCGGAATCCCGGTATCGGAATTCCGATACAGCAAGTATCGGCCGATACCCGATACTTGCAGCATCGGAATGCTCAACACTAGTGACAGACAGTTACAGAGGGAAGAGGACCCTACCCTTGCAGCCTTAGATTCTACAGGATAATAAGGAAGGATACAGTAGGTTCGGAGGTTGCAGCAGCTTCAGTATTTGTGAGGTGGTAGTGGTGTGGTTGCAGCGGGGTTATTGCAGGCTGTAAGCTGTTCTGAAGAGATGGGTTTTTAAGTTCCGCTTGAAAGTTCTGAATGTAAGGGATAATCTAACGAGTTGGAACACAGTATTCTACAGAAAGAAGGATACTCGGGAGAAGTTTTGCAGGCAACTGGATTAGGAATGTACAGTTGTGGAGGAGAGAAGGAAGAAACAGAGATTCTGTGGTGGGAGATATTGTGAGTTAAGTTCAGAGATATATGGAGGAGACATATTGTGGATGGCTTTGTTTGTATTAGCTTGAAGTGGTTATGTCATGAAATTGGGAGACAATTAAGGGATTTGCAGATAGGAGAAGTGGAGGAGTAGTGAGGACAGAAGTGGATTAGCAGGGCAGCAGAGTTAAGGTACCGTCACACTAGGCGAGGTTGCAGCGATATCGCCAGCGATCCGTGACGTTGCAGCGTCCTGCATAGCGATATCGCTATGTTTGGCACGCAGCAGCGATCTGGATCCTGCTGGGATATCGCTGGTTGCAGGGAGCGTGGACGAACTTTCTTTCGTCGCAACTCTCCCGCTGACACCGCTGGATCGCCGTGTGTGACGCCGATCCAGCGATGTCTTCACTGGTATCCATGGTAAACATCGGGTTACTAAGCGCAGGGCCGCGCTTAGTAACCCGATATTTACCATGGATACCATGGTAAAAGTTAAAAAAAAACCACTACATACTCACCGTCTGTTGTCCGTCACGTCCCCTGGAGCTTGCCGTACTGACTGTCTCAGCGCCGGCCGGCCGTAAAGCAGAGCCCAGCGGTGAACCTGCAGTAACAGCGGTTCACCGCTGGGCACCGCTGTTACGGCCGGCCGGCGCTGAGACACAGTCAGTACGGCAAGCGCCGAGGGACATGAAGGACGACAGAAGGTGCGTATGTAGTGTTTTGTTTTTTTTTTTACATGGGGACTTCGGCATCGCTGAAGACAGTTTCAGCGATGCCGAAGTCGCTTGGTCGCTGGAGAGAGCTGTCTGTGTGACAGCTCCCCAGCGACCACACAGCAACTTACCAGCGATCACGTCGCTGGTCGCGATCGCTGGTAAGTTGCTTAAGGTACCGTCACACTAGGCGATATCGCCAGCGATCCGTGACGTTGCAGCGACCTGGATAGCGATATCGTTGTGTTTGACATGCAGCAGCGATCTGGATCCCGCTGTGAAATTGCTGGTCGCTGTTGGAAGGTCTGCACTTTATTTGGTCGCTAGGTCGCCGTGTATCGCCGTGTTTGACAGCAAAAGCAAGGATACCAGCGATATTTTACACTGGTAACCAGGGTAAACATCGGGTTACTAAGCGCAGGGCCGCGCTTAGTAACCCGATGTTTACCCTGGTTACCAGCGTAAAAGTTAAAAAAACAAACAGCACATACTCACCAGCGCGTCCCCCAGCCTCTGCTTCCTGACACTGACTGAGCGCCGGCCCTAAACTGAAAGTGAAAGCACAGCGGTGACGTCACCGCTCTGCTGTTAGGGCCGGAGCTCAGTCAGTGTCAGGAAGCAGAGGCTGGGGGACGCGCTGGTGAGTATGTGCTGTTTGTTTTTTTAACTTTTACGCTGGTAACCAGGGTAAACATCGGGTTACTAAGCGCGGCCCTGAGCTTAGCAACCCGATGCTTACCCTGGTTACCCGGGGACCTCGGCATCGTTGGTCGCTGGAGAGCGGTCTGTGTGACAGCTCTCCAGCGACCAAACAGCGACGCTGCAGCGATCGGCATCGCTGTCGCTATCGCTGCAGCATCGCTTAATGTGACGGTACCTTTAGTGTAACGGCACCTTTAAGGACAGACTGAATAGATGTGATGATGCGATTGGGGATGATGAGGTCCTAGATCCCAGATGGAGTCAAGGCCATCCGAGTGACATTGGCAGTTGGAAGGAAGAGGTGGTGATCACATTTTCCCAGCTGCACAGCAAAAGATCAGAGCAAAGTGCAAAAGCGCCATTGCCAGCTCCTAGCCAAGACAAGACACGGGTGCTTTTCATGCTGTGCTGTCAGACACTAAAGTGAGGCATAAATGTTCTTAACCTGAGCACCACTTGAATAACTAGGCATGCGAATGCAAAGCGCAAGACGCAGTGGAGTACACATCTGAAAAAAATAGGAAAGATCTGAGTCTCCTCCTGCTTCCTCTTTTTCTGCAGTCTCAGCCTCTTTCTCCAGCCCCTGAAAAACAGGGCCATTTGGCTCCCCTCAAAGAGCAGATGTGACAGTACTGCCTGCAGTGTCACTGACCATCTCCACACCATCCCTTTGAAGCGTTCAGCTATACAGTACATCCCCAAACACTGGATCCCATATTCTACATGTGGTCTCACAAGTGATTTCTAAAGGGCTAACAATACATTAGGATCAAGGGAACCACAGTACATGGTTCCCAGCTGCCACTACTTTTCCAGGTGGGCCACCCCTACCCTGCATGAACATGTAGTTAGATCTGTGTGTCATTAGCATAGAGATAATATTGGAAGCTGTGGAACTCTATGAGCAGTCCCATGTCCAAAAGTATAGATGGAGAAGAGCAGGGGTCCTTTAACTAAACCTTGAGGGAGACCGATAGGTAGGACGTGAGATGAGGAGGTGGTGTGTGAGTGGGAGATGCTGAATTTCTTTTCTGTTTGGTATGAAGAGGTCCAAGATAGAGCCAAGTCTGTGATGCCAAAAGATGAGAGAATTTGTAGAAAGAGTGAATAGTCCACTGTGTTGAAGGGAGAGGACAGGTTAAGGAGGAGGAGGAGGAGGACAGAGTAATGGCTTTGGCAATTAGTCGGTCATTGGTGACTTTAGTTAGGGCAGTTTCAGTAAAAAGAAGCAGTCGAAAGCCAGATTGCTACCGGTCAAAGAGGGAGCAGGAGGATATTTGCATACTATGATTCAATGTATAAACAGTTGAATGTAATTGTGATATCTTCTGCTTCAATTTATATCTGCAATGGCATCAGAACAGTTCCTATGATAATATGTGTCTCCTTTTTCTTCTCTCCCAGAGCCGTCTTTATTAAAGATTGCCTCTCCTCCACACTCCGGTCCGCACCCATTCTCAATATCACATTAACAACTGCACCGCCGTATCTGTTGTCTCCATTCTCCTTCTTATCACTTGGAACGCAGTGGAACCCACTTTGAATGGATGGAACGCTATACCCTTCTGTGGAAAGCAAGGCCATTAACATCCGGTTACATCACGTCCGGTTTACAGCACCAAGATCCTGACTTACTGCATTCAGCCACCAGAATCTGCCCCCTTGTCTATTTAAATACACTTCCCGTGCACTCACTGTTAGGACCAGCGGTGGACGCCGCGTCCACACACGCCACTGAGGCACGTCGCACATGACTCCACTGAAGTACAGGTTAGTCATCGGTCTGGTAGCTCTCTTCTCCAAACCATTTTTCAGGCAGTTTTTGACAGGATACTTGACTCATCATTTCACTGGCTCTAACATCTCCACCAATATTATCTATGACGGAAAGTCAGATTGGTATGCTATACACCATACGGTACATTGCAGTCCTCTCTGCTCATCTTTGAATTAGGTTATTTTCTATTTCTAGATCAGGCATTTCTCTACTGAACCTATTGGTCCACCTGATTCAATAGATGCACTGTAATCCGGTGTGTGTGTATACTCTTTTATCACCACTTATTCTCTAGCTTCACCCCACATATGCCTGCTAAGGTCTCAGTTCCTCTGATGTCATGATTTGTTGTATTTGAGACTATGATGTTGGTCAAAGCTGCTATGGTATCAAATTTTGTCACAATCTTCCATTGTTTATTCAAGCAGATCATCTTTGTAACTTATTGATTGTGTATACTTTATTTTGTTTATTCTACCGTTTATTTTTCCTTTGCTGAATTTATAATTTTTACGTAGTAACTGAAGAAGGTCTGAAGTAAGACCAAAACGTTTTACTACTACAGTGGACAACAATAAATCACTACTTGATCACTTAAGTTGAGTGCTGAGTTTCTTAATATACACTGAGTAAATGTTGTCATGGCTGGGCCTGAGAAAGTATTTTGGTGTATGTCTTACCACTACTGAGGATTAGTGGGTGTTTTTTGGATGTTTCTCTCTGTCCATGTTGCTTCCTCCTCCAACTCCGCTTCTTCCACTGCCTCATCATCTGGTCAGCGTAACACCTACATCATCAATTTCAGCACAGCCAGGAAGAAACAACAGCAGGCTTGTCTGAAACTCATCTGTTTGGGGGTAAAATTTAACACCCTGCATATCACCAGATATCCATCCCTGATCATGTGCTGAAGAAACAAGCGCATGCTTACAGTCATCCTCTGGTTTGACAACATTACTACCATCTAGTTCAGATACTGGTGGTGCATTGTTGCCATACCACCTTTCAAAAAATGATGGCATGCTCCTTGCATCGCTGGAAGTTACCCCATTATTTCTTGTAGAAATGGGTGCATTTAAGGGCCGCTCTTGACTTATCAATGAGCTCCAAAGTGCACCATAATGTAAACACCTGGAGTACCAGCTCTGGACATTATATGAGTTTCACATGCCAATAGGTGAATATTTTGAATCACTGAGTTTCACCACTATGACCAGGACAAAAGGTGATGCCTCCTTGACTGGGAGCTATGTTTGATTCCACCGCCAGGTTGTCTGTCTCTTCCTACAGCTCCTCCACATCCTCACCAGATGTGACCCCATCTGCAATATCCCCATCTGGATCACTGTCAATTGTCAAGGGCATTATTGTGAACTGCAATGCCTGGAACATTCTGGCTATCTAATGTTTGGGAAAAGTAACTAATGCTTCCTGTATTGCGAATGTCCTGAAGCATGTAAATATACTAACTTGAGGAAGGTGGTGGCTATAGCTAGGAAAGTATTTGATCATTTCAATTGTTCATATGTCATGAAGCATGTTCTCCTAATTTAGCAAATGCAGAAAAGTCTGTCAGAGCACAGCCTGATTTGCATGGTCAAAAGTTACTGGAAATCAATGCTGCTTATGTAGGCGCATCTGTGGAAGCAGCATAATGCAGTGCAGCAGGCGAACTAAAGTAATGGTTACTTTAAGATTTGCATTTAACAGCTGTTGAGGGACTCTTGTTGTACTAAAACCCTTCTAATTTGTTAATAGGGAAAACTGTGGTATCAATAAAGTCATCCCACTCATATTTGCATTGAAAAAGAAAAAAGTTTGGAGGAACAATAATAATAATAGATAGAAATGATATACACTGGCGATGCACTTAACAGGACAAAGGGGAAATTAATATAGAGCAGGAGGGGAAGGGAAAGGGGGCCAAAAATGTTAAGCTGCTGGTGAGGTGACGGGGTCTTTACCTATTTACCCAATAATAATAATAATTACTTGCATATGTGTTAACTGCCACGCTGTGTCTGTTGGTGACCTTCAAGGTGCATGTTACATGAAGCAGGGTGGAAAGGGAGATTGAGTTATCCCAGGCACAGATGTGTCAGTGCTGATGATGACTACAGCAATGTATAATGTGCAAAAGATGGCTTGTGCTTCCTAAATTTAAGCAATGTGGATATTTATTAAGTAACAAACACAAAAACCTAGACAAAGCAATAAAGCTATGTAAATGTGTCGAGTATCTGAGATACGTAAGAACGAATATTTCCCCTAAAGTGATATCAAGTAGTATTCAGTAAAATAAGAAAGGTACAATGCACATGGACTATAAATAATGCAGTCATCAAAAGAATATATACATGAAAATAATGAATAACTATGTGCAATAAAGTGAAATGTGCAGAAGAAAATAGGTAAATTGGTTTGTAAAGAAAAAGCATTATATGGGAAAGAGGACCCCACGGGTATAGCTACAGGAAGAGCTCCTTTAATATAGGCTGGGTTTTAAAGCTCTGTGAAGACAGGCACATAGGTCTTCAATAGACCCCGACTGTCATAGCAACTCCACAATCGAGGATGCCGATGGGCACAAGATCGACACACCACCATACTGGTGCACTGTTAATGCCGCTGTCAGTTTTACAGCAGCATTTAACAGGTTAACAGCTCTGCTCCACCCTCGGTTGTTACAGGTACTTCGCAGCTGTTCGTCACAGCCACTATCTGCCTTGTATGGGGCGGGCTCATCCCGTGAGATCGTCCCATACACCCAGTACCAACTTGCGCTGTACATGTATGGCACATGTTGGTAAGGGGTTAAATATTTATTTTACACAGTGATGTAATTGTACAATAACTACTCAAAATTATGGACTAGAAATAATGTCACAGAACAGTTATAATAAATGTAGTAGTCACACCTAATATAAGGAAAAATAAACTATAGTGATGTTTCAGCACTGGAATTATGAATATTCCCAGTATCTCATAGCGATATAATGATAATGACATGTATAGGCATGTTTTCACTCCCTAAATAAAACGATCATTTGTGCCTGGCTTGAAAATGTTGTTTCTTAATTTTGCAAATATCACAGCTCTTGTAGATCCCAAAATATAGATAATTTTTGTTCAATTTGTTAAGAAGCCATTGCGTTTTTTCTATCTAAATAGTGAATGTGTTGCTGAACTCGAAACCGAGATCACTTTTGGATAGCTTGTGGAAAAGCTATCTCTTCTACATTTTGCAAAGAACAAACCTCTTGATAATCCCCAAACAAGGATCATTTTTGCAGTAAACCTTTATTTTAAAAAAATCTATATCTTTCTCAGTGTGCACTTGAGTCGCCCGCCAGGGCTGTGGGGTACTCGGTACCGGGTCCGTTACTTAACGGGATGAGGCCCTGGGCGCCCATGTTAAAGACACGGTCTTTAAAGGGGTTGTGGAAGTAAGGAAAGTTTGTGACGCTACCTGTGGTTCTCGGTCAGAGGTGACCAACACTGCTTAAAGGGGTCCTCTGGGGGCGATGGTGCTGCAGCAAAGATGGTGTCGCTTCCCACAAGTGAAGCGGTGTCCCCAGGGCTCCCGATGTATTTGGCAGGGATGGTGAATGCTGCAAATAATTGGAGGACACAGGGTTGCAGTCTTTACCTGGTTTACTGAGATGGTATTCAGCCTCAGTCCAGGGTACCGGTAACAGGTGTAGCTGGAGTCCAAGCAGCGTGAAGATAGGTGGAAATCCCCTTGACAGGTCAGTTTGGGAGCCTTCCACTATGCGCTGGTCTGTGGTCCCTTTCTGCCTGTAGCTCTCTAACAAGGCCCTCTTTCTTCCCTGTCCAGGGACAGTACCTGCATGGTAGGCAACTTGAGATGTCTCTTTTGGGTCTCTGTTCACGGTTACTCTGGACTCTGATTGCTGCTGCACCTCAGGCATTATGTGGGCAAGTCACTTTTAGTTTCCTGCCCTCCGGTTCTGCCGTGGGGCTTGCAGTCCCCCTCAGCCCCGGGCTCTCGGTACCCGGTTTCTGTGCTCAGCTTAGAGAGGCCCAGTAGCAGTCTTTCTCTAGCTCCTAAGTACCTCTATGCTCCTTCACTGTCTGCTATCAACTGTCAACTGTCTGTTTTTCTGCCTAGCAACTGCCTAGCAACTGAGTCATCCTCCCGACCAGAGAGAGCAGCTCACCTCAAGTCGGGTGTAGAGCTTCCCCTTCTGGCCTGGAGTCAGAATGTGTTGCATGTAAGGTTACCTGCCAAAGGGATTCCTCCTGTCTCCAGGCCTGGCATTACCCTCCCCGAGAGGAAAGCAATACCACTGTGGTACCTGAACTCCTGGGGTGCCACACACTGCATGTGTATAAACAACTGCAAGACAGGTATCTGTCCTTGAAAAGGGATAATTTTTAGACAATTTTTACTATTAAAAAGGCTAAAAAGTCTTTTAGTGCAATGTGCTGTTAAACACAATGCTGATTACCACTAATTCTCATCTGTTTACCCCAAGTAACTTCTAAGGTTGTTTTCACATTAAAGAGTTTGAAAGATGTCGAATACATTCCTAGAGGATATTACAGTGTTACACATGTCGAGAAAGAGAAGGATTTGGCATGTTGAATGTCGTATTCTTTATGTTCGCAGGGAGATAAGCCACTGCGAAAGGAGTGAGGCAGTGGATCTCTCTTGGAGAACACAGGAGTGCGTGTCCAAGCTGAGCTTCCCTATGTAAGAGGGAATGTGAAGAGATAGCTGTCAGCAAAACTATTGTGCTACCCACAGCTATCTAACCTGTATGGGGGCTTTAGAACTAGGTCTGACAAGCTGCAACAGCACTACAGCAATGCCCAGGTGTCATTAACCAGTTCCAGAGTAAGTGCCCAGTTTGCATTTTAAACATGACTTTTATCCTATGACCTTTCATCTGCCCAATATTCCAATGTTCCATGAAAAATAATGAATTTATATAGATAATGAAAATTAGTGTTAAATTGCCACTTTGAAAAGTACAGAGAGAAAAACAAAGCTCTTAACATTGTAATACAGGAGAATATCAAGGTCCTTTAGGCAATTTTGAATTAATCACTTCTATTACTGTGTGATTTATAATGCGGTTTATATACAAAGGCTGCAACAATAAGAAAATCAAAGAAGAAAGACGAGAAGACAGGGCTTTAGTGCTCTGGATAGATAATACCCTAGTAGATATTTTATTATCTGCAGAAGGGTATTTTAGCCTTGGTGACCGAGAAATATTATGTGAATCAGCCTTGCAGACCATTACTGCTTTTAATTTAAAATGCGTTCCCTACCAATTTCTTTACTATTGTGTATGCATCTTTTATGCATGTTTATTACTGTAAATAACTGATTAAAGTAAGATTATGTTCCTATTCTTCTTACTGTCTTTAATTTGTTTCCATATCATGGTTTTGTTAGTTGAGTGACTGCAGTGAACCCTTTGAGCTTCTTTTTCTGGAGCATGGCTAGTTGGGCATTCGAAATATGGTAAAGAAAGGCTCATTGCAATTCAATATGTCAAAGCAAACCATGGCTGCTTTCTCAATCCCCACTCTACATCCTCAATTATATACAAAGAACTTGTGCACAATTTATTCTTTGCATTGACCTTACAAAGGACTTAGCTACATTCATTACATGTCAAAGATAGGCGATTCTTATATTTCCTAAGGCAAGAGATAGTAATGGAAGATACTAGACCAGGATTTAAAAATGGACTGGCTGCCCAATGGTTTAGGCATTCTGTATCTAACCATCAAAACTGATGTAAACAAACTTATAGTTCAAGGCTAAGAATTTAGACATAAATATTCTATAGTTTGCTCTTGTAAGTGTAACATGGTCTCAGTATTTTGCACTGTTGCTCTTCTGGGTTGGGATCCTATGTATGAATCCAACTAGAGGCAACATTGACATGGAGTTTGCATGTATTTGTGTATGTTCTGCCTAGATACTAAAAAAAAATTATATTAAGTTAATCAGATAATGAACAAGGTCTGTAAATTGTATAGCTACGATGTTGGGTTAAAGCAATTTAGCAGGAGCAGGTCCTGTGCCCACCTGTCACAACCGAGGACCATACGGAGAAGAGAGAAGCAGTTTATTACCACTTCTGTCTTTTCTTTTCTGTAAGAGCTATGCAGCAAACAGAAGCATTGCCATCATGCAAGACCTGTTGATTACATGATCACTGGGTCCCTGCATAGCAAACCTGCTGAGTCGGAGTCTACCCAGATCAGTTCTGCCAGTGAAGCCTGCACAGCACAGGGCTGTTTTCTCTTATAACTGGGGCTTCTATGAATACCCCAGTTACAGTGGGAAAAAATGAATAATAAAAGAAATAAAAATGTTCACCAGATATCTTTTATGATTTCTTGAAGGACATATTATGTAAAAAAATAAAAAAATATAAAACATCTGAAAAAAATATTAAAACAGTAATAACAAAATAAAGTTGATTTAAGCAGTGGCGTGACCAAACATGAATAAGTAAGATTTGTAATTTTAGTGAAAAAGTAATTGTTACCTATTTTATTAAAATTTCACTAATGCATGTACCGTATTCATTTTTGGAGATGCTTTTATTTCATACCTTTATTAGGTTAATCACACTATTACTTACATGATTGGTATATTTTACAAGCCCCTATCACAGACATTTGTGCTGATGACCTGGCCTCCCACTTTATAGAGAAAATAGATAATTTCCAACAGGAAATCCGCTCCCAGCCAGTGTTGTGACTCCCATCCCTCTCTGCATTTCCCCTGGCTCACTCTTCACATTTGATCCCATCACAGAAGAAGTCTCCAAGCTCCTCTCTTTGTCTCGTCTGAATACATGCACAATGACCCCATTCCCTCACATCTCCTCCAGTCGCTCTCTCCAGTAGTCACAACTCACCTAACTACAATCATTAATCTCTCCCTCTCCTCGGGCATCTTCCCATCTTCCTTCAAACACTCTATCATTACTCCATTATTAAAGAAACCCTCTCTCGATCCATCCTGCACAAATAACTACAGACCAGTCTCCAACCTCCCCTTTATCTCTAAACTCTTGGAGTGCCTGGTCTACTCCCACCTTACCTGTCCAATCAGTCCCTCCTAGCCCCTCACAGTTCAACTTCCGCCCCCTACCTTCGACAGAAACTGCACTCATCAAGGTGACCAATGACCTTCTGACAGCAAAGCGTAACGGTGACCACTCTCTGCTCATTCTTCTAGACCTCTCTGCAGCTTTTGACACTGTTGACCATCATCTCCTACTCTCTAGGCTCCAGTCACTAGGCATCTAGGCATTAAGGATACTGCCCTCTCCTGGTTCTTGTCCTATCTTTCTGACTACTCCTTCAGTGTTTTGTTCATTGGCTCCACTTCGTTCCCTCTTCCTCTCAATGTCGGAGTACCTCAGGGCTCAGTCCTTGGCCATCTTCTCTTCTCTCTCTACATGGCCCCAATTGGACAGACCATCAGCATATTTGGCTTTCAGTAACATCTTTATGCCGATGACACACAACTATGTACATCATCTCCTGACCTTACTCCTGCTGTACTACAGAACGCCAGTGACTGTCTGTCCACAGTCTCCGACATCATGTCTGCCCTCTATCTGAAACTCAACCTCTCCAAAACTGAACTTCTTCTGCTCCCACTGTCTATTAATCTCCCTAAATCTGACATTTCCCTCTCCGTGAGTGGCACCATAATAACACCCCGGCAGCAGCCGCACTGTCTGGGTGTTAGGTTTGACACCAATCTCTCCTTCACTTCCCATATACAATCTCCTCATGTCGCATACACCTAAAGAACATCTCTAGAATCCGCCCTTTTCTCACCATGGAAACAACAAAAACCCTCACTGTTGCCCTGATCCACTCCCGCCTGGACTAATGTAAGGCTCTATTAATTGGCCTCCGCCTCACTTTCCCCTCTCCAATCAATCCTTCATGCAGCAGCCAGGATCATTTACCTGGCTAATCGGTAATCAGATGCAGCCGCTCTTCGTTACACTGGCTGCCCATTCATTATAGGATCCAATTCAAAGTACTTGTTCTCACCCACAAAGCTCTTCACAGTGCAGCACCCCCTTACATCTCCTCCCTTATTTCTGTCTATCGGCCTAACCGACCGCTGCGCTCTGCAAATGACTTTCGACAAACCTCTGTACTAATCCGTATCTCCTATTCCCATCTCCAAGACTTCTCCCGCGCAGCGTCTGGAATCCTCTGGAATGCTCTACCCCAAGAAATTAGGACCATACACAATATGCATAGTTTTAGGCACACCCTCAAAACATATTTGTTCAGAGCGGCCCAATCACGTTCCCTATTCAAAGTCATTTTATGTATAAGGGCGCATGTGTAGCCCATTCACTATCTCCATCTATCCCCCACTCCCTCAAGATGACTGGACCATCATTGTAAATACATCATTGTAAATAAGCTCCGGTACTTTGTATCTCCCCCACCTCATTGTAGATTGTAAGCTCTCATGAGCAGGGTCATCTTATTTTGCTTAAATTATTGTATTGCTAACGTTGTTACTTATGACTTGCGTTTGAAACTGTTAAACTGTAAAGCGCTGCGGAATATGTTGGCACTATATAAATAAAGATTATTATTATTAATCTTTGATTGGTCTCTATGAGATTTATTTCTATAATCAATTTAATAATAGAGAGCTCAATCTTGCTTCAGCAAAAAAACAACCATTTGGATATTGGGTTTTCTATTTCTGTTGACTCAGAGAATCAACACCAAGAACTTCACTTCCATACGCACTTATCCCTCTCTCTCACTTGTCTGTGTATACTGGACCTTTCTCTGTCTTTTTTTTGGTTATTTCTGAAGTCATACTTTATTTTGAGTACTTTAATCTCCTCTTATATATCTTCCATCTTCATCCATAGAATTTTTTCCTTGTTCTTAACCTCACAACTGTATTTTACCTTTCTCAATAGAAACATTTTAATTGTTTCACACATCTATATTAACAGTTTTTTTCTGTAGTTATATTAACATTTAACATATTAACACCTTTTCCTCTTTCTTTTTAATTCATTTCACCTTTTTTACTCTTAAGGCTTGCTCTCATGCAGTGTCTAATGATGAGCGAATATACTTGTTACTCAAGATTTCTCGAGCATGCTCGGGGTCTTCCGAGTATTTTTTAGTGCTCAGAGTTTTAGTTTTTCTTGCCGCAGCTGAATGATTTACATCTGTTAGCCAGCATACGTACATGTTGGGATTCCCTAGCAACCAGGCAACCCCCACATGTACTTATGCTAACAGATGTAAATCATTCAGCTGTGGCAAGAAAAACTTAAACTCCGAGCACTAAAAAATACTCGGAGGACACCAGAGCGTGCTTGAGAAATCTCGAGTAACGAGTATATTCGCTCATCACTAGCAGTGTCTTTTCCCCGCATACTTTTTAAGGGTGAAAACACTGCATTTTACAGCAAAGTGAATGAGATTTCGGAAATGCTGCTTATATTTTTCATTGCGGATTTGATCAATCAAAGATTATTTTCAAATCTGCAGCATGTCAATTTTTGCAGAATTTTTGCAGCATTTTTCACACATTCAAACAAATGGAAAAACAAAATTCAAACAAAACTGTACAAAAATGCACTCAAAAACGTGTGAAAAACACATGACTTTTTCTGCCACCGTTTTTTTTGCAGCAGAAATCTTTTTCTGTTCACTGTTCACTTGGTGCAATTAATTTTGGGCATTCTATTGCACATGTTTTACATCCGAGAGTGGTTTGCATGTTAATGACCCAGCCAGTTTTTACAATTCTGACCACTGTCCCTTTATGAGGTAATAACTCTGGAACACTGCAATGGATCCCGGTGAGTTTCAGTTTGTTTTTTTCAAGACATATTGTACTTCATGATAGTGTTAAAATGTATTTTATATAACTTGCGTTTATTTTTGGGAAAAAATGGAAATTTGCCAAAAAATTTGAAAATTCTGCAATTTTCCCACTTTGAATTTTCATGCCTTTAAATCACAGATATGTCACACAAAATGCTTAATAAGTAACATTTCCCACCTTACATCAGCACAATATTGGAACCAACATTATTTTTTTGTTAGGAAGTTATAAGAGAGTTAAAATTTGACCAGCGATTTCTCATTTTTACAACACCATTTTTTTTAGGGACCACATCATTGAAGTCACTTTGAGGGGTCTACATAGAAGATACCCAAAAATTACACCTTTCTAAAAACTACACCCCTCGCCATTCCATGTATGGTAAAATTGATAAAGCAGTCTTATTTTTCTGGTTAGTATTACAGAGATACCTCATTTATATCTTTTTTTGTATACAATAAAAACTATTTTAGGGAAAAAATAATTATTTTTGCATCGCTTTATTCTGAGAGCTATAACTTCTTTATTTTTCCACTGATGGAGCTGTATGATGGCTTGTTTTTGTGGGACAAAATTATGTTTTCAGCGGTACCATGTTTATTTATGTCAGTCTTTGTGATCGCACTTTATCCCACTTTTTGTTTGGCGGTACGAAGATAAAGCATTATTTTTTGCCTTGTTTTTTATTTATTTTTTATAGTGTTCACTAAAGGGGTTAACTAGTGGAACAGCTTTATAGGTCGTGTTGTTGGGGATGTGGCGATACCAAATATGTGTACTTTTATTGTTTATTTATACCTTATTTTTTAATTCAAATATTTATTTAGAGATACAATATCTTTTGATTGTGTTATTATTATTTTTGATTTTTTAAAAAAATATTTTTACAATTATTTAAAAAAAGTTTTTAATTTTTCCTACCTTTTTTACTTTGTCCCACCATGGGACAATACTTTCTTACAGGCTGATCGCTTCTACAGCATGGAGATGCAGCAGCATCCCCATGCTGCAGAAACTCACAGGTCTTCACTGACAAACTTACTTATCATGCACTGGGCACGATCAGCAAGTTTGCTACATCTGGTGACCCAGATATTGTCATGATGACATCGGGTCACCACAGCAACTATCGGGACCCCGCGTCACGCCATGGAGTCTCCGATCCAAAGGCAGAGAGGCTCTCAGCCCTCTGCCGGCTTTTGGAATGCTATGATCATGTTCGATCACAGCATTTCGGGGGTTCAAGTGCCGGGAGTGGTCAGTGACCGCTCCTGGCACAGTGCCGGGTGTCAGCTGTCAGAATCAGCTGACATCCGGCGACGATCGCCTGCACACCCTCCATGAGTGTGGGAGATCGCTCAGACGTAATAATCCATCCCTGCTCAAATAGGCCCAGGACACATGGATGGATTATTACATCTGATGTTAGAAAGGGGTTAATAGTGCTGACTTTTTTTAATATACATCTCATTTTTCATTGCCTCTACCAACATATTTAGCAATGTCCTTACATATTATGGCGATTATGGTGTTGCGTGCTCAACTACATATATGTCCTGCTTTAGATCTGCTTTTGGCTGAACATATTCTGAGATGTTTTACATGCTATGGCCAGGTGTTTAAAAAAAACATGATTCTGCAATACTCTATCATGACAAGTATTTGCCACATATGTCCAAGTGTGTGTTTGCAGCCTATTAAAGGGAATCTGTAGGGATGTATATGATCTATTAATATGGGTATACAGGTAATAAAAACGTTAAACTAGTCCTACCTGTATGCCTCATAGTAATGGTCTTGTTGTTGAGAAATCTTATATTCTGTCTTCATGCTAATGATTTCTTCCAGGCTCTGAGATGTGCGGTGCCTGGAAGAAATCTCTGCTTTCTCTCCTCATTACAATACTACCCCCTCCCATCAGCATCAGTTATGGCCCCGGAATCCTGCTCCTGTGCCCGGCACTACAACAAAAATACATACCTCATCCTCCTCCACATTTCTTCACAACAAGACAATTAATATGAGGAATACAGGTAGGATTGGTGTAACATTTCTATTACCTGTATGCCCATATTAATTGGCCATATACGTCCCAGGTGGTGAAAGATTACCTTTAAGGGTGCTAGCAAGTTGAAATATCACATTGATTTTGATAAGTGAGAAATTGGAGTTCTTAACCGAATTAAAAAATAAAAAAGTTGGATACATCGGTCAACTGTTCAGGTCAGGTGCCAAAGTCAGGTAGTGCTTTTAAGTATTGAACATTATTAACCTTTTTAACAACCCAGCCTGTTTTCAATTTCATGACCAGGCCAAATTTTACAATTCTGACCAGTGTCACTTTATGAGGTAAAAACCCTGGAACGCTTCAACGGATCCCAATGATTCTGAGACTATTTTCTAGTGACATATTGTACTTCATGATAGTGGTAAAATTTGTGCAATAGCACATTATTATTTGTGAAAATATCAGACATTTGGAGAAAATTTTTTAACATTTCATAATTTTCAAACTTTTAATTCTTAGTCTCTTAAACGAAAGAGTTATATCACACAAATTAGGTAAAATAATACTTACCACAAATGTCTACTTTATGTCATCTTTTAAACGTAAATTTTTTTTAGGAAGTTAGAAAAGTTAAAAGTTGACCAGCAATTTCTAATTTTTCCAACAAAATTTAAGAAACTATTTTTTTAGGGACATTACATTGGAAGTGACTTAAAGGGGGCCTATATGACAGAAAATATCCAAAAGCGACACCATTCTAAAACCTTCACCCCTCAAGTCCTCAAAACCACATTCAAGAATTGTATTAACTCCACAGGAATTAATGCAATGTGGAAAAAAAAGAACATTTTACTTTAGCCCCAATTTTTTTATTTTCACAAAGGTAACAGGAGGCAACGGACCCCAAAATTTGTTGTGTAATTTCTCCAGAGTACGCCGATGCCCCTTAAGTGGAAGAAAGCTACTGTTTGGGTGCAACACAGGGCTCAGAAGGGAAGAAGCGCTATTCGACTTTTGGAGAGCAAAATTGGCTGAAAGCAGTAGCGGACCTGCGTTTTGGAGAGCCCCTGATGTACCTAAACAGTGGAACCCCCCTTCAAGTGACCTCATTTTGAGAACTACATCCTTCAACAAACTTATCAAGATGTGTGGTAAACACTTTGAACTGCCAGGTGCTGGACAGAAGTTTATAACATAGAGTTGGAAAAATAAAAAATATCTAAATTTTTTCCTACAAAAATGTTCTTTTAGTCCCAATTTTTTACTTTCACAATGGTAACAGAAGAAAATGGAACCCAAAATTTGTTGTGCAATTTTTCCTGAGTACGCCGATACGCCATATATGGGAGAAAACTACTGGTAGGAAGGAGTTTTGGAACTCAGACTTTGATGGAATGGTCTGCGAGTGTCATGCCACATTTGGAGAGCCTCTGATATGTCTAAACAGTGGAAACCCACCGAAGTGACCCCATTTTGAAAACTAGACCCTCAAGGAATTTATCTAGATGTGTGGTCAGCAGCTTGAACCCACAGGTGCATCACAGAATTTTACAATGTTGAACTGTGAAAATGATAATGTATATTTTTCCCACAAAAATGTTGTTTTAGCCCCAATTTTTAATTTTTCAGAAGGATGTCAGGAGAAAATGGTCCCCAAAATGTGTTGTGCAACCCACCATATGTGACCCCATTTTAAAACTACACCTCTCAATGAATTCATATAGGGGTACATTGATCAAAATAACACCACAGGTGTTTCACAAAATTTTATACCAGTGAAGAAAAAATAATCATATTTTCACCACCAAAATTTAGTTTTAGTCCCATATTTTATATTTTCTCATTGGTAATAGGTAAAAATTTGTCCCACAATTTCTGATGAGTGTGGAAATACTCTATATGTGGCTGTACAGTACTGCTTAGGCTAGTTTCACACTAGCGTTTTGCTGAGCTGTGGAAAGCTGCGGACTTCCTCCGTGAAGCCCCGTGCATGGCGACTCAGCTCCGCCTACGTCCGCATGTGGCCTGCGTACCTATCTTTAACATTAGGTACGCAGGTCATGCGGATGCCTCCGCATGCGTCGTATTGACGATGCGGCTACCAGCGTCGAACGCAGCTGGTTGGAATTTCTTTTTTTCTCTGCATCGTCAAAATGACGCATGCGGAGGCATCCGCATATAGCCGCATGACCTGCGTACCTAATGTCAAAGATAGGTACACAGGCCGCATGCGGACGTAGGCGGAGCTGAGCGGCGGAGGTGTGGCCGTGGGCAGGGCTTCACGGGAGAAGTCCGCAGCTCAGCAAAACACTAGTGTGAAACTAGCCTTAGCCATATGGCGAGACTCGGGAGGGACAGAGCGTTATTTGCCTCCTGGAGCACAGATTTGCCTAAAATACGTTGCGGACGCCATATACAGAACCCCTAAGAGCTAGAAGAGCAGAATCCCCTCTCAAGTGACCCAGATTTGGAAATTAAACCCCTTTGGGAATTTATCTACAGATGTAGTGATGATTTTGACTCCATTTTTCCTTTCCAGAAACAAGCAGCAGTGGATGTTACTGAGTGAAAATTGCAAACTGTCATGGTTGTGCCGAGTACGTTGTAGTGCCCAGTATGTTATAGGGGCCAGCTCATCCTTCTGGAGACACAAACCTGTAAATTACTCTATTAGCTTAAAAAATGTTAAACATGTGGATGCTAAATGTGGCTTAGGGACCCTGGGGCTCAGAAGGGAGAGAGGCATTCGGATTTAGCTGAGCAGAATTTGCTGAATTTGTTTTGGGGGGCAAGGAGCCACTTCGCTTTTCCAGAGCCTTTGTACTATCAGTATCATGGAAGATTCCTATATTTCCGTTAACATATGACGGACCTGAGTGGCGCTTTTTTGTTGATTGAGTTGAAGCTTTTATTGGGAACATTTTGGATCACATTTATTCTGCGCCATACGCTGAAAACTTACTTTGGGGTTTTCATCTAAATCTCTGAGTGACGAGATTGAGATGAAACTCCCGAGAGTTCCAAAGGACTACATCTGGCCTCAGTGTTGTCCTTATTTTCAGGAGTACACAAAACTGAGGTTAACTGCGCTTTTACGCATGCCTACAAAGACAGACACTGTCAGATCATAGGACAAACAGTGTCTACTGTGTCCCCATCTGCCTCATTATAGGGAATCTTACACCGGGGGTTCCGTATGATATCACGTATTTCAGAGAGTTACACAGAAACTCCGATGTAAGGGCTCAGTGTAGAGCGCAAGATAAATGTGAGAAGAGCGTTACTGTTTTCTTTAGGAGGCGGAATCAAAAATGTAACAGTAGGTGAAGAATTGGTTTTACTTAGCTTTTATGCCATTTCTCATGCAGTATAAGTGATTAGATGACTTTTTTCTTCGGGTCGGTTGCGATTACAGAGATAACAGATTTATATTGATTTTTATGTTTGGCTGCCGTCAAACACTAAAATGCACTGCACCTTCATATTTTGAAAGCTAGAATTTTCCATATTACTGCTAACAGAGTCATGTTAGTGTTTATTATTATTTAGTGATTTTTAAAACAAAATACTTTTACAATTTTTTTTAACTTTATTACTTAGTCCCTTTATGGGACTTTCACTTTTACTACTCTGATCACTGTAACAAGGCATTTCCGTGCACTAGCATTGCAATGCTTTATAAACTGTCTGTTCTGCACTTGCATACAAGCTTGTTAGACCAAATTTAATTTTATTTAACCTTTCAATACAACATTACCTTACTACTGAAACATTCTTAAATTTATGAAATGTAAATGAATATTTTTCCTTTTGGGTTGTAACCTACCAATAATTAGAAATAATATGAGAATGGGATAAATGCTGAATCCTCACTGCATGAATCATCACAATCTTGTGGGTTACTCACACAACAAAGAGCCATAAAATAGACAATATATTTAGTATGTTAAAAGCTTTTTATTGTGAAGTGCTCCCCAATACAACAAACAGCATCAGTAGTGTACACTTAAAAAAAAAGTCTCAAAAGAACTTTGTAGGAAATACAAGATACACAGAAGCGACATACAGCATAATGAATATTTACACCCAGACAATAATCTAAACTAAAATTTTGACAATGTGATTAAATTTTGGGAATAAGAAACATAATTTTTGTCTGTTTGTGGCTCAGGGGTTGTTTAAATAAAATGCTATATAACTACTTTAGGGTGGCTTTCCGAAGGTCTCTTGAGAAGACTTCATGATCCTTTTGAGGCATCAAGTCAATGCACTAGAGGGTTAGCTTAAAATGCCTAAAAACTATTAACATGTTAAGGCCCATTTGTTCAGTTAGACAATTTCATTGTATAGTCTGGTTACATGATCGTTTCATTGTGTTGTTTTTGTTGCTTGCTTTTTCATTTCTTTACAAACTATCTAAGCCTATTTATACACTTCTTAAGTGTAACGTTTTTTGGTTTCATCATGGACAATTTTTGGAAACAAAAAATTGTAAGTCAAATTACAACTATGTATCACAAATTGTACGTCAAATGTTAAAATAGCGAGAGAAATTTAGTTGTGAATAAGGATTGTGGCCAAACAACTGGAAGTGAATTTCTGTATTTACGCAGTAGTTTACATTTAGCTTATAATCTATTAGGAACTGCCCTGCAAACCACCAACCCAATAACTATTTTATTATAGGCAGGAAAATGGCACTTGCTATATTCAAAAATACGCAGTAAATAAAGTCTATCGAGAACATCCACTTTTAATAAATATTTTCACTTTATATTCTATATACAAGAACTTTACAGCTACATGAGAGGGTGACACTAGCTACTTGGTGAAAAGGTGATCCTGGAGACCAGCTGCGAGTGAATTATTGCAGTCAGATGCATTGTGGTTGTGTAAGGTGAGGTGACATGTACAAATAAATATCTCTCTCCAGTCTTGGCTTATTATTCTAAGTAATGTAAATCTATTTTCGGCACTGACTTCCAATAACTGATCTTTTTCTTTGCTTCTTCTTTCCGCTGAAGACCCGTTCATTTGAAAAAATCTCACTCAGCCTCGTCATCCGATTAGTAATACCTACTTGTCATAATATCCTCTAATTAAAGAGGAGGGTCAATGTTAGTTATTTCTATCTTCTATTGATGGACATCCAGTATACCACACAAATGGTATACAATCTGTCATCCCAGAAACATTATGTTCTTCCCACTCAGGAAATGTGTCTCTACCAGCCCAGCAAGTCAAATAAACCACTGGATCAGGAAATTGCCGATTTGAGTTTGAAGTCATGGAATGTAATAAGGCAGTTTGTAATGGCAGGCAAATATTAGCACCCAAAATCAGAGAACCAGTAAACATAACGTAGAGAAAACAAGTCACTGAAAACATAATACTGACATTGCAAAATATGAACTCCAAAACAATAGTTGTGTTTGTTATACCTGACTCAGTGAGGGTGGGAAATAGTCTCTGGAAAAGAACACAAAAACTAATGTGCAAAACTGGTTTATGGGACCATCCAACAAAGTCCACAATAGCCAGTAACATTCGGCATATCTTCTCTTGAATGGGAATCTTTGGTGTTTTCCTTCAATATCTTCAAGTTAAACAGAAAGCAAATGGTTGGAAAACTAAATGAGTCAAGAAGTGAACCAGCACTTTGCAGTTGTTTTATAAAGCAGAATTCACTAATGTGTCCTTTTGTTCCAGTCCCTTAATATTTCATCTTTCTATTGAGGAAGGCTGCAAAGAACGTCTTCTGTCAAAAGACTTTTCATTTTTCCTTGAGTTACGTACTGAAGAATGAGTACCAGTGGAATGCACATTAGTAGCTCCTAATGGCATGTCTGCTTCTGGAGAAGACTTATGCACTTGGATGTTACTGCTGCGCGTTGTTGGAGGTGGTGGAACAGCTAAAAGCTTAGGAGTTTTGCTTGCTGCTAGGTGGGATCTTCTCAATGTGGAATCTGATGCCTTTGGTTTATTTTCTTGAGGAGACACAATACCAAGATCTGCGTTATTTTCAATGGAGGAAAGAATGCTCAAAATACTTTTTGTTTCGGAATCTGTATCCTCATTACCAGGTGCTAAAGATGCTGGCATCATTACAGCCCTCGACAAGCTGGGATCATAGGTGAGTTCATCTTCAGTTTCAGCTGCTTCTGTGAGGAATGGAGGTGACTGGGTGCTACGTTTGCTACAGGATTCACAGCAAAGTTTGTTGTACCCAGGTATCGAGCAGTAGCGTGCAAGCACTTCCATTTGACAGAATATAGACTTGTCTCCTAGACATGGTTCATCTGAAAGGCAACAAGACAACACTTAGTGACACAGACCTTAAATGATGGGTTCTAACTATTATCTAAACTAGTTTTTTGTTTTAGAAAACCAATTTTCATATATTAAAATATAAAATTTGGGGTTAATATAAGGAATTCCCCACTACAGCACTTTCATCTACAATCTGGTTTCCGCCCCCATCACTCAACTGAGACTGCCCTGACCAAAATCACTAACGACCTACTTACCGCCAAAGCTACTGGACAATACTCTGTACTCCTCCTTCTAGACCTGTCCTCTGCTTTTGACACAGTTGACCACTGCCTCCTACTACAGATCCTCTCCTCCTTTGGCATCAAAGACCTTGCCCTATCCTGGATCGCCTTGTACCTTTCCAACCGCACTTTCAGCGTTTCTCACTCCCACACTACCTCCTCATCCCACCCTCTCTCTGTTGGAATCCCCCAAGGCTCTGTTCTAGGACCCCTACTCTTCTCAATCTATACACTTGGCTTGGGACAACTCATAAAGTCCCATGGATTCCAGTACCACCTCTATGCTGATGACACTCAGATCTACCTCTCTGGCCCAGACGTCACCGCTCTGCTGTCCAGAATCCCAGAGTGCCTATCAGCCATATCCTCCTTCTTCTCCTCTCGCTTCCTCAAACTCAATGTGGACAAATCTGAACTTATCATCTTTCCTCCATCCCACAGATTTTCCTTACCTGACCTATCTATCGTAATCAATGACATCATGCTTTCCCCCGTACCGGAAGTCCGCTGCCTCGGAGTAACCTTCGACTCGGCCCTGTCCTTCAAACCTCACATCCAAGCTCTTTCCACCTCCTGTCGCCTCCAGCTCAAAAATATCTCCAGAATCCGTCCTTTCCTCAACCTTCAATCTACAAAAATGCTTGTGCATGCCCTCATCATCTCCCGCCTTGACTACTGCAACATCCTTTTCTGTGGCCTCCCTGCTAACACCCTTGCACCTCTCCAGTCCATCCTTAACTCTGCTGCCCGACTAATCCATCTCTCTCCTCGCTACTCCTCCGCTTCCCCCCTCTGAAAATCTCTTCACTGGCTCCCATTCCCTCAGCGTATCCAGTTCAAATTACTAATACTGACCTACAAGGCCATCCATAACCTGTCTCCTCCATATATCTCTGAACTAATCTCCATATATCTTCCCTCACGTAATCTCCGTTCCTCCCAAGACCTCCTTCTCTCCTCCACACTTATTCGCTCCTCATCCAATCACCTCCAAGACTTCTCCTGAATATCCCCCATCCTCTGGAATTCTCTGCCCCAACACATGAAAACACATCTCTTCAGGAAAGCCTACAGCCTGCACTGACCCCGCTGCCTTCTCATCACTACTGAAGCTACCGCCTCACCAACACCGGAGCTCCTGCAACCCCGAACCTACTGTCTCCTTCCCCATAATCCTGCAGAATGTAAGCCCTCAAGGGCAGGGTCCTCGCCCCTCTGTATCAGTCTGTCATTGTAAGTTTGTCTACTGTAAGTGATATCTGTAACTTGTATGTAACCCCTTCTCATGTACAGCACCATGGAATCAATGGTGCTATAAAAATAAATAATAATAATAATATTAACTAGAGTAGGGAGTCTATAGAAGAGGGTTCAACATTTTAGAGGACTTAGCACAGCAACGTATTTCATTTTGAGCCCACCAAAGAAAGCAACAGAACACCATGGCCCTGATTTATCAAAGCAATTTTGCCAGAGTTCTGGTGTGAATTGCTGTTAAAAGTTGCAAAATTATGACTTGGAGTATGGCAAAAATGTTGCAACTTTTGGCATTTTTACAACAGCTTTTCCCAGCTCAGACAGAATTAACAGGACAGGGGCACGTTGGGGGCATGATGTCACAGCTTGTCTAATTGATGATGAGCTGGTGTACGTTACGAAACTTATTCCAGTCGACTAGAGTAAGATTTTTGACATGGTGCTTGCAAGTGCACACCCCTTTATTAATCAAGACTTTCTGACAAGTGGCATGCATCACCGTGTGCCACTCCATACATTTGGAGTAAAATGTCTGACATAAGACCTCTGAATGAATCAAGAGCATCTGACTCCATCATGCTCCGAGTCATGATTAATCGCGCCTTTGGGCCCAATTGATTACAGCATTTGCACTTTATTTTTTTGGGTCATATTCTTGGTGTTTTGTACCTTTTAGGCTATGTGCACACGTTGCGGATTTTACTGTGGATCTGCAGCTGTTTTCCATGCTTTGTACAGTACCATGTAAACGTATGGAAAACAAAATCCACAGTGCACATGCTGTGGAAAAAAATGCATGGAGAAACGCGCAGCGGTGTATTTTTTGCAGCATGTCAATTCTTTGTACGGATTCCGCAGCGGTTTACACCTGCTCCTCAATAGCAATCCGCAGGTGTAAAACCGCAGGTGGAATCCGCACAAACACTGCAGGAAATCCGCTGTAAATCCGCGGGTAATCCGCAGTGTGGTTTACCTGCAGATTTTGCAAAAAACAGTGCGGAAAAATCCGCACACCAATCGTGCACATAGCCTTATTGTTTGCACAAAATTCATCTTTTCATTTGCGCCTTTTTTGAAGTCTACATTATATGCATTTGCCTGTTTGTTTTTTCAATTTTCACCATTGTGGATGGCATTCAGGTTTTCCAGATTTTTTCATATGATTCATCATTTGCAACTTTTGGGGTGACATTTCTCCTTGTGGAAAGTGACATGTCAAGCATACTGAGGTGAGGAGATATTTAAGCCGCAAAGCTCCTCTGGGAAATATGCAAATTGTCTCTTCAGAAAGGAAGAGGACTAGAACTCTAGTGCCAACTATAGAAAGTAGCAATCCTAAATATCAGTATCGACTCGCCTATGAGCCTTGTCACATGACTTAGAATGTAACCCAAAATCTCAATTGGCAGACACTGTGTTTTGGAGTACTGCCCCTCATAAGTACAAAGTGTGAGATGTAGATTGGCTGGGTGAAAGGTGTCTGACTGGGATCCAAGGGGTAAGGTTTCTCCTTGCGGAGAGTGATATATCAAGCATGCCTAGGTGAGGAGACTTTTAAGCAGCAATGCTCCTATGGGAAATATGCAAACTGTCTCTTCAGAGAGGAAGAGGACTAGAACTCTAGTGCCACAATATTGACTTTTAGGATTGCTACTTCCTATAGGTGGGATTAGAGTACTAGTTCTCTTCCTCTCTAAAGAGACAATTTATGTATACCAGAAATTTTTGAGACATTTTGAAAAAACGTAGGTGTTTGCTCTGAAAACTTGCAAAAATGGTTAATGAAAAAGACCATTTTTGTCTTTTACACAAAATTCATGAACCGTATTTGACACATCGAAAATTAGAGAATATGTCTGCTCAGCCAATGACTGGCCATTTGCATTCACCAGCCTTGACAAGTGATTGGCTGAACATTCTGGTGTGTCAAAATGTGATCGGAAAGTAGAGACCAGGGGGATAGGAAAGACAACATCAAGGTAGCTTGGAGATGGGTGTAGGTGAGTAACTCTTAGGTCTTTTTAACTGGTCGAAATCATTTTTAGAACAAAAATGAATATATAGTTAGAAGCACTCTACTAAAACACAAACTAACCTTCCTGTTGGCTAGTACTTAGTTCTCATCGGCTTCTAGGACTTGTGATTTCTTCAGCTCTTTAGTTCTCTGCGGTTAAGCAGTAACAACAAGAGTCCTATGTAGTGCATATTTTTTGCAATAGTCAATCCCATGTAATCATTTATGCTATATAACTACATTGTTACTGCACTGGCGAAGACAAAGCCAGTTTAATAGTCCTGTAATGAGCAGCCCTCTATGAACTGCAGCACTATAGAAGGCATTAAGAGTGACTGATGTACAGTGTAGGAATATTATTTTCTGATAAAACACAGCTCTTCTCCGTTATTTAGCGCACTAGGAATTCTACGCCTTGTTAGCAAGAACAAGACAATCTGGGACTCCACTGCCATCTAGGGTTTTTTTCTAATACAGCAAGTAGATTTGTCTCCAGTATACTATGTATCAAAGTAAAAGGGTTTATACCAAGTATATAAGTTGACCCCTATACACAGTAGAGGCCGGGATATTTAACCTGTGGCTCAGGATCCACATGTGGCTTGTGGACCCATGATGTGTGGCTCTCGGCTGTCTGCTAGCTTGGTGCATTAACGAACAGTTATAAAGAGCAGCTCTCCAGATAATGACTTTTGCGAGTAGTCCTCACAGACGAACAGATCTGAATTCACATATTCTGGCCGCAGGGTGGAGAGATAAAATAAGTTCTCAGCTGCAGATAGAATGATAATACCAGACTATGAAGAGAATTGAGGCTAGGTGCCATCGAGTGGTGGGAGTGTTGGATGTGAGAATACCCAATGGGGATAAAGTGGGAACACCTTGATGCAAGTATACTGCCTTGATGTTATTTCCGTGGTTAAGCTGTGGCTGTCATTATGCCAATAATGGGGGCTCTGGGTGACACTACTGTGCAGAAGACAGGATGTGAATGTCACTATTGGAGGGGAGGTGGTCTCTGGATGTGGCTCATGACCCTCTCATGAGTTGAATGTGACTATCAAGGTAAGAAAATGTGAAGCTTGTAGAGAGAAAATATCCAGCTCCCACAGAAATAAAAAAAATTTTTTCTATAAAAACATTATTTTATTGCTATGCTTTTAATAAACTTAACAATGCGACTGTTCCTCAGCGAGGAGCGGCAGCACACAGATACTCTCTCTTCTTTCATGCAAGCTTCTTCACACCCAATTGGTCCCACAGTGAGTCATGAACTAGATGACCACAGTGTGTTCCTAAATGAATTACTTGAACAGTATAAATGCAAAAAAAAAAAAGATTTTGTGAGCAACTTGTCCAATATAATTCCCTACATGTAACTAAAAGTTAAGTCTCTTAGAAGGTGGGGACAGGTAAGTAAAGAAAATTGTTGTCATAAAGCCTAAAAATGTATGTAACTATTAAAAAAACAGGAGTCAAAACTTATTGATGCATATACGGTAGACGTGCCAATTTTTGCAAGTCAATACATCTTAAATACTGATCGACTATATAAGAATTTATTTATTTACTGGACTGATTACACCAGGGCTGTGGAGTCTCAGTAGGAGTTGTGGAGTCGGTGTCCATTTTGGTCAAGTCGGAGTTGGTATAAAATGGACAGACTCTGACTCCTAAAATATATAATAAATTGGTACAGTAGTACAATGTAGGATGTGCTGTAAATGTTTTCATAATCATTTGGGAAAGTTATGAAATGTCCTATAAATGTCTGTTCTGTTCCTGATCTAAGGGTCTCAGCTTTTAATTGAGATGAATCTGTGTTGCACTTTATGTACATGCTCAGTAGTGAGGCCTTGCTGTGGAGTTGGAGTAGGAAGTCAAGGAAATTGAGGAGTCGGAGGTTTACCTTATCGACTCCACAGCCTGCTTTACACTAGCCAAGGAACAATGTTGGGGACGATCATTGATACTATCTGTAACAACTCTGCTGGCATCACGGCATGGCCTCTCATCTCTAACACTATCTTACCCACTGCTCCAGGTCATGTTGTGGTTTCTGTTTCTTGCCAGCTCTATATTCTGTGCCTCTGCTCTCTGCATGCTTCCTGGCTGTGTGCATAGGGGGGCAGTGCCTGAACTCTCTGGTTCTTATAGGAATCAGATGCACCTGTCTAATCTGTTCCTGACCAATTACCAAGAGGCCTCCAGTATTTAGAGCAGCTCCACCCAGTGGACTGGGCCTGTGCAATGTGTTTACTCAGTTAGTGTTTTGCTTCTGAGCTGCCAGGCCATGTTCTGTGTTCCTCCTTCTTTGGAGGCTCTACTCTTAGCTTTGCCTTGTATCCTGTTGGTCTGCCCTCCAGGAGGCTGTATATCCTGGTCTCAGTGTCTGTGTCCTTGCTTTGCCTTGTGTTGTCTGTCCGCCCTCCAGGAGGCAGAATATCCTGGTCCCTGTGTCTTTGTTCTTATACCTTGTCTTGTTCTATTACTTTGTCTAAACTTTGTCCTAGCTCTGTCTCCTTGTCTGTGGTTTCTTTCCTTGCAGTGCCTCTCTGCTCTGCTCTCGGCTCTGCATTCTGCGACCTTGCTCTGCTCTTGTCTCTGCACCCTGTGCCTTTGCTCTTGGCTCTGCACTCTGTGTCTTCACTCTGCTCTTGGCTCTGCACTCTGTGCCTTCACTCTGCTCTTGGCTCTGCACTCTGTGGTTCTACCCTTGTCTCTCTGCGGCTTTGCCTCTGCTCCGCACTCCTGCGGTTCTGCTCCATTCTACTCTGCTCCGCTCCTGCTGCTGCAGAAATCTCTTGCTGCAGCTCCCCTCCGCATTCCTTGCGGTTCAGCTCTGCCTAGATTCTGTTGCTGCTCTATCTCTTGCTGCTCTACCGCTCCTATCTGGAGCCTTGCGGTGCTCTTCCTGTGTGAACAGGTCCCAACCTGTTCCTTCATACTTCTTTCCTTCTGGCTTGTTTCCGTACCTGCATCTCCTGTGTGAACAGGTCCCAACCTGTTCCTTCATACTTCATTCCTTTCTGCTTGTTTCCTTACCTACACCTCCTGTGTAAACAGGTCCCTACCTGTTCCTTCATAGACCACACCTTCCAAGCCCTGTCTCTGCCGAACCTGCCAGCCCTGTGTCTCTGCCGTACCTGCCAGCCCTGTGTCTCTGCCGTAGCTACCAACCCTGTGTCTCTGCTGTAGCTGCCAGCCCTGTGTCTCTGCCGTACCTGCCAGCCCTGTGTCTCTGCCGTGCCTGCCAGCCTTGTGTCTCTGCTGTGCCAGCCAGCCTTGTGTCTCTGCCGTACCTGCCAGCCCTGTGTCTCTGCCGTGCCTGCCAGCCTTGTGTCTCTGCTGTGCCAGCCAGCCTTGTGTCTCTGCCGTGCCTGCCAGCCTTGTGTCTCTGCCATTCCTGCCATCCCTGTGTCTCCGCCAGCCCTGTGTCTCAGCCGTGCCAGCCTACTCGTCTGAGTTTCATCCGTGTTCATCTGCTAGTCCTGCCTGACACCCGCACCTGTCCTAGTGTTCCTGTTCTCCAAGTGGGATCAGCAGCCACAGCCAGACACCACTGTGGAGTAGCACCTGGCAGCTGCCTGCCGCACAAGCCTGACCTCACCATCAGAGGCTCCAGTGAAGACCAAGGCAGCTGTCATAGTCACGCCCCTCCCAGGGTAGTCTGGTTTGTGGCACAGTGGGGCCACAAACCCCCTGAGCTCACGCCCACCAGTCAGGGCGTGAGCGTGACACTATCGTTCTGATCTCATATGTATAGTATCATGTTTCCGTCAGCACATCTTCTGATTATGTGGGGTAATGTGTTATGGATAACAATTATTTTTTTTGCTGAGAAAAATGATCTCATCACTAGATGAATTAACTATTTGAACACTCGTTGGGTGACTGCTGGCGCATTTACAAGAGTGGATAATCGGGAACACCCATTCGCTGATTATCCACTTGTCTAAATCCTCCATAACTCTTGCTCATATTACCTATGAGTTTCACATATTTCCATACTTGCACCCTTGAGTAAGAACCTACGTCTCTGAAATGCATGGGATGGCGATAGGGGGAACTGGATTTTCAATGTGCATGAAATATACTAGACCTTTTGTAAGAACTCGTCCTGCAGTAATTTCATTTTTAACATGCAAGTTTGGTCCACCTGAGTCATCTCCAGGCAGAGTTCTTAGTCTACAGAAAATAACAGTTGAGCTGACAGCTACTTTTGCTTGTTGTATATCTCTTTTGCTATGCTGAACTTGGAATAGCAACTTTGATCTTGTAAAAAGAAATTATGTTTCTTAAAAAGCAGTACATACCATGGCAACGTGTTAGCTTGCATTCCCTTGTAGAATCAGGTTTTTCACCATCACACTGGTCACCCACTCGACATAGGACTTGTCTGACCTCGATTCCCTCACCACAAGTCACAGAGCACTGCATTAGATGAAGAGATTAGAATCGCTAATATTAGTAATACTAAGAATGTTCATATAACACCATAACCCCTATTGTATATTAATCAATGAGGTAGAGAGTATTTTCAAAATATCAATATTTTATTATATATATAGACAAAATTCATTTACATGGGAATAGAGTACCACAAACCAAGCAGGGTCAAAGGGGAATAAAACCAGGTATGTTACAAGTAACAATTTATACCATTAAAAGGGCATTATTTTATAAACATAAACGCCAAGACCATAAAAGGTTTCATATATATCCATACCAAATTTTATGCAAAGTTGCTGTGTATAGTGAGAAACCAAAGAAAGGTCTGGCCCTTTAAGAGGGAAGTAAATGTAAGGTGAAAAAAGACACATATATGTATGAAGCCAATGTATCCTAGATGCTAATTATAGCTGATAGGAAATCAAGTATGATCTGCAAGTGCAGTATAGTACAACCCCACTACGGGGTAAGCTCCAAATACTGTGCAAAGATCAAGAACCTAAATTATACAACATGTGTCAGGATATAACTTACTTCCAAAATGGAGACCTGGCCCCCAGCCTGCCGCCTCAACGCGCGTTTCGCTGCTCTTCTTCAGGAGCCCAGACATTTCTTTGGTTTCTCACTATACACAGCAACTTTGCATAAATTTTGGTATGGATATATATGAAACCTTTTATGGTCTTGGCGTTTATGTTTATAAAATAATGCCCTTTTGATGGTATAAATTGTTACTTGTAACATACCTGTTTTTATTCCCCTTTGACCCTGCTTGGTTTGTGGTACTCTATTCCCATGTAAATGAATTTTGTCTATATATATATAATAAAATATTGATATTTTGAAAATACTCTCTACCTCATTGATTAATATACAATAGGGGTTATGGTGTTATAGTGTATTTAGAGTTAAAGTGATATCTAACTGTGAGATCCTGTGGTATTTAACAATGTTCATATGTAGGAACCAGAGACTACAGTCCTCAAAATTCATCAGCTGATAACACAGCAATACATCTGACTCTACTGGCAGAGTACCGGATCAGTTTTATGATATTACACTGGCACTGACCTCAGACCATGCACCTGTCTTCCACTGTGCTGGGCAGGCAGCTTTATTGCATGATCTTCTACTTTCAGGACGCTCTCCAGTACAATATTTGCTGTGCACCGACCGGTTTGTTCCATCGTGGAGAGGCTGAATGCATCGAACTACTCGAATTTGATAGCCAGAACTTCCACAGCTTTTGGTGCAGTGTTCCCATTCATCTGCTACCCAGCTAGAGAAGGGTAAAGTGTTATTGTGGATGTATATTTGAAGAGACAATCATCAAAAGGACTACAATCAGTCAATGTCTCCTCCCAGTGTCTATAGACACCCAGCTTAACAACTCCGTCCTCTAAGATGGAAGGCATTTTAACATCTAACTAAAGTTATTGAATTTTCACACATACAGTATATTCAGTATGTGCTGTAGAAGTTATACTGTACAACAGTTTGTAAGATATCTTTTGCTCATGGTTGACATGAGTAGACTTTCACATACATTGTACTTCATGAAAACACTACTCCGGGGGTCAGCAATTTTTTGTGCCCCAGGATGATCACCGCATCTAGTCTATAACAAAAAATCACAGTTATGGCTTATAAGTTGCTGAACACTCACACAGGCTGTGTACACTCCTGTAAGTTGCACATCCGACGGATAGGCTTAGGCTTCTTGTTAGCTTCACAGAAGCTGCGGTGAACCATTTTATTATCGCTTTTCCTTCGACAGCCATATTTTGTGTATTGGAAACCTCGAAAATAAAAATGTATTGAATACTATTATTATTATTTATTATTATAATGAAATTAATAATTATAATTAGAATAGTAACATTATAAAAAATATAAGTCATTAATAATTAATGCATTCTAAACTAATAGAACAGAATAAAAACTTTACTGCTGTATACAGTATAAAAATTAGATATACAAGATTTATAATGTTGGGTTATTTTATTAGGTGATCCCAAATACTAGGTTAAAGTAAGAATAAAGCTCTAGAATAAACAGTTGAAATACTTATAATATTCCAGTGAAGAAGTCATTTTAAAAAATTGTCCAAAACCATGTATGGACATTGAGAAAAGTAAGAGGATATTGAGTGCCAGAATACATAGCCTACTCGACTAGAGGCTCATTTTTCGTAAATGATTGCCATGTACAGCATTCGTGTCTATGATAGCTGTCTATGGGGTAGTTCACATGTCTGATTCTTTCTTTGAACTGAGTGGTCTTCACAAAATCACATAGACTTGTCCGATATTGATCTGAGCATTGGCTCAAATTTGCCAATACAAGTCTATGGGGCCATGGAAAAAATCAGACAGTACTAAGATGCCATCCGTGTGCTGGGAGTTTTTTATGGACCATTTAATATGAGAAGGTGTTTAGAAACCTCCATTAGTTATTTTTTTCATCCAAGAAAAACTGATGAAACTCTGACCAAACTCTGATGGTAAAAACACACTGATCAAACTCTTATGAAACACTGATAAGAAGCACTAATGGATCTCGGAGCGATTTTTCCATATGAGAAAAATCACTGATGTCTAAACAAGGCCCAAGAAAATCTTGAGGTGTGAATGTTCTGTACCAGAAATTTCTACAACAAATTTGCTGTCAGAGAACCTTCATTTAAAGCCATTATTGCTGTTAAATGTGCTTTAGAAATGGCAGTGTTCGGTTTGTGTACCAATGTAACAAACTCTTGACTGCTTCATATTTTAGGATTTTACAATATAAAACAAAAGAGAGGAACATTTAGGATTTCATATTTAGCAAAGTAAGAGAATTGAATATTGGCTCAAATGTCTGAAATATAAAAAAAAATCTGACATTCTCTATAATTAAATAAATACATGAAATGATTTAAGTCTATTTCCTTAAAAAATAATAATTAAAACAAGCCAAGTGCACGTAGTCCATACAGGGTGCTATGAGCGTGTTCTTCCCTTGCACAGAGCCACGTGTGCTGCTGGCCAGGCTGAGTCAGGTGCTGCGAATATGGAAATGTTCTACTGGTGAAAACCTCCATTCCTGCAGAATTTAATAGTGCATGTCATTTGGAATATCAGAAATGAAAGTCGAGGCATACATACAGTACAGAGCAAAAGTTTGGACACACCTTCTCATTTAAAGATTTGTCTGTATTGTCATGACTATGAAAATTGTAAATTCACACTGACGGCATCAAAACTATGAATTAACACATGTGGAATTATATACTTAACAAAAAGTGTGAAACAACTGAAATTATGTCTTATATTTTAGGTTCTTCAAAGTAGCCACCTTTTGCTTTGATGACTGCTATGCACACTCTTGGCATTCTCTTGATGAGCTTCAAGTGGTAGTCACCGGAAATGGTTTTCACTTCACAGGTGTGCCCTGTCAGGTTTAACCCCTTCATGACCCAGCCTATTTTGACCTTAATGACTTGGCCATTTTTTGCAATTCTGACCAGTGTCCCTTTATGAAGTAATAACTCAGGAACGCTTCAATGGATCCTAGCGATTCTGAGATTGTTTTTTCGTGACATATTGGGCTTCATGTTAGTGGTAAATTTAGGTCAATAATTTCTGAGTTTATTTGTGAAAAAAACGGAAATTTGGCGAAAATTTCTCAATTTCTCAATTTTCACATTTTTAATTTTTATTCTGTTAAACCAGAGAGTTATGTGACACAAAATAGTTAATAAATAACATTTCCCACATGTCTACTTTACATCAGCACAATTTTGGAAACAAATTTTTTTTTTGCTAGGAAGTTATAAGGGTTAAAATTTGACCAGTGATTTCTCATTTTTACAACAAAATTTACAAAACCATTTTTTTTAGGGACCACCTCACATTTGAAGTCAGTTTGAGGGTTCTATATGGCAGAAAATACCCAAAAGTGACACCATTCTAAAAACTGCACCCCTCAAGGTGCTCAAAACCACATTCAAGAAGTTTATTAACCCTTCAGGTATTTCACACCAGCAGAAGCAACATGGAAGGAAAAAATTAACATTTAACTTTTTAGTCACAAAAATTATCTTTTAGCAACAATTTTGTTATTTTCCCAAGGGTAAAAGGAGAAACTGGACCACGAACTTTGTTGTGCAATTTGTCCTGAGTACGCTGATACCTCATATGTGTGGGTAAACCACTGTTTGGGCGCACGGCAGGGCTTGGAAGGGAAGGAGCGCCATTTGACTTTTTGAATGAAAAATTGGCTCCAATCTTTAGCGGACACCATGTCGCGTTTGGAGAGCCCCCGTGTGCCTAAACATTGGAGCTCCCCCACAAGTGACCCCATTTTGGAAACAAGACCCCCCAAGGAACTTATCTAGAAGCATAGTGGGCACTTTAAACCCCCATGTGCTTCACAAATTAATCCCTAAAAATGAAAAAGTACTTTTTTTTGCAAAAAAACTATTTTAGCCTCAATTTTTTCATTTTCACATGGGCAACAAGATAAAATGGATCCTAAAGTTTGTTGGACAATTTCTCCTGAGTACACCGATACCTCACATGTGGGGGTAAACCACTGTTTGGGTACATGGTAAGGCTCGGAAGGGAAGGAGCGCCATTTGACTTTTTGAATGAAAAATTATCTCCATCGCTAGCGGACACCATGTCAGGTTTGGAGAGCCCCTGTGTGCCTAAACATTGGAGCTCCCCCACAAGTGACCCCATTTTGGAAACTAAACCCCCCAAGGAACTTATCTAGAAGCATTGTGAGCACTTTAAACCCTCAGGTGCTTCACAAATTGATCCGTAAAAATTAAAAAGTACTTTTTTTCACACAAAATTTCTTTTAGCCTCAATTTTTTCATTTTCACATGGGCAACAGGATAAAATGGATCCTAAAATTTGTTGTGCAATTTCTCCTGAGTACGCCGATACCTCATATGTGGGGGTAAACCACTGTTTGGGTGCACGGCAAGGCACGGAAGGGAAGGCGCGCCATTTGACTTTTTGAATGGAAAATTAGCTCCAATCGTTAGTGGACACCATGTCGCGTTTGGAGAGCCCCTGTGTGCCTAAACATTGGAGCTCCCCTACAAGTGACCCCATTTTGGAAACTAGACCCCACAAGGAACTTATCTAGATGCATAGTGAGCACTTAAAACCCCCAGGTGCTTCACAGAAGTTTATAACGCAGAGCCATGAAAATAAAAAATTATTTTTCTTTCCTCAAAAATGATTTTTAGCTAGGAATTTTTTATTTTCCCAAGGGTAATAGGAGAAATTGGACCCCAAATGTTGTTGTCCAGTTTGTCCTGAGTACGATGATACCCCATATGTGGGGGTAAACCACTGTTTGGGCGCACGGCAGGGCTCGGAAGGGAAGGCACGCCATTTGGCTTTTTGAATGGAAAATTAGCTTCAATCATTAGCGGACACCATGTAGCGTTTGGAGAGCCCCTGTGTGCCTAAACATTGGAGCTCCCGCACAATTGACCCCATTTTGGAAACTAGACCTCCCATGGAACTAATCTAGATGTGTGGTGAGCACTTTGAACCCCCAAGTGCTTCACAGAAGTTTATAACGTAGAGCCGTGAAAATAATAAATGTGTTTTCTTTCCTCAAAAATATTTTTTTAGCCCAGAATTTTTTAATTTTCCCAAGGGTAATAGGAGAAATTTGACCCCAAATGTTGTTGACTAGTTTCTCCTGAGTACGCTGATACCCCATATGTGGGGGTAAACCACTGTTTGGGCACGTGCTGGGGCTCGGAAGGGAAGTAGTGACGATTTGGAATGCAGACTTTGATGGAATGGTCTGCGGGCATCATGTTACGTTTGCAGAGCCCCTGATGTGCCTAAACAGTAGTAACACCCCACAAGTGACCCCTTTTTGGAAACTAGACCCCCCAAGGAACTTATCTAGATGTGTGGTGAGCACGTTCAACCCCCAAGTGCTTCACAGAAGTTTACAACGCAGAGCCGTGAAAATAAAAAATCATTTTTCTTTCCTCAAAAAAGATGTTTTAGCAAGCAATGTTTTATTTTCACAAGGGTAACAGGAGAAATTGGACCCCAATATTTGTTGCCCAGTTTGTTGTGAGTACGCTGATACCCCATATGTGGGGGTAAACCACTGTTTGGGCGCACGTCAGGGCTCGGAAGGGAAGTAGTGACATTTGAAATGCAGACTTTGATGGAATGGTCTGCGGGCGTCACATTGCATTTGCAGAGCCCCTGATGTGCGTAAACAGTAGAAACACCCCACAAGTGACCCCTTTTTGGAAACTAGACCCCCCAAGGAACTTATCTAGATGTGTGGTGAGCACTTTCAAACCCCAAGTGCTTCACAGAAGTTTATAACGCAGAGCCGTGAAAATAAAAAATAATTGTTCTTTCCTCAAAAATTATGTTTTAGCAAGTCATTTTTTATTTTCGCAAGGGTAACAGGAGAAATTGGACCCCAATAGTTGTTGCCCAGTTTGACCTGAGTACGCTTGTACCCCATATGTGGGGGTAAACCACTGTTTGGGCGCACGTCGGGGCTTGGAAGGGAGGGAGCACCATTTGAGTTTTTGAACGCAAGATTGGCTGGAATCAATGGTGGCGCCATGTTGCGTTTGGAGACCCCTGATGTGCCTAAACAGTGGAAACCCCTCAATTCTAACTTCAACACTAACCCCAACACACCCCTAACCCTAATCCCAACTGTAGCCATAAACCTAATCACAACCCTAACCAGAACACACCCCTAACCACAACCCTAACCCCAACATACCCGTAATCCTAATCCCAACCCTAACCCTAATCCTAACCCTAATCCCAACCCTTACCCTAATCCCAACCCTAACCACAACTGTAACCCCAACACACCCCTAACCCTATCTGTAACCCTAACCACAAGCCTAATCTTAACCCTATTTCCAACCCTAGCCCTAATTCCAACCCTAAATCTAATTCCAACCCTAACCCTAAGGCTATGTGCCCACGTTGCAGATTCGTGTGAGATTTTTCCGCACCATTTTTGAAAAATCCGCAGGTAAAAGGCACTGCGTTTTACCTGCGGATTTACAGCGGATTTACAGTGTTTTTTTGTGCGGATTTCACCTGCGGATTCCTATTGAGGAACAGGTGTAAAACGCTGCGGAATCCGCACAAAATTGACATGCTGTGGAAAATACAACACAGCATTTCCGCACGGTATTTTCCGCACCATGGGCACAGTGGATTTGGTTTTCCATAGGTGTACATGGTACTGTAAACCTGATGGAAAACTGCTATGAATTCGCGGCCAATCCGCTGCGGATCCGCAGCCAATCCGCTGCGGATCCGCGGCCAATCCGCTGCGGATTCGCGGCCAATCCGCTGCGGATCCGCAGCCAAATCCGCACTGTGTGCACATGCCCTAACCCTAACCCTACCCCTAACCCTAGTTCTAACCCTAACCCTAGTGGAAAAAGAAAAAAAAATATTTTCTTTTTTTTTATTATTGTCCCTACCTATGGGGGTGATAAAGGGGGGGTCATTTACTATTTTTTTTATTTTGATCACTGTGATAGATTATATCGCAGTTATCAAAATATACCTGGAACGAATCTGCCGGCCGGCAGATTCGGTGGGCGCACTGCGCATGCGCCCGCCATTTTGGAAGATGGCGGCGCCCATGGAGAAGACGGACGGATGCCCGGAGGCTCGGTAAGTATGAGGGGGGGGATCTGAGCATGGGGGGTGGATCGGAGGACGGGGGGGTGGCATCGGAGCACGGGGGAGCAGGCAGGAGGACGGGGGAGCGGACAGGACGACTTAGGGGGGCGGACCACATAACGGAGGACTGGGGAGGAGATCGGTGGATGTGGGGGGGACAGATTAGGTTTTCCAGCCATGGCCGATGATATTGCAGCATCGGCCATGGCTGGATTGTAATATTTCACCAGTTTTTTAGGTGAAATATTACAAATCGCTCTGATTGGCAGTTTCACTTTCAACAGCCAATCAGAGCGATCGTAGCCACGGGGGGGTGAAGCCACCCCCCCTAGGCTGAAGTACCACTCCCCCTGTCCCTGCAGATCAGGTGAAATTGGAGTTAACCCTTTCACCCGATCTGCAGGGACGCGATCATTCCATGACGCCACATAGGCGTCATGGGTCGGATTGGCACGGGTTTTCATGACGCCTACGTGGCGTCAAAGGTCGGGAAGGGATTAATAAGTGGGATTTCTTGCCTTATAAATGGGGTTGGGACCTTCAGTTGTGTTGAGCAGAAGTCTGGTGGATACACAGCTGATAGTCCTACTGAATAGACTGTTAGAATTTGTATTATGGCAAGAAAAAAGCAGCTAAGTAAAGAAAAAACGAATGGCCATCATTACATTAAGAAATGAAGGTCAGTCTGTCCGAAAAATTGGGAAAACTTTGAAAGTGTCCTCAAGTCCAGTTGCAAAAACCATCAAGCGCTACAAAGAAACTGGCTCACATGAGGACCGCCCCAGGAAAGGAAGACCAAGAGTCACCTCTGCTTCAGAGGATAAGTTTATCCGAGTCACCAGCCTCAGAAATCGCAGGTTAACAGCAGCTCAGATTACAGACCAGGTCAATGCCACACAGAGTTCTAGCAGCAGACACATCTCTACAACAACTGTTAAGAGAAGACTTTGTGCAGCAGGCCTTCATGGTAAAATAGCTGCTAGGAAACTACTGCTAAGGACAGGCAAAAAGCAGAAGAGACTTGTTGGGGTTAAGAAAACAAGGAATGGACATTAGACCAGTGGAAATCTGTGCTTCAGTCTGATGAGTCCAAATTTGAGATCTTTGGTTCCAACCATGTCTTTGTGCGACGCAGAAAAGGTGAATGGATGGACTCTACATGCCTGGTTCCCACCGTGACGCATGGAGGAGGTGTGATGGTGTGGGGGTGCTTTGCTGGTCATGCTGTTGGGGATTCATTCAAAACTGAAGGCATACTGAACCAGCATGGCTACCACATCATCTTGCAGTGGCATGCTTTTCCATCCGGTTTGCGTTTAGTTGGACCATCATTTATTTTTCAACAGGACAATGACCCAAAACACACCTCCAGGCTGTGCAATGGCTATTTGACCAAAAAGGAGAGTGATGGGGTGCTACTCCAGATGACCTGGCCTCCACAGTCACCAGACCTGAACCCAATCAAGATGGTTTGGGGTGAGCTGGACAGCAGAGTGAAGGCAAAAGGCCAACAAGTGATAACCATCTCTGGGAACTCCTTCAAGATTGTTGGAAGACCGTTTCCGGTGACTACCTCTTGAAGCTCATCAAGAGAATGCCAAGAGTGTGCAAAGCAGTCATCAAAGCAAAAGATGGCTACTTTGAAGAACCTAGAATATAAGACATATTTTCAGTTGTTTCAAACATTTTTGTTAAGTATATAATTCCACATGTGTTAATTCATAGTTTTGATGCCTTCAGTGTGAATTTACAATTTTCATAGTCATGAAAATACAGAAAAATCTTTAAATGAGAAGGTGTGTCCAAACTTTTGGACTGTACTGTACATATAGTGAGGTCCTATGCACCATTGTATGGGTGCCATGGTATAAACTGAAGCTAATATTACATAATATGGATGTGTGCAATAACCAATTGCGGTGCATATTGAGCTTACAATATACTGACTTTATGTGGAGAATTCTTATTAAGATTAAAGACAGATAACCAGTTGATTAATATCCATTCAGCCAATCTCACTTAAGGCAATCAGCAATTGCCTCAAACTACGGTAATCATAAAACTGTTCATTCTCCATTCAGTATGTGCTCAAATGTATGGGCAAAAATGTAATACATGGGTAGACGGTGTTGCCAGAGTGGGGGATGCTCTTTTCAGAAGTTCTTCATTTTGTCACTCAAGTGTTCCCTCTTTATCTATAATTACCAGAAAGGAACTCTGAATGGGACGACACTAGTGTTGATTGAGCAGTGAAATGCTTGACTGCTCGATAATAATAATCTCTTTATTTATATAGCGCCAACATATTCCGCAGTGTTTTACAGTTTTTTGCACATATTATCATCGCTGTCCCGGATGGGGCTCACAATCGAAACCCTATCAGTATGTCTTTGGAATGTGGGAGGAAATCGGAGTACCCGGAGGAAACCCATGCAAACACGGGAAAAACATAAAAACTCCTTGCAGATGTTGTCCTTGGTGGGATTTCAACCCAGGACTCCAGCGCTGCAAGGTACTAGAACGTTGGACGTTCTCGACTCGAGTAGCGATCATAATGGAAGTGAATGGCAAACTTGCGCATTTTTCCAATGGATGTAAAGATTCTCTCTCTCTGCACCCATTCAGATAATTTACTTACAGGGATCCTAGCACTCGAGCATCATGTGATACTTGGCACTGCTCGCTACTTAAGTGAGCACCCCAATGCTCGATCGAGTATCGAGCAGTGCCGAGCATGCTCGACCATCACTAGACAACACATTAAAGTGATCTGTTTCCTCTGCTGTATACTAATGATGCGCTCCATATGTATAGTAAGTGTTAATAGCTGTGTTCACTCAGTATACAGTTCAGTGAATGGCAGTGTATACTTTTGGTCATCAATATCACATCGGTGGAGGTCCAACACCCAGCACTACTATTGATCACCTGTTGTTTTCATCACACTGCTTAAGAGCTATTTCAGGGTACTGCAGTTCAATTCCAATTCAAGTGAATGCAGGATGAGTAGTAGTAACAAGGGGCAGTCCCTAAATCGTGTGTGGTGCCTAGCAGTTCCAGCTCTGTGTGCTGCTTACATCTGGCCACCACTGGCTCAAATTATATCGCATCGGTGAGGGTGGCGGTCATCAATATGCTCAATCAGGGGGGCGTGGCCTAGCTGCAGATGGAGTAGGTCACACAGAGTGGGAGCTCCATGTCCAGGAACCCTAAAGCGGCTCATATCCTCTTCCCGGCGGACTCTCTGTCTCCTATAATACCGGCATCGCTCCCTGGTGCGGCGGTGAGTGTATGGGGAAATCCAGAGCCGGTGCACGCGACCCGTCCAGGCGGATTATAGATTTCAAAAATAATAATAAAACAGTGGCGCAAAGTGTCACAATTGTAAAAAATCCTGCAGCGAAACCAACAATTCCCCACGAAAAAAATTGTAAAATAAAAGAAATATTATACATATATACACATAGCGTGTATAAAGGTTCGCGCTGGAAAAAACAAGTGTATCCACTAGAAGGCTGTCTGTATGAAGAGTCTGTCACACACAAATGAAAGTCTAATATAACAGTCCCAATCAAGCTGCTGCGTGACCATAGAAATACTTGTAACTCACCCACTGCAATAAGGGTAACACACAGCGGCTAGTGATCCTGTCCTGCTGCAGCAGGTGTCCGTCCAAAAGAATCTTCTAGTGTAGTAAGTCCAGTAGTGAATCCAGTAGTAAATCGAAGCTTCTGACTGCCCCGGCCGAAAGCAGTCACAGTTCACCGGGTAACGAGTCAAGGCGGTGGTCCAGCTAAACCGACGCCGCGTGTGAAGCGAACAGTGCGCACAGCGACGGTGCAGGACCTGTGTGACGTGACACTCACGTGACCGCCGCTAGAGTCCGGTGATAAGTACGGAATGCGGTGAGGACCTCTATCCTACGCGTTTCGGAGACACCTGTCTCCTTCATCAGGGATGGTCCTCACCCCACAAAGAGTCCCTTTATAACATCTCCCGCAATCCGCTTCATTATTGGAATCCAAAAAGTTCAACTCCAGCATTAAGACCTCTTGGTGCAGTGGTGTCCAATGCGAAGATCCATTTCGTCTCAGCTCTGGACATGGCCTTAATGTAGTTGCCACCTCTCCATTGTTTATGCACCACCGCAATACCTGTAACCTCCATGTCCTTTATTTGTCCCCCATGATGGTGTATAAAATGTTTCGAAAGTGGATGACCCATGAATTATAGATGATTATAGATTTCTTTGCAGCCTCCCCTCGGCTGCTGCAGGATCCCAAGATGGCGCCGTCCTCACCCAGAGCTTCCCGCTCCTCGCAACGCAACGCTCAGGCGTCGCTTTCGGGCGCTTCTTCACTCTCTGGTGGTGCGGTTTCCGACGCTGCAGCGTCATATTCTCCTGACGCCCCGGTAACTGCTGCTTTACTTAAGGATTTGCTTGGGGATCTCAGGACCTCCATTCAGGAAGACATCCGCACCATGCTGGCAGAACTGAAAGGAGAGGTAGTGGAGCTGGGGAACCGTACGGATCGTCTGGAGCGCAAGATGGTGGAGCTGATCTCCTCTCATAATGAATTATGGGACGCTCAGGAGTCACTGCAAGACCTGCTCACTAAAACCCACGCTAAGACTATGGATTTAGAAGATACATCCAGAAGGAACAATGTTAAGCTTAGAGGCATTGGAGAATCTATCCTTCCGGGAGACTTGAAAGCTTTCTTGCAGGATTTTGTTGCGGCTGCTCTCCCTCACTTTGCCTCAAAGGACATTATAATTGATCGTATACACCGGATCCCTAAGCCGACTGGTCTGGGGCCTTCGGTGCCAAGAGATGTGCTCGCCCGCATACACTTCTACGAAATGAAAGATAACTTTCTCCAAGCTCTGAGGAAGAATCCTGCTCTGCCTGAAAGATTTGCATCCATCACCGTCTTCCCGGACCTATCTCCAGGCACCTTGGCTCTCCGTAAAGCTTTTGGACCCTACACGGCTGCTCTCAGGGAAAAAGGCATTCCATATTGCTGGGGATTTCCCACTAAGCTTCTCATCCGCAAAGATGGATCCATCACCACCTGCCTGACCCCGTCCCACATGGCGTCTGCATTAGCTGGATGGGGCCTGCCGGCTCCTGGTTCCCCAATCTCGAAGGGCCCCTCTGGGTCTGGGAGTGGCCATAATCCCAAGGCCCGTGTTGCATCGGACTGGGAGGTCGCTTGAAGAATATTACAACTTTTGGTTCCTGGCTATTTCCCGCACTATTTGGGTATTTTCCTTTTTTTTTATTCCTCTCTTGAGGTTTGCTTTTTTTTTTTTTTTTTTGTCTCCATATGCTGTTTTGGTCTCCTTGTGGGAGTATTTGCAGCATTTCAATTTTTTGCCCCATAGGTGAACTGTTTTTTTCTGATTTTCACCTTCTGGATTCAGGATTTGCCTGGATGGACCTTGATGTCCTAATCTTCGTGTTGTATGTTCTGTTTATCCTTCCCTCCCCCTTCCCACCCTCCCGGTTCCCCCCACACATGTTCTGGTCTGCAGCTCTCTTGTTGTTTCTTTTTGTGCATATTTCATTGGTGCTCAATATGTGCTAAGTTTATTTATACTGTTTTACCATGAGTGTTTCGTTGTATTCCATTAATGTAAATGGTCTCAACTCCCCGGGCAAGAGGTCGATTGTCTGGAGGCATCTGAGTAAATCTCGTCGGGACATTATATGTCTTCAAGAAACACACTTATTGGAATGTGACAATGCTAGAATGTACTCAGGTCTATATCCACATCAATTCTTTGCAAATGGTCCGTCAAAGAAGGCGGGAGTAGCGATTTTCTTTAGCAAAGCCAATGCCTTCCAACTGATCCGTTCCATTGTGGATCTGATGGGTAGGTTCATTGTGGTCATTTGTCTGATTAATAATGCCCCCTATACCATTGCGTCAGTTTATGCCCCTAATGCCGGTCAACTAAAATTTTTGGAGGGTTTTTTTCATACTTTACAGGACATCCAACATGGTCACAAACTGATTGCTGGGGATTTTAATGTGCCAATGTCTAAGGTGTTGGATTGCTCTACCGCTTCCCTGTCAAGGAAGGAGGCGGGGCCGCTAATCAACTCATTTAAGCTACATGACATATGGAGGTATCTGCATTGTGGCGAGAGAGATTACACGTTCATGTCTCCCAGACACGGTTCCTATAGTAGGATTGACTATGCATTTCGGCAGATATTGGTAGTATCACGTGGTCAGATCATGCCCCGGTGTCTCTTACTTTGAGGGACCCTCTTGCTATTAGACCTCCCGCACACTGGCGTCTCAATACTCATCTTCTCACTGATCAACTAAATTCCCAGTTTATAGAGAGAGCCTTACAAGAGTTCTTCTCCTCTAATGATACGCCGGATGTGCGGGATGATACCCTTTGGTTTGCTCACAAGGCGGTTGCTAGGGGTTGCTTTATTAAAATGGCTGCAACAGCTAAGAGGAAATATAACTCGACCCTTCAGTCAGCCCTGAATGAACTAGCTCGTCTTGAGTCTGTCCATAAGATGTCCCCTAGCCCGGCGCTCTTTTCTGATCTTTCTAAAACTCGCATGCATGTTCGTCAATTACTTCTGCATAAAGCTGAGAATACCATGAGGAAAACCAAGGCCAGATTCTATGCAATGGGTGATCGGGCGGGTGCTGTTCTTGCTAGGCGGGTCAGGAGGAGAGAGGCTCAATCCAAGATTCCATTCCTGCTTGGGTCTGATGGCTCCCGTGTCCACAATCCCATCCATATTGCTGAGGAGTTTGCTTTGTACTACTCCTCTCTCTATGATCTTAGTTCTGACCCGGGGGTCCCTCAGCCCTCGCCGGAGCTAATTATGGCGTTCTTGGAGAGAGCTAATCTTCCCTCGGTTAATGCGGAGCAGCTTTCCTTTCTGAATTCTCCTATTGTTGAGTCTGAGCTTTCCCAAATTGTCAGGGACTCTAATAAATGCTCCTCTCCAGGCCCGGACGGTTTCCCTTTTCTTTACTATGCACAATTTCTCTCTGTCCTCTCCCCTTTTCTCCTTCGCTTATTTAACAACTGGGCGTCTGTTGGTAGCATCAGAGCGGAGGGGTTGGAGGCCTCCATCGCGACCCTCCCTAAACCGGGTAAGCCCACAACGTCTCCGGGAAATTTTCGCCCCATAGCCCTCCTGAATTGCGACGTTAAAATCTATGCTAAAATTTGGGCCAATAGATTGATAGCGGTGCTCCCTAGCCTTATACACCCTGACCAAGTTGGGTTTGTCCCTGGTAGGCAGACCAGAGATGGCACAAGACGACTGATTGATCTCCTAGATGTGGTGGAGAGGGAGGGTCTCCCCAGTGTATTCCTGTCTCTTGATGCCGAAAAGGCATTTGACAGGGTGCACTGGGGATATATCGAGCTCACGCTCGAGAGGTTTGGACTTACAGGACTGATTTCCAGGGCCATTATGGCTTTCTACTCTAATCCCTGAGCGTCGGTTTGCTCGGGCGGCTTTAAATCTCGGACATTCCCGATTTTAAATGGGACCCGTCAGGGCTGTCCCCTCTCCCCCCTTATTTTTGCTCTAATCATGGAGCCTATGGCTGCCTTAATTAGACAGTGCCCTGATATTAAGGGGGTGCGAGTTGGGGAGACTGAACATAAAATTGGACTTTACGCTGACGACGTAGTGTTGACTTGTACCTCGGCCTTAAATTCACTGAACGCAATCACCTCAATTTTATCCCAATTTTCTGTGGTATCATATTATAAACTTAATTTGACTAAATCCATTATTTTCCCCCTTTTTCTTCCGGCTGATCTCCAAATTCAAATTCAATCTAAATTTGCGTTTATTTGGGCCCCTATGGGGTTTTCGTACCTGGGCGTCCGGATAACTAGGTTGGATAGCATCGTTCGTTCTAATTGCGAGGAAACTATCGCTGAAATTAGGAGGGGGATAGACCAAATATTGAGCTCCTCACTCTCGTGGATGGCCCGTATACAATCCGTTAAAATGCTATTTCTCCCCAAAATTATCTATTTATTTCGGTGTCTTCCCCTCTCCATACATTCCAAATTTATCTCGGCTTTCCAATCGATCATAGATCGGTTTATTTGGAATAACAAGCCACACAGGATTAAGCGCCAAATAATGTCCCTTCCATACTCTATAGGTGGTTTGGGTGCTCCCTCGATCCAGTCTTATTATAGAGCGGCAATCTTGGAGCCTCTTTAGCTTTGGTGGGAGGGGAACTCACAGTTACCCTGGGTGCTCATTGAATCTCATTTCGCCCCCAGAAATTCTCTCAAACTACTTCTGGAGCTTTGGTTGCTCCAGGTCTTTCCTAGTGGCCCTACTCTCCGCTCTATCAAGACTGCCTCTAAAATGTGGATGTCAGTTTGCTCCTCCCAATTCCTATTTATGTATTACTATGTCTCCCTACAGGCCCTGGAATGTGCTATTGGACACACCTCTCTCCTCCTGGGAGGCGCGGGGGGTTCACAGGGTGGCTAACCTTTTTGACTCGGATGGCTTATTGTCATTTGAGGTCCTTGCGGGTAGATTTTCTCTCTCTGGCAGAGATTTTTTTCAATATCTACAACTCCACAGTTTTCTCAGGTCACGTCGGCTCTTCGGTGTCCCCCCGCCTCTCTCGGAGGACTCAGCACACCGGTTCTTTAGACCGGCCACTTTAGTACCCCATGGCGTCTCTATTATCTATAAGTCCCTTGTATCCCATGATATTCCTGCTAAGCTTCCTTTTATGATTTCCTGGGAGTCCTCTCTTGGTTTTGATGCACCTCTAGAGAACTGGTACTTTGCGATAGTGCACCCCTCTAAATATTCCTCGTGTATAGGCCACTTGGAGCAGTCCAAAAAGATCCAGCTGCAATGGTATCTAACCCCTGCTCGCTTGGCCAGGTTTGGTCCCTCTTTTTCCCCTCTCTGCTGGAGGGGGTGCGGGGCTATTGGTTCCGGTTCTCATATCTGGTGGTCCTGTCCGCGGATTCAGGTCTTCTGGCGTCAAGTTGAGAATCTGATCGCGGAGGTCATCCAGGTTCCTTTTGTTTTATCCGGGTGCCTGGCTGTTTTAGGTGTCTCCCTCGCGGGATTCCCCTCCCCTCTCCGTCCTATAATCTCTAATATTCTGATCGCTGCTAGACAATGTATAGCGAGTCATTGGAAATCTTCAGATATTCCATCTATGGCTATTTTGATTTCCAAGATTAACCTTCATTTTACCTATGAAGCAATTATGGCACAGAGCCTCTCCAAGAAAAATAAAGTGCTCTCCTGGTGGGATCCTTGGGTTTCCTCGGTCCACGTACCTCCGTCCGCCCTTGCTCTCATTTAGTAACTTTTGTAAGCTGTGATTTGTGCTATGGTTAATTCTGTATTTCTATGTTGGAATTGCTGTGATTCTGAACATTGTGTATTCTTCCCCCTTCCCCCTTGTTCCTTTTTCCTCTTTGTTTCCCCTGCGGGGGATATTATATGTACTTATTGCTTTATTGCTAATAAAAAGTTAATTGGTTAAAAAAAATATGCTCAATCAGCAATTGTCCAGTTAATGAAAAATGATGGTCTCTCTAAATATTAGATCAATGGACTTCTGAATTTCATTCCCCTGCATATTGGCTGCTTGAAGAAGCCTCAATACATCACGTGATTGAGACAAAGCTGCAATACCAAGCCCTGCATCCATTAACACTACAGAAGAGCAGCGGCCCACTTCAAATAGCTGATCTGCAGAAGGGCCAAGAGTCAGCTCCCCGCCAATAAAATATTGCTGACCTATTCCAAGGAGGGACCATCATTTTTGAAGGACTGGAAAACTCTTAAATGGCAACTTTTCCATACAGCACTTACCTCCACCACAGGGTTTGGAGCATGGAGACCAACTTTTTAACGCCCACTCGTAAGTATCAAGTTCTTCCTGCAGAACGTTGTTATTGTTTATTGAAGGCAAAGAGTCTTCATGAATTATGTATTTATATGTCAGGCTGGATTTTGTGTCATTCTCTTGAGGTATAACCTTTAGGAGGCATAACATGGAGACAGTGTTACATTTTTGTACAAAACACCATGAAATGCTGTGTTCTGACAGGGCAAAGGAATCAGGACATTTTGCATAAGAAGAACAAAACAATTCAGCTGCCAAATACTTTCTGTCAGCCAAGTAAACATTTTCTGTGACTTTTCCTGGTGTTTTACTTCAATAATATTAATGTGGTCTTGACTGTTAATGAACTGAAGAAACAGATCATTAGATCCATCGTTTTACATTCGCCTTTCAGAGCTCTTGGCAGTCAATAAACATTTAAGAAAAATAAATCAGACAAATGCTAGCAGATGGGATTTTCATTTGAGTGTTTGTCCCACTCTATGGCGTCCATTGTGCATACAATAAAGGGAACTTGAGCATAACAAGTTAAATGAGCAGCTTTATGTTTTATCATCAGATGTGTTAAAAGTGGTTACAATCTAAACATCATGAAAAAAAATACACCACACAAATCCCATAATTAAACTTGTGCACTTTTATCCCTACACCACAATCTCTAGTGAGAGATAAGGCCTCTTTCACACTTCCGTCTTTCTTTTTCCATCACAATGCGTCGTTTTGTGAAAAAAACGAATCCAGCAAATGTTTCTGCAGGATCTGTTTTTTTCTCATAGACTTGTATTAGCGACGGATTGTGACGGATGGCTATCCGTTTCATCCGACGTGCACTGGATCCGTTGGAAAACTGCTGTCCGCGAGCGGAGAAAACGTTCAGAGGAACGTTTTTTCTGCATGTCGGAAAATCGCTCAGCGACGGGTTCCGCGCTGCCCGTCGTTAGCTATAATGGAAGCCTATGGACCCAGGATCCGTCGCTGACTGTGAAAATCAGGAATCCAGCGATGGGTTCTGTCTTTTGAAACTGAGCATGCATGGAAGAATTTCCTGTCAGGGAAATTCTCTCTCGCTTGTTCTCTCTCTCTTTCTACTATTGATGCTGCCTATGCAGCATCAATAGTAACAAGATATAATGTTAAAAATAATTAAAAAAATAAAAAAATCGCAATATTCTTACCTTCCGGCGTCCCGTGCAGCGTTACCGATACTCGCGATGCTCCCGGCAGCTAGCGTTCCAATGGATGCATTGCGAAATGACCCGATGACATCGCAATCTCGCGAGACCGCTACATCATCAGAGGTCATTGCATGCAAGGCATTACTGGGAACGCTAGCTGCCGGGAGCCGGAAGGTAAGAATATTGCGGTTGTTTATTATTTTTAAACCTGGGTTGTGTTGTGTATGCATTTTCGCAGCGGAAAACCGCTGCGAAGACGCATACACAACAGGTGCACATAGCCTCGACGGGTCCGTCAGAAAAATGGGCCCAGTGCACCAGTTTTTTACAATCTGCACAGGATCCGTCATTTCAACATTTTGACTGATCCTGTGCAGATTGTAAAAACGGAAGTGTGAAAGAAGCCTAAGACTTTAGGAAGACAATAGTAAATTCAACTGCAGCATTAGTTTACAGTTAGAAGCATTTCATATTAGCTCTCGTTCAGAAAAAGAGAGTAAGGGGCATGTGTTGTGTATGTATAGTATTTGTATGCGTGGTGTGTAAATGTGTGTGGAGTGTACTGTGTTCTGCGTGTGTTCTTTGCATGGGGTTGATGCAGTGTTGTGTGGTTTGTGCATGTGTAGTATTTTGTGTATTGTGTGTGTTTTGTGTGTGGTGTGTGTGATGTGTTTAAGGATGCATGTGTCGTGTGTATGTGTAGTATTTGTATGTTTGTGGTGTGTATTGTGTGCTGTGTGTTGTTTGTATGGGGTTGATGGATGTGTTATGTGTGTTTAGTGTTTGTATGCGTGTTGTGTTTATTGTGCTGTGTGATGTGTGTGCTGTGTGTGGTGAGTATGTGTTGTGTGCATGGTGTGCATGTTGGGTATATGATGTTCGTGTTGTGTGTGTCAATATGTTGTATTGAATATTATTTACAGCATATAGATATAGGAGAGATGATTCTGTTAGCTGGTGTAGGTTTGTGATTGTTATAAGAGTTTCAATGTATCTTTTTTACTACATCATATTTTTGGCACTGCGCTGTGGTTTTAAGTTTTCATCACAGACTGCACAACGCTCCTGTTCTTAAAATCGCCGCTGATGGATGAGCATGTGACCAAATCCGTCAGCTTCCTCATATTTAAACACTGCCGATGGGAAAGATGTTTTTAATTGGAGGAGGCTGCTGGTGGAGGAGCATGTGACCAGATCAATACATTTTGAGAACAGGACTGCTGTGTAATCTGTGAAGAAGGCTGTACTAATAAGCAGGAGTTTCAAATAATCATGTCCCAAGCACATTAAAGGGGCTTTCCACTACTAGGACAACCCCTTCTTGATCAAAATGTTTGAGGCAGATAAAGTAATAAAGCCTACACACGCCGTTCCCGTGGTGTTGACACTCTGTCTCCCGGCGCTCGCATGCGGATGCTGTGACACATGGCGAAGGCACCCAATCAGTGCCAGTGTCACTCTCCCTGCCTCCTGTCAAATTGAGGAGGAAGAGGAAGTCTGAGATCAGCTGCAGCCCGGACTTCCTCTTCATGTTCAATTTGTCCGAAGACAGGGACAGTGACGCCAGCGCTGATTGGGCGCCAGCATCACATTTAACTGTGTCAAGTGAGCCCTGGGAGACAGAGTGTTGACACCGGGAGAGTGGCACCGGCGGTGGAGGTGAGTATAAGTTTTTATTTTCTGAAGGCCAAGCAAGGAGTACGAGAAGAAGTTGTCCAAGTAGTGGACAACTTCTTTAACTCTCCAAAATGGAGTTTTGTACTGGTCTTGTGGTGTTAAACAGACTTAGCTCTAAAGAGTAGTCAATCCATAGGATGCAGTACTGGCAGCAATCCAGAATCAGCTCTGAAAGCAGATTTTATGGACCCCATTACTTTCTACTTTAAAACTTGAGAAAGTGCAACCAAAACCATGGATTAAATCTTGTATGCAGTACTATTTATTTTTACAATTATTAGAAAACAGGGATTTTTGTGGACTCACCATAAAATCCTTTTCTCAGAGACACTCATTGGGGGACACAGGACCATGGGTGTATGCTGCTGCCCCTAGGAGGCTGACACTAAGCGAATACAAAAAAAGTTAGCTCCTCCTCTGCAGTATATACCCTCATGCTGGCTCCACAAGGACCAGTTCAGTGCAAAAGCAGTAGGAGAACACAAAATAAATCTAATACAAGGTACAACATGTGTAAAAAAAGACCCAAACATCAAACAGAGCCATCAGGCCAAAGGGCGGGTGATGTGTCTGTGTCCCCAATGAGTGTCTTGGAGAAAAGGATTTTACGGTGAGTACACAAAAATCCCTGTTTCTCTTTCACCTCATTGGGGGACACAGGACCATGGGACATCCAAAAGCAGTTCCTGGGTGGGAAATTGACCCAATGGAATAAGCCACAAATACCAACTGTCTACAGGTGTGCTACCGCCGCCTGCAGAATTTTTCTGCCCAGACTTGCCTCTGCTGAGGCCTGAGTGTGGACATTGTAACGTTTTGAAAATGTATGGAGGCTAGACCAGGTTGTAGCATTGCAAACCTGCTTTGCCAATGCCTGGTGCCGAAGGGCCCAAGAGGTGCCCACTGACCGCGTGGAGTGTGCTCTGATCCCTGCTGGAATAGGCTTGCCTCTGACGTGGTAAGATTCCTCAATCGCCGAACGAATCCACCTGGCTATTGTTGACTTTGAAGCAGCAAATCCCTTCTTGTGACCATAGGGGGAGCATGAACAGCATGTCCGTCTGGTGAAAGGGTGCTGTCCTTGACACATATCTTCTGAGAGCACTTACTAGATCCAAAGTGTGAAGGGCCTTTTCCACCCGGTGTACTGGTGCCGGACAAAACGAGGACAAAACAATGTCCTCGTTAATGTGAAAAGAGGAGACGACCTTTGGGAGAAACAAAGGGGCTGGCCTTAGAACCACTTTATCCAGGTGAAAAAAACGGGGCTTGGCAGGAAAGAGCAGCCAACTCCGAAACCCGCCTGATAGACGTTACCGCGACAAGTAAAACAACCTTACATGAGAGGTAAGTTAACGAGACATCCTGTAGTGGCTCGAAGGGAGATTCCTGTAGAACACCTAGGATCAGGCTAAGGTCCCAGGTGTCCAAGGGAGCTCTATAGGGCAGTACTACAAGGAAGACCCCCTAAATGAAAGTCTTCACCTGCAGATTGATGCAATCCTGCACTGAAATAAGACGGACAAGGCTGAGATCTGTCCTTTCAGGGAACTTGGCGCTAGACCCAAGTCCATGCTGGTTTGAAGAAACTCTATAATGTTAGGAATGGAAAAAATGAGTGGAGGATGACCGCAGTCTCTGCACCACACAAAAAAGAACTTCCAAGTGCGGTGATAGAGCGCTAATCATCGTGGTAACTACATCCCAGGAGAACCCGGCCAGGGTCAGGACCCAGGATTCAATGACCAAGCTGTTAAACACAGAGCCCCTGAGTTCTGATGGTAGATCGGACCCTGGGAAAGTAGGTCCAGTCTATCCGGTAGCCGCCAGGGGACATTGGCAACTAGTTGCATTAGCTCTGCATACCATGCCCGACAAGGCCAGTCTGGGGTGACTAGGATTACTGGGACCCCTTCCGATTTGACCTTCTGGATGACTTTCGGAAGCAGCGGCAATGGTGGAAATGCGTATGGTAGCTGGAACTGATTCTATGGAAGGACCAAGGCATCCACGCTAATAATGGCCTTTGGGTCTCAGGATCGAGCGACAAACTCGGGCACCTTGGTGTTTAACCTGGAGGCCACCAGATCCTCATCCGGGGTTCCCCAGCAGTGACAAAACTGCTGAAGAACCTCTGGATGGAGAGACCATTCCCCGATGAAAGACCCTGCTGGCTGAGAAAGTCCGCTGCCCAGTTCTCTATGCCTGGTATGTGAACTGCTGAGATCACTGAATGGTTTTTCTCTGCCCAGCAGAGGACGTGTTCTACTTTGCGCATGGTCGCTCTACTGCGGGTGGCCCCTTGATGATTGATATAAGCCACGGCCTTGACATTGTCTGACTGAATTCAGACTGGGCGCCCGCCATAAAGCCCACCGAATTGCCCGAATTTATAGGAGATTGATTGGAAGGCGTGACTCCCAAGGCGACCAGCGCCCCTGAGCCGTGTGGTGATGGAAAACAGCTCCCCAGCCGAGGAGACTGGCGTCGGTAGTGACCACCTGCCATTGATCCAGGGAGAAGCATTTCCCCTGAAGGAGGGAAGAATTCAGCGTCCACCACCTGAGTGCCTGCCTGACCCGGGTGGACAGACAGCATGGGCAGTCGAGAGAAAACGGCCTCTTATCCCAGGTTGCCAGCAGCGCATGCTGCAAGGGGCGGAGGTGAAACTGGACAAACGGAACAGCTTCCATTTTTCATAGGACCCTCATGCCGAATTGGATGGAACGAGGAATTGGCCAACGGAGTGCCTGAACTTCCAGATGAGTGGCTAGGACCTTGTCTTGAGGGAGAATCACCAACCCTTGGGAGGTGTCCAAGATCATTCCTAAGAAGGAAATTTTCTGAGCTGGGACAGGAGAAGACTTGCTCAAGTTTATGAGCCACCCCAGGCAGTGTATCCAACATGATGCGGACGCATTCTTTGCAAGCCTGAAAAGACGATCCCTTGATCAGGACATCGTCTAAGTATGGCAAGATGACCATGCCCCGAGAATGCAGAATGGACATGACAGCCGCCATGACTTTTGTGAACACCCTGGGAGTTTTGGCTAGTCCGAAGGGCAGGGCTGCAAACTGAAAGTGTAGCCCACGGACAGCAAAACGCAGGAACCTTTGATGAGAGGGAAAAATGGGAATATGAAGACAGGCGTCTTGGATGTCGATAGACGCCAAGAACTCACCCCTTTCCATCAAAGAGATGACAGAGCAGAGGGACTCCATCTTTAGGTCCAGAATGGGCCTTACAGTTCCGTCCTTTTTTGGAACCACAAACAGGTTTGAGTAGAACCCCTGGAATCTTTTGTTTTTCAGCACAGGAATGATAACCCTGTTGACTCGATGACCTGAAAAAAGGATTGGGCGTGTGCCTCCACTTTGGGGGTACGGGAAAGAAAAAACATTTTGGGGGTGGGAGCAAAACTCTATTTTGTATCCAGAAGACACCAGATCTCTGACCCATGCTTCGGAAATTACGCGGAGCCAGACGTTGCGAAACCAGAGCAGGCGACCGCCCACTCTGCTGGTGTCGACCGGAAAGAGTCTCAAGTCATTTGGTTGAAAATCTGTGGGACCTGGATCCCTTAGATCTGGACTGGTTGGGATTGTTCTTCCACAATGGGTTGGTTTTGTAAGAGACTTGACGATCTCTGTCCTCCTGAGCGGGGCGGTCCGAGCCAGAGGGATTGGGATGAGGTGGCCCACCCGGGGCTGCGAAAGGGCCGAAAGCGCATCTGTGTCTGGCGACGAAAGGGTTGCCTAACCTTATGTTGGGGGAGGATGTTACTTTTTCCGCCTGTGGTGTCTGAGATAAGCTGGTCGACCTTCTCACCAAATAACTGGCCGCTTTGGTAAGGCAGACAAGTTAGGGACTTTTATGAAGTAGAGTCTGCTCGCCATGTCCTGAGCCACATTGCTTTCCTAATAGAAATAGCATTTGCAGCCGCATGCGCCATGCAGTTAGCCACGTCCAGGGATGCATTAACCAAAAAGTCCCCATCCAAAGTGATTTGATCAGCAAGATCAGCAGCCTCCGGTGGAAGGTCAGTACCCTGCAAAGCTCTGTTTAGAGACTCCGCCCAGGATACCATGGCCTTAGCCACCATGTTGCAGTGAAGGAGGGGGACAGCGCTGAGCCCAACACCTCGAAGACTAAGCAAGCAAGGCTCTCTATTAGGTGATCTGTGGGATCCTTGATGGAGGATCCGTTAGGTAAAGACAGCAGGGTTTTGGAGGCCAAACGCGATACGGGTGGATCCACTGGGGGGATTCTGCCCAGTTTTTGCGAAGATCTGAAGCAATAGGGTATCTCTCTTCAAGTGCCTTCTGGCCTGAAAAATGCTTGTCTGGCCATTCCCTATGCTGCTTCACTATGTCCTCGAACTCAGGGTGACTGCCGAACATCCTATGGGAACATTTGGCCTGTTTAAAGGACACTTTGTGGCCTGTGGTAAGAGTGGATTCCTCATCAATCCCTAGGGTTTGATTGACAGCCTCAATGAGACTATCAACTGTCTCCTGATAACCAGGCGCATCTAGATTGAGGGGCCCATCAGAATCGTAGTCTGAGTGCTGCTCGCTACCAACCTCTGGTGAGAGGGAGCAAAAGATGGAGCTCATGGGTGCCGAGGCACCGGAGGGCCCGGGAGACGCAGTATGGAATAGTTTTCTGGCTGCCTGTGCATGCTTTGAGTGAGAGCGGCCCCTGCAGGCCGATGGATCCTGCGAGATGGAGGATCTCTCTGAGACAGGCGAGCTGTCCTTACCCCTGTCGGGGGCCTGAAGAGACTCAATTGCTGTAGCCAGTGATGCCATAGCATGCGACAGAGACGAGGCCCATTCAGAAAGTCCAGGTACACGGGGATCAGAGGGCTCCTGAGCGCTTTCGGGATCGCAGGCTTCGCATAATTGCTCATTCTGGAAGGAAAGCAGAGTGACAGGAGGTACATGATACGAAAAATACCATATGGGACTTGTTGGATCTTCTTGACATGCTGTACCCCTGGCTAATACCTTGTTAATATGGGCTATATACTGCTGGGAGGCTGCTATAGTGCCATAGTACTAAGTGCCAGCGCAGCCTATTCTGATATAGGGCTGCAGCGCTTACCCCAGGTCCTGTACCCGTGAACGTCCTGGAACTGCGGAGATCGTGTGAGATCTGCGGCTGGTCGGTGGTGCCCTCATCCAGATTCAAAAAAGGCGCCTCTCTGAGAAGCGCTGGGCAAGTGGACGGGGCCACCGGAAATACGCGTTTGCAGGCAGGGCTGCCGGAAAAACGCGTGCTAGGGGGGCGGAGCTACCAGCCTGCAGCCTAGTACAGGCCAAAGCCGGGAAGTAAAGTTACAGCGCCAGCACGACGCCAATGTGAAGCAGCTGGATAGGAACGCAATGCTGCAGGATTACTCCCAGCACCCCTTCTTCATATAATCACTCCATGAAGATCCAGGTTAGAGGCGAGGGGGCTGTAATATGGGTGGTGCAGGTACCCTCAATCCATCCTCCTTTGTAAGGGATGAGGACCGTCCGCATCCTTCCATCACCACAGTAGAAAACATTGGTGATGCAGTGGGGGCTGCACAGACTAAATCTGTGCCTCTGTACAGCCTAGGATTTCACTACCTTAGGGTGGACAGGGCTGTGTTCGGCAAAATGTCCCACGTCGCAGGAGAGGATTCGTGGAGGCGACACTTCACGTACTCGCCTGTTGTTGGTTTGGGGAGATCGGACCCTTTCAATAGGGTCTGTCGCCCCACCTTGTCTTCGTAGACAGACAGAAAAGAAAAAAAAGGTGGTCTGAAAAAGCAGACCAGTGTGCCTCCTACAGACACTAAGCATGAACTGATCCTTGTGGAGCCAGCATGAGGGTATATACTGCAGAGGAGGAGCTAACTTTTTTCGTATTCACTTAGTGTCAGCCTCCTAGTGGCTGCAGCATACACCCATGGTCCTGTGTCCCCAATGAGGTGAAGGAGAAATACAAATTTTGCTTTTGAACAAGAATACTAAACATATCCCAGATTTCATCATCCTCACTTTCCAGCCTGTACTTGATTCAGAAGACAAAAGACTAAAGTTCAACATGATAATGTTATATAGGTAGTAAAAAATTGTATGTGCATCTAGTTGAACCATGGGATGGGAGAGGATGTGGATGAAGGGAAGGTGTGAGGCTAGTTGTCAGATGGACAATCATTCAATAAATTGTTGACTATTACTCCTTACTTTACCAACAAAATCAATAGACTACTCTGCCAACTCCTGCATGTAAGTATTGGGAGGTCAAAATAAAAGGGAACTGCTATTACTTACCAGCACCACAATAGGATCATGCAATGGCCCATCAGTGTGTACAGTCTCAATGTCATCTTCAATTATGTACTCCCATTCAACACCGAGATCTATGAAGGACCGAGACTTGGCGTCTTCACCTTTTCCATTCAGAATATAATGTCCTGTTGCCTGGTTTTTAATGGCTTATAGAAGGAAACATTTATTTAATTGTGCGCAACAAAAAAACAGTCACATAAATTACTAGACCCATGAGGTACAGCCCTAGAGAATTGTTATATGTGTCATGCCATGCCATAAACACATAAATGCTATCCAAAGCAAGATAGCATTATGTTTTACACATAATACAAGTAAGGAACACATACCTAGGAGTGTATATGTTTATGGGCAAAGAAATCAACAATATTACAAAATGAAAACACACACACACACATATATATATATATATATATATATATACTGTATATATATATATATATATATATATACACTGTATATATACTATATATATATATACACTGTATATATACAGTATATATATATATATATATATAGTTATGAATAATAATAATAATAATAATAATAATTTTTAAATTATATGTTATAATTATTTGTCTAGCTTTGCGAAAATGCATTCTTTCTCTTGCGCAGAATCTTTGATACAAGAGACAATAACAAGCAATCCTCAAATAACCACTAACTATAGGGCTATGTTCACTTGCAGTGTTTCGCCCACAGTACCTTTTCCTAAAGTTTTATTCATCAAAATGTTTCAATAAAGCCGCAAAAAGTTTGTTGTGTTTTTTGCAGCGTATTTTCACTTTCACGATGCTTTCTATAGTTGCAAAGAATGCTGCAAACGCCATAAAAATGCTGAAAGGTGCTTCTCACAAAATTAGAATATCAACAAAAAGTTAATTTATTTGTTCTTCAATACAAAAAGTGAAACTCATATATTATATAGAGTCATTACTAGTGTTGAGCATTCCGATACCGCAAGTATCAGGTATCGGCCGATATTTGCTGTATCGGAATTCCGATACCGAGATCCGATATTTTTGTGGTATCGGGTATCGGTATCGAAACAACATTAATGTGTAAAATAAAGAATTAAAATAAAAAATATTGCTATACTCACCTCTCCGACGCAGCCTGGACCTCACCGAGGGAACCGGCAGCGTTGTTTGCTTAAAATTCGCGCGTTTCCTTCCTTACGTGAAGTCCCGGCTTGTGATTGGTCGCGTGCCGCCCATGTGGCCGCGACGCGACCAATCACAGCAAGCCGTGACGTAATTTCAGGTCCTTCAGGATTTTAAAATTACGTTCCGGCTTTGTGATTGGTCGCGTCGCGGTCACATGGGCGACGCGACCAATCACAAGCCATGACGTCACGGGAGGCTGGACACGCGCGCATTTTAAAATGTAAAAAATGTATCTTCAGTAAATGCACTAAGTACTTGGTGGGGACTACTTTTGCATAAATTACTTCATCAATGCGGCGTGGCATGGAGGCGATCAGCCTGTGGCACTGCTGAGGTGTTATGGAAGCCCAGGCTGCTTTGATAGTAGCCTTCAGCTCATCTGCATTGTTGGGTCTGGTGTCTCTCATCCTCTTCACAATACCCCATAGATTCTCTATGGGGTTAAGGTCAGCTGAGTTTGCTGGCCAATCAAGCACAGTGATAATGTTGTCTTTATACCAGGTATTGATACTTTTGGCAGTGTGGACAGGTGCCAAGTTTTGCTGGAGAATGAAATTTCCATCTCCAAGAAGCTTGTCGGCAGAGGGAAGTATGAAGTGCTCTAAGATTTCCTGGTAGACGGCTGACTTTGGTCTTGATAAAACACAGTGGACCTACACCAGCAGATGACATGGCTCCCCAAACCACCACTGATTGTGGAAACTTCACACTAGACCTCAAGCAGCTTGGTGTTGTCTATTGGTCATGAGTGGCTTGACACAAGGAATACGACACTTGTAGCCCATGTCCTGGATACATCTGTGTGTGGTGGCTCTTGAAGCAATGACTCCAGAAGCAGTCCACTCCTTGTGAATCTCCTCCAAATTTTCTTAACAATCCTTTCAAGGCTGCGGCTATCCCGGTTGCTTGTGCACCTTTTTCTAGCACACTTTTTCCTTCCACTTAATTTTCCATTAATATGCTTGGATATTGCACTCTGTGAACAACCAGCTTCTTTAGCAATGACCTTTTGTGGCTTATCCTCCTTGTGGAGTGTGTCAATGACTGCCTTCTAGACATCTGTCAAGTCAGCAGTCTTCACAATGATTGTGGAGCCTGCTGAAACAGACTAATGGACCTTTTTAAATGCTAGGAAGCCTTTGCAGGTGTTTTTGTTAATTATTCTAATTTACTGAGATAAGGACTTTTAGGTTTTCATTGACTGCAAGCCATAATCATCAAGATAGTCAGAAATAAATACTTGGAATAGATCACTGTATTTGTAATGACTCTATATAATATATAAGTTTCACTTTTTGTATTGAAGAACTTAAGTAAATTAACTTTTTGATGACATTCTAATTTTGTGCGAAGCACCTGTATGTGTCATACGTAATCTCAGGTATCTGATGATTCTTTTTCTGTAAAACTCACGCCTCAAGGGGGCAGCAAAGCCCTTTTCAGGTCTTAAGATTAGCGAGACTTGGTGAAGTTAACAAGCTGTACTTTGGCTGCCATTTCTCTGGTAAAGAAAGTTGCAGTCACAGTAAGCTGGCACTCAATTATGTGTCCTCAGATGCCTCAGAAACACTATAGCAGAAAGTGTTAGGAAACCCTTAAATGGCTTATTAGTCACAAGCATTAGATTTGAATCATTATTTTTTTGACTGGGGGCTGATTATGTTTTCTGCACATACATATTTTCATAGCACCACACAATGTACACAGCATTTTGTCCTTGACCAAATTCAAAACGCTTGCTTACATCATTTCCATCTCCTCACCTAAATGTCCTAGCATATACATTATTCATAACACTGTGAAGAGATACGTTCTGTGCCTGAGCTCAAAATATCAGATTAAGATTTCATGAAAATGAATGATGTTCCCATTTGCCTACATAAAATGCTCTTCAGTCCCAGATGACATGGGTCATTTTCCAGCAACGTAATGTCTTGTTGGCAGAAAATCTGAAAAGCATTTCAATTTGCTTAATTTGGGGATTGCATTACAATAGTTAGATCCAGAAATGTTTTGATAGTGACACAAGTTTTTGCTTTTACCTAAATATATTCTATTTAAGATACATTAAATGATAATTAAAATGGGAGCAAGGTGCAAACACTTAGGGTTCATATCTATTACTGTAAAAAAACGGTCCGATATCGGTCGAGTAGGACGAGTGTCATGCAAGTTTCATGCGATTTTCTTGAAAGTACTATGCGATTTTTAGCACCTTGCATCCAAACCGAATGATATCCTATCTACATGCGAATGTGATCCGGTTGCAATGTGATTTCAGCATGAGCTTTTACACAGAGCAATTCTCAATGTCATTTAAAGAAATATTCTTCAATATATATATATACTGTATATATATTTATATATATATGTGTGTGTGTGTGTGTGTGTGTGTGTATAAATGTGTATATGTGTATATATTGTAAGATAGTGCTTACAGCTTGTGTTGGGGACACTCGCTTAGCAAAGGGATTCAGTCACACAGGCACGATTTTCTCCATTAAACAGTCCATGTGGTTTATTTACACGTCATAAACCGCCATGTTACACATCACACACATAGTTCATAGTACACGGCTTCCTTTATTTGACAGACACTACACCCGCCAGTCCTCTTCTGACTTGTTCCCGGGGTTGTCCGTGCGCCGTATCAATGTCTCTACTTACATAGCATTACACGACATTAGACTGCAGTCTCTAAACATGTTGCACCTCACTTCGTCCAGTTACCGTGGGAGACCACACAGTTCATTAACTTCCATGTAACATCATAGGCACTAGCTGTCTGTTCCACTGGAAGATACTCATCTGCCCATAACCCCCTTTATCTGGAGTTATCTTACAGGTAAGGTAACTCCACACGCTGACTCCTCATTAGTCCTCTCTCCCATGGAAGCTGCCTAACTGGGATCACCATCCTGGACAATGCCTTGCTCACCAGGTCACACGACAGTTCCAGACCCACAGAAGGACGGTAGCTTCCCCAACACAGTAGCCATCATAGGCTCTGCAGGACCATGGCCTCACCCCGTGACCTTCAGGAATCCAGTCCTACTCTCAGGACCTTGCAACACAGAGGCCATCCAGGTCCACGGCCTCTCAGTGTGCTATTCAGGTCATCCGTCCTAATCCCAGGACCACACAACACACTGGCCTTTAGGTACACTGCCTCTCCGTGTGCTATTCAGGGATCCAACACACAGGACCTCCCAACACACAGGTCTTCAGGTCCATACACTCTGAACACAGACCATGCGACCCAAACCATGGTCACATTATGTACCTGCAGCCATCCCCATAGGTGGGAGGTGTGTGTGGTTAGTCAGACCCGCCCAGCTCTCCAACTAGCCCTGCAAGCCTCCCTTATTATAAACACACACCCTACACAAACACTTGTGGGACTACAGGTCCCAGAACAACATTACTGGCTTACAGTGCAGAGAATCTCCTTTGTGACACATACCGGCAATTCACAATGACGCCGGTCATCGTCTCATTATCATAGTTTTACCTGCGATTGCCATGCACTCCCATGGCCTCAGTACGCCTCTGTGAGTATTCTGAGAACATACAGCGCCCCCCAGCTGTAACAGGGGTCACTGCCTCACAATATACAGGGTGGTCCAAAAGTAGGTGGACAGTATGTGTAATAGGGTTATGAAGGGGGAGATTTATCAAACATGGTGTAAAGTGAAACTGACTGAGTTGCCCTTAGCAACCAATCAGATTCCACTTTTCATTCTTCACAGACTCTTTGGAAATTGAAAGGTGGAATCTGATTGGTTGCTAAGGGCAACTGAGTCAGTTTCACTTTACATGTTATGTTTGATAAATCTCCCCCTTCATAACCCTATTACACATACTGTCAACCTACTTTTGGACCACTATATATATATATATATATATATATATATATATATATATATATATATATACAGTCAGTGGGTACAGAAAGTATTCAGACCCCTTTAAATTTTTCACTCTTTGTTTTATTGCAGCCATTTGGTAAATTCCAAAAAGTTCATTTTTTTCTCAATAATGTAGACTCTGCACCCAATTTTGACTGAAAAAAAAGAAATGTAGTAATTTTTGCAAATTTATTAAAAAAGAAAAACTGAAATATTACATGGTCATAAGTATTCAGACCCTTTGCTCAGTATTGAGTAGAAGCACCCTTTTGAGCTAGTACAGCCATGAGTCTTCTTGGGAATGATGCATCAAGATTTTCACACCTGGATTTGGGGATCCTCTGCCATTCAGAGGTTAGCCTAGGGCCTTTTGTTCCAGAGAAGAAATTACTTAATGGTCCAGCACACTAAGACATTTTGGACAACTGTATGCTTCCACTTTGTGAGAACAGTTTCACGAAGGCCCTTTTCTGTTTCTCATGACTGTGCCCCAGTGCACAACCCAATGTCCATAAAGGCATGGTTGGGTGAGTTTAGTGTGAGCCCTGACCTCAACTCCACCAAACACTTTTAGGATGAAGTTGAACTGTGAATTGTGAGCCAGGCCCTCTCAACAGTGTCTGACCTCACAAATGCTCTTCTGGATGTATGGCCAAAAATTTCCTCAAACACAGTCCAGCATCTTGCACAAAGCTTACCCAGAAAGGGACTACTGCAAAGGGGGTACTAACTGTATTAATGCCTATGGATTTTAAATGAGATGCCATAAAAGCCTGTTTAGGTGCAATGTCCCAATACTTTTGTTCAAGCAGTGCATATATTAATAACTACCGTACTTACTAAAATAAAGTTGGAATATCAGATACAGGAAAGGTTGGGTAGAATACCAAACTGCTCGTCTACATGCTGCATATAATAAAGTCTGGGTTAGCAATTAGGACAGTCCTCTGCTGCCAGATTTGTGTGGCAAAATCTGGGAATTTCCATTCGCCTCAACCTTGCTCTTCATAAAAGCAGTGAGCGAGGGAATAAATATATATTCATGAAATGCGGTTAATCTTCTAATGTTTATTAGGTTCCACAAATTCTTATGTTTTAAAGAAAATGTAAATGAATATATACTCATTGGAGATTTCTGGCACACATTTTTACATTTATTTTCATGGAAATACTGTGCAAATTGTTGGTGCAATAAATCAAATCCTTCCTCCAAATCTGAATATTTAGGTGTGATAAAAGAGTTGATCACTGTATCCTTACAATAAGGAGCTGACAGGTCACTATATTGTGTTGGGACTAATTGTCAAAAAAATCCCACCCCATATCTCTCCTTCCTAAATCCTTGGATTGACAGATAGGAAGGAAAGTGACTTAGCCAAAAATACTTACAGTAAATGTTTTATTGTCTAAAAACACATTTTTTCAATTCAGTTTTATTATAACTTTTGAACTAGTTGGATTCTACAGCCACTATGTATCACAATAAGCTTGTTTAACAGCAGGGTGAACCCCTTATACATGATCCAGAATCCACACATCTGGATAAATATGGCAATTCTACACATTGTTTAAACATCCAGTATTACCTAAACTGTGATAAACAAAATTGTCAGAAATGTCTGTGCTTAAACAAAATTAAACAGATGTAGGCTGCAGTTTGCACTACATCTATATATATAATCGTCTAAGGGGTACTTCCGTCTGGTTGTCTGTGTGCCTTTCTGTCTGTCTGTCTGTTTGCCTGTCTGTCACGGAAATCCCGCGTCACTGATTGGTCGTGGCCTCCGGCACAGTTCGGCCGCGAATTCGCCCCTTCCTACTTTCTGTCAGTGCCCCCTCCAGTCAGCACTCACACAGGGTTAATGGCTGCGTTACACCACGTTATGCCGCGTTATACTACGTGGCTGTGCAATATATTACGTGGCTGGGCAATATACTACATGTCTTTGCTATATACTAAGGGGGCTGTGCTATATACTATGTGGCTGGGCAATATACTACGTGGGCTGTGCTATATACTACGTGAGCTGTGTTATATACTACGTGGGCTGTGTTATATACTACGTGGGCTGTAAGCTACTTGGCTGTGCTATATTTCTCTGCTGTATCTGTGCATCATGAATCGTGGTATGTGTTAAACAGGGGGGCCCACTGAGACTCTTTCACCCGGGGCCCTCAAAAACCTGGAGCAGGCCCTGGCTTCACTGATTGTTCGCGGCCGGGAATGACCAATCAGAGACAGGCGCAGTCCGCCCGCGAATTGGCACGGAATTTGAACCACTCTTCGCTAATTGGTCGTGCCCGGCCGGCCGAATCCGGTGTATAAATTGCATTATTCTGATAACTTAATAAATAAACTACATACATATTCTAGAATACCCGATGCGTTAGAATCGGGCCACCATCTAGTAAAACATAATAATGGTAAAAAGATTAGTGTTTAAAACAACGACTGTTAGAAGAATTATCATCACATCACTTAAATTCTATATTCTGTATATGCAATTGCATGAAAAAAAGATTTTTCATACAAAAGCTTTAAAAATATTTAATAAATTAGCTGTATTGAAGAGAGCATTGTAGGCGAATATACTTTGTAATTCAGGTTCCTGGTACCAGAAAGTGGACATTAGTTAGTGCACCCGTCAGAGAATGCATGAACAAGGTGTGAAGGAACAACTGCTTTAATGACCAGCCTCCTGACACTTTTGTTAGAAGACCTAATAAACAAGAGTATTTTCATACACTGTAGATATCTTTCAAACATTGTTTTATCAAATCTGATGCATGTGACTAAACCCAATGTATATAATACAAAGTATGACACATACAATGTTACCGTAGTTTAAAAAAACGTAACTAATAAAAAAAAATTAAGTTGAAAGACATTTTTGGGGGCAATTTTAATTTTATTCTTTTAACGCAACTACATTAATACAAAGCATTTTGGTAATGAGCATTTTGTACTTTTTTGGACCTTTTACGAGCACTTCTAGGAATCACAGTACATAGCAGACTGTAAAATGAGTTACCAGTTAAATCTGTGAGCTAGTATTAATGGCAAGGTTTGTAAAGGCCCCGTCTCACACAGCGACGCTGCAGCGATACAGACAACGATGCTGATCGCTGCAGCGTCGCTGTGTGGTCGCTGTGTGGTCGCTGGGGAGCTGTCACACAGACAGCTCTCTCCAGCGACCAACGATCAGGGGAACGAATTCGGCATCGTTGAAACTGTCTTCAACGATGCCGAAGTCCCCCTGCAGCACCCGGGTAACCAGGGTAAACATCGGGTTACTAAGCGCAGGGCCGCGCTTAGTAACCCGATGTTTACCCTGGTTACCAGCGTAAATGTAAAAAAAAACAAACAGTACATACTCACCATCTGTTGCCCGTCAGGTCCCTTGGCGTCTGCTTCCTGCTCTGACTGAGCCGCCGTACAGTGAGAGCTGAGAGCAGAGCGCAGCGGTGACGTCACTGCTGTGCTCTCACTTTACGGCGGCTCAGTCAGAGGCAGAGCAGGAAGCAGACGCCAAGGGACCTGACGGGCAACTGATGGTGAGTATGTAGTGTTTGTTTTTTTTTACATTTACGCTGGTAACCAGGGTAAACATCGGGTTACTAAGCGCGGCCCTGCGCTTAGTAACCCGATGTTTACCCTGGTTACCAGTGAAGACATCGCTGGATCGGTGTCACACACACCGATTCAGCGATGTCAGCGGGACCTCAACGACCAAAAAACGGTCCAGGCCATTCCGACACGACCAGCGATCTCACAGCAGGGGCCTGATCGCTGGTACGTGTCACACATAGCGAGATCGCTACTGAGGTCGCTGTTGCGTCACAAAACTTGTGACTCAGCAGCGATCTCGCTATGTGAGACGGGGGCTTTACTCTTATCTCTCTTCCCCTGAATGTTTTCTTAAGCTGATTTAGAACTGATCAGAATAATGTGAACCTGTCATCTGATTCATGCTGCCCAACCTGCCTTCAGCATGAATCAGATCCTGGCTGCACGATTGTATACATAGTGTGAGACCATCAATAACCTGTAGCAGTGCTGGGAAGAACCTCCCCAGAATAGTCAGGTCTCCAGCTATGGTCCCCGGACGGATCTTTAACTTTTTTTTCTATTTTAATTTCTCATGCAGCCAGGGTCTGATTCATGCCTGCGGTTTGGGTAGAATGAATCATGTGACAGCTTCCCTTCAAAGTATAATTTAGAAGAAGATTGATAAGAGTTGTGAACAACACCATCAGAGCACGCTCACTAACAGATTTACTATAAATTCATTCTGCAATCTGCTTTGTACTGTGGATGTTAAAGCATAGATGCCAAACAAGTTATACTTTTTAAATAAAGCCCTACTGCAAAAATAGAATGCAACAAATAACCACACAATACAATTTAATTCTTTGAGTATCATCTTATATAGGGATCTTACTTTTGGGATTTTACCAAATCCAGAATGAAAGACTTACCAAGAACATGAGGGGAAGCCTCGTCTTCTTGGATAAACACATGTTTAGCACCAGGAGGGATGTCAAACATCTTAAGGTAGCCTATACATGTGTTGTGATCAAGCAGAAGAAAAGATAAGAGCGGAGGTTAGCACAGCATAGCATTACATAGATAAAAAGCTATCCAATATGGATCCTGCATCAAGCTAAAAAGAAGGGAAAAAAGATTAGTTGCTACTACATTTTGAGGAACAACTGCTTGGCATTTTCATAGGCATAAAAAGTTAAGTTTGCTGGAATCTGTTGTTTTCAGTGCTCCTGCGGAAAATAACAGACAGACAAAATGTTCATTCTTATTATCATAGAGAATCATTTCAGAATAGTTAATCTGCTGAGTTTTACTTAATTTGCCAATGGTTTTAGGGATCTGAAATAAGAACATTTTGTCTCTTCTAAAGCAATTGTTGCTAAGGACCTCAGTGCCTACAGTCATCATCTCACATCTCGTATGATCTGAGATGTCACTTACCAACAGTGTTTTTAGACTCTCTGGACTCGTACAGGGAGATGTTTCGTGCTCCCTTAGGTAAAGTGAAAGCTCCTCTTGTTTTCCCTTAAACAGATTATTTTTAATTAAATCACTGACAAAGTCTATTACTTTCATTGACTATCCCGAAGTGTAATAGAAAACACACAAATACTAGAAGGCATTGCACTTTGAGGATGTGTATCAAAATGTCAAATGTTTCAGCAAAATCACTTTGGATCTAAATCGTATATTGTATATTTAGCAAAATATTTGTTAGACGCCAGATGCCGTGGGAAGATCACACACAATGCAAAACCTCACCTTCAATACGTTTTTCCATTAACTGCTACTGATTATTGAATCAAATGTATATACGGTAACTCAAAACCGATGAATTATTCCACGCCTCCCTTACATGTACCCAATTTGTGGTTATACTTCTTTGCTTTTATTATTTGGGTCATTACCTACAGAACGGACTTGGATTGAAGTTGGTGACTGATTTATGCGGCTTTATTTATATTTTTCAACCTTTCATTTACCTACCACATCTCTTCCCTCCTTCCATTTAGACTGTAAGCTATTATTGGCAGCGACCTTTCTCCTTATGTCTTTTTGGATGCTGTCTTGTATTCTACCTCTGCAGAATATATTGTTGTGGTACAAATAAAGATCAATATAATAATTCAACTCAGCAAAAATGTACCGTTGATCATAAAAAGCTGCTCCTCTCCTAATTCTAAAAAACGTTGACAAAAATGAAATATAAATAAAATAATTGTAGGTCTGATATCTGCATGTCATGCCAGTGCTAAAGCAGCCATCCACAGCATTGTACAGGAAACTGTTTTTCTTGAGTTATAACAACAGGAAGCATTTTTAATCTGGATATTTCTGGCGTTACTCTATTGAGCCTTCACAATTAGATGGCAGCTATATATGTAGGAATGATTCTTTCCATGGCCAGCTAAATTTGCATTAATGAAATAATTGCAAAGTTCAATGATATTATCTTTACACAATCTCATTCGTGTAGAAGCCCTGCGGAACACAAATTAAAATGATCCCATCTCGGAGACTTCTATCTTGCCTTATAAGAATGCGATACTTGTAGGAAAGCACACTGGTAAATGTAATAAGAAGAAACTGTATCTACAGTATTTCCATCCAAATACCCTGCTACTGCTGTCAGTGATGTCCGATCCAGAAATTAAGTCAATGTGCAATAACCCAGCCTTTTGGGGACAAATTACGGTATACCATGGATTACACAATGTTCAAACGGACAGGTTGATCAATAATTTGACAGATGGGATAGATACTTTGATAGATTGGCTACTTTGTGTATCAACATTTTCATTTTCAGTCTTCTGTGATAGGAAGGAAAGAATAATGTCACAGATGTATATAGAGGTAATATTGCCTATATCTGTAGATGCAGTGCCAACACAATAAGTGGGCCACCTATTAAAAATGGAATCATGGACATGAAGAAAAATTTACTATAACATTTGTAGACTTATGACTATTAATGAAAGCACATCATAAGACATACATGAGTTCCATGGTTCAAACAATCCTTTAATAATGAGCTGACCAAAATTTTCCCTGTTGGGACTCTGAGTAATCAGTTTAGTCTGCAGGGAAACTTGCCATTAAGCATTATGGAGAAACTAAGCATTATACAGTGCCATTAAAAAAAAATGAGTTGTTTTTGTAATGCAGGACAGAAGAAGGATCTCCAGTCCAAGAGGAGATATCTTGAATCTCTGGAAAATTTGGCCCAAATATAAGGATCCTGATTAGGGGACCTTCTAACATTAGCTCAGAATTCCCTAAAGGGACATATAAAAATGGGTTTTGTAGACTGGACAAACCTTTTAATAGCGTAAGACTATTTATATTTACAATTCACAGCTGTCACTTTTCCATGCAAGCATAGAGACAGCACCACATATTATGACTTTGCAGTTGAGCAGGTTAACAAAATGTTTAGTCAAAGGAAATCTATTAATTATCTCATAGCAGGTAGTTCAGTAGTAATATGATGAGTGTCTAATCCTAGAGACACCAAGAATCAGCTGTTAAGTTGGCACCTAATATACCTGTACGCTTACAGCCAAACTGGAAAGTAAGTGTCAAGCTTGGAACCAAGACACACTTCTGAGCTCTTTCCAAATATTTCTGCAACACTAAGGTACTTTACCATAATTCTTGTGGCGGCCAACTTTCAATTCAGCTCAGTTGTGACACAGTGTAATTAATTGCCATGACAATGGTGGTACTGAGATGGTTTTAGTCAAAACTATACAGCAAATTTTCTCCCCTGTAAAATCTGCCGGTGAATGAGAGTATAAGACTGAAGACAACGCAAAGACAATACTCTTGGTGTAAATATATCTATATGTCTATATGACAATTGAAGTTCTTCTTATACAGGGTGCCAAATGCCCTTATACAACGACATGTACTATTTACTAAGCTAGATGCCACTCGAAGGAGCATTGGAGTTTAATGCAGATGCTTACACAATGTAATAATGCAATGAGCACCAGTGCTCCTTCTAGTTGTGCCAACAAGTAGCAAGTTATCTTTAAAATATATTTATGTGAGAGATTTAGAATTCTGTATTAAAAAAAACTGATCAACCACTATAAAGATACAATAAAAATGACTGGGAACGTGATTTGGGAACTAAAAATTACAATGGTAAGAAGTAGAAATTCTGTTTCAGCAGCCCTCATAGTTTCAAAGTCAAAACTAAATAGCCCTACTTGCATCCAATATAGACCGCAAAGGCACTACCAGCTCCAAAATGAGCCACAAACAATATTTTTGATACACATCACTTAGGCACATTAAAAGAAACTTTCCTTCACCAAAATTTGGTCTGCAGTGGTTGAGATTGGTTGGAAGATTACACCTCAAGAGTAGGGCACCGGTCTTACTTTCCTGAAGCAAGAGCATGGAAAACATTTGGTCAAAGTTGACCAACGCTCTCATCCATTGTCTGTCTAAAAACATAGACTATAGCTGATGACCAATGCATTTGCTACAGACGAAAAGAACAACTACCCAGAAGGTAAGCACCATAGCCAAGCACACCAGTAAACAGAATATTGAGGTGGGAAAATTCTACTCAATTTGGGGAAGGATTGTCCTTTAATGTAATGCCATGCAATGTGAATGCCTTCAGTAGAACTAATACAAATATATTTATAGCTACAATAATAAGCTATGTCATAAAAGTAATAGTCAATGAAATAATGTGATTAGAAGATACTTGCAAATTTCATTTTCCAGTAACTTGATCTCTTTTTGGCACCGCTTGCTTAATTGTTTTCCTGTTGAAAGAGGCCGATGACACGGTTTAATGACTCTGTTGCCAGGAATGATTTAATATAACTATTCAAAACTCAAGACTGCATAATGGTGTTTAGCCACATATAATATTCTAATAGTAAGTTAGTTAGTTAACTTACTAATATAGTCTTATCATGCCACAAGCCCGGTTCCTCTGCTGGCCAGCATCCCTCACAGATAGACCTGTGCCTCACACTGGAGACCATTTCTGTTGTCAGTTCGTGATTACAGTTACCGCAAGTCTAAAGGGGGCTACTAATTTTAATATCTAAGTCCTCCATTCTCTGAAGTGTATACAGGGCAGAGGTATGTGACAGCTGGCATAATAGGACTAGACTGGTTGGTTTCACATGAAGGGGTTCCAGTACTCTTTCTGCTGCATTTGCAGCAAGAACTATTCAATTTAAAAAAAAAAAAACATGGCTAAAGCACATTGATTTTGGAAACTTACAGTGATCAAATCATGTTAACCTACCCTATCTGTAAGTTATATAATTTATAAACACTTTTTATGCTAATAATTTATACATGGAGTTTCCTTTATATGTCAAACTTGGCAAAAATAAGGCTAATACAAACTGTTAAGAAATGATATTGCTCTAACAAAGCTGATTTATCAGGCTAAAGTTAGAAAATGACTAGCATGTTCAACAATTGTGACCACTGTGCTGCAGAGTGTGATAAGAGAGGGAAGATTTTTTATTTTCAGAAATAAATGTAATAGTGTGAACTGATTCATTTTATCCTATATCTCAGCTCAGTTTCCTTCAGACACATTTTTCTACAGAAGAACAGATTGATTGAATGTAAACTCTTCTGCAACAAAAAGCTTTGAAGAGAAAACTTGATGTGGATTATATAAGTTTATATTGATGCCAAGAGAGGCCGCATTATTGGATATTCGGGCAGTGAGTATAAAGACTAAAGGGGGGTGATGAGCTCCGTTATTAGGACTAGTGATGAGCGAGTGTACTCGTTGCTCGGGTTTCCCCGAGCACGCTTGGGTGATCTCTGAGTATTTGTTAGTGTTCGGAGATTAAGCTTTCATCACCGCAGATGAATGATTTACAGCTACTAGACAGCTTGATTACACGTGAGGATTCCCTAGCAACCAGGCAACCCCCATACTCAGGCTGGCTAGTAGCTGTAAATCATTCAGCTGAGGCAATGAAAACTTAATCTCGAACACTAACAAATACTCGGAGGTCACCCGAGCGTGCTCTGGGAAACCCGAGCAACGAGTACACTCGCTCATCACTAATCAGGACCAAAGGTGTATATAGGAGAGGTGGTCAGACTTTCATGCTGCTCTCCCCATAAAGCTAAGGAAGCTATAAAGACATCCAAGTCAGCGACTTTCTTAAACTTCAATAGAGAGAACCACATGCATGTATGGCCACTTCTAAACCTTTATTCTTAGATAGCACTAAACAGCAATTTCTGAGAGTTGGGGTCTCCAGATGAAAGCCATGTATATATTTTCCATATAGAAAGTGACAGCCATGCCTAAGGTGAATGGTGGGGTGAAGAATGGAATGTTTTTGTACTTCACAAAATCAGGGAGAAAATGTGGGTGATGGAGATATGCTACATCAAGTGCTCTGTGTTCCCACCTTTTCCTGCTTTTATGACAGGAAGGTGAAGCTGCACATGAGATAATTGCTGCCCAAACTATGTATCTCTTCCGATACCCCCAAAAAACAAGGGTCAATTTTACTTGTCCAAGAATTTATGGGTTTTTAATGGAAAAAGAGGAGAAGGACACTTCCAGACTCCACCAAAAGTGGGAGAATCAGAAGTCCCCCATACAAATCAGATAGTTAGCCTGTTTTGCCAAAATGTTTGAGTTATTATGACTTTCATCTACCGGATTGGGACCTGAAGGAAGTGATGAAGACTGGTGGAATTGCTGGGACCTGCTGTTAAATGGGAAAGATTGGTTCACATATTTCTGTTCTTAATTGAGGTAAAACATTTTTCTTTCCGCCTTAAACTAATCTGAGTTTTCATGAATTAGGAAGCATCCAAAGTCATTTTATGTGAACATAGTACTATGGTGAATTAAGAGTGTCATTGATGGCTCTTAACGTTTGGAGCTGGCCTCTAGACAGGTGCAATATTTGTTCTGTCCTGTCATAATGGTAGACATTTGCTACAAAAATGTATACAATTAGGCTCTGTTCGCCCTAGTGTCTAAAATCTGATCCGTCCAATTTCTGTTGCCTGTAGTAGGCGCTTTGCTATTCTGACAGTAATCTGTCTGAGAAAACTATTAAAAGTCAAATAGATTTGATATAAAACAAATCAAAATGAATCAATAATATCCATCATGGTCCCTGTGAAAACAGAACTCATGATGTTAGTTAGAAAATGGTCTTAAAAATTATGGTACACACAAAGATCTCTGTTGTAAAGAAATTGAGAATTATAACATAAAAGTAAGTTAATGATCCAAACCCTCATTTATATACTGTAGTAGAAATGCAACAACCACCACCTGACATTACACAATTCAGAGCTCTAGATCACAAAGATATAAGAGGGAAAAATGCAGACAGCAAATGCAAATATATACTGTATTGTATTAATATCGCTATTGGAATATCGACCGTAAGAATACAAATATTACATATTATACATTCATGGTAAATAAAGCAAACAGATATGCCAGTATATTAAATGTAATACATATCAAGTATTAAAAATGCTGGATTGTTTAGGAAAAAAACTAAGGGATCTTGATACAGTGTTTATCTACCCTATTTTCAGACTATAACTCAGACGCACTTTTTCACGGCATCACACCGCTGGGGCACCCACTTATCCTACCCAGGGCCTGCAGCATCGCTCCACTTCTGCCACCACTGGCTTCCAAGGAAGGGACCATGCCTCCTGTGACCCTGCTCCATCGCCAACCCCAGGTAAGATACCTTAAATTCGGACTATAAGACGGACACCCATCTTATAAAAAAACATTTTTCTATTTATCTCCAAAAATTTGGGGTGCATCTTATAGTTGAAAAATACGGTAATTGCTTTTTCACTCATCAAGGTAATGCACTACACATGAATCTCATGTAAAAAAAAGTAACGACCCCTTGTACTAGTTGACTGCAGCATCTTTAGAAGCAATAACTCAAACCAAATATTTCCTTATTAAATATGTCTTTCCCATCCAGGGTTATTCCATACATATCCCTTCCTACTGTCGTTGAATTCATGAGTGTAAAGAGACAAAGTTTCTACAAGAATATTAAAGAGAATCTGTCACCAGGTTTTTGCCACCTAATCTGAGAGCAGCATAATTTAGAGACAGGGACCCTGATTCCAGAGATGTGTCACTTACTGGGCTGCTTGCTGTAGTTTTTATAAAATCACTGTTTTATCAGCAGGAGATTATCACTAGAGGACTAGTAAACCTGCTGACATGTAGTCCTCCATATTCATGAGCTCTGTATAACCCCGCCCCCACCACTGATTGGCACCTTTCTGTGTACTCTGTGCATGGGCAGAAAACTGACAGTCAGTGCGGTGGGGTTATAAAGATCTCAACATTGAGATAACTGCTAGACATGCAGCAGAGGTTTTATCAAAATGACAGCAAGCGGCTCAGTAAGTGACACATCACTGGAATCATGGTCTCTCCCCCTACATCATGTTGCTCTCACATGTGGTAGCAAAAACTTGCTGACAGATTCCCTTTAAAGTGACACTGCAATCCAAATAAAAGATCTGATTATGTCTGTACATTTTATAGTCAACATACCCTGTGCCACAATTCCTCTAATCTAGAGCACTACATGCATTTCCCAAAAATAGCCACCAATTGTCCGTGACTTCACTATGAATAGTGTTGTAATTAAATCAAAGCACACCCCATCTGCCTCTACTGCCACCTGTCAGGGCAGGCCAGCAGTCATCATTATTGGTCCTTTCAGTAAGTGGTAGAGATGGAGAGGACATGTTACTGACTTCTAAGAATGCTTTTCACAACATCTCGGAGGCTACAAAAACAACCATTGGACCCTTGACAACATGACGATGCTCAAAAACTTGTCATAAATTCTAGGCTGTATGGGAGCAAGTCATCTGTCCATATTCTAACAATGAAATGTAAAAAGGTAATAAAGCGAGGTGATAATCAAGACTACAAATCAAATCAATATCTGAATGACCCGGTAGTGAGGAAATCTATATTTTTGGGGGATTGGCATAGTGAAAAATTAATATTATCAACTGACCAAAATGACCAAAATAAACCGTCTCTGTAAACTAAAAAGACTGATATTTGGGTATGGGGCGCAGCAACTTTTTGATGTGGGTCAATTGAATGCTGGATAGAAGTGTTAAATAAATGGAGTAATAATTAGGTTCTGTTCACATTGACTTCATGTGTTCTCTTCTTCTGTGATGATGATGGATATGACCGATCCGTTTTGAGTGTAACAAAACTTAACCGATTCCATATAATGGGTCAGTGAGGGTTCTGTCTTCCTTTTTACTGAATTTGCAGCTACAAGATTCCAGCTGTTATAGACAGTACCGTACATAGTATTAAAAGAGTGTGTCAGAAGCTTATTGTTAAAATTCGGGCCTTAAACCCAAGTCTTGGAACTATGGCTGGAATGTGCTGAAGACACATCATATCTTACAACTAGTTATGTTTAGGCGTTCCTTCTCACTGTCTTACCCTGAAAGCGGCATGTGACTGATTTAAAAGAAATTTTGCCACAAATATTGCATTTCGATAAAACAGACAATAATAAAAAAGTTGGCAGAGTTCCCCAAATCTCTGCAGTTCCAGTCTTGAATATCATAAATGTAGGGTTTTCTACTGGGATCATTATATGGTCCCGTGTACGAAGCTATGATTTCATGTAGATATTGAACTTTGCAATCTATGTAAGGAGGAATAAAATAGAGCATAAGTGCACATAAGGTAGGACAGGTTGGGGCAGCTATTGTGCCTTTGTCACTCGCAGCTTATGGGTCTCACAGGGAATGTTTGCCTGTTCCTACAGCTGTTTGGTGCCACAATAACCAATACATTAATAATGGGCAGATTCACAATGCTTTTATCCTGCAGATAAACCCCATATCTACAATAGCGTTAATAACGTTTTTTCAGGTGACAGGTACTCTTTAAGTTTTATGCCGCACTTTATTGTATGGGTATTCCTCATTATGGTGATACCAAATTTATATGTTATATTTATATTTTATGAGTTTTATGCAATAAATACCCTGAATAAAAATAATTTGCTTTTGTGTCGACATAGTCTGAGAGTCATAACTTTTACAATTTTTCTACCAATGGACGTATGTCAGAATTTACATTTTTGCATGACAAGACGTGGTTTATTGTGGTACCATTTTCTGGTACATACGACAGTTTGATCACTTTTTATTATGCTTTTTTGGGAATATGCAAAAAAAAAACAATTTTGCAGCTTTTTGTTTATTTTTTTCAAATGTAGATTTTTTTTTACTGGGTAAACTTATCAACACCCCACTGTAGGGATACCAATAGGCTGACAGAAGGAGCACTCTCCCTCATTTTCAAGCGGTCTCATGTGCTGCTGACATTAATCACTTATGATATGAGAGATTAAACTACTGGGATTAGTAATAAACTAGGGGGGGGGGGGGGTGCAGATGCAAAACACTAACTACAGACACACAAGATCCAGCAATAGCAGCTTCCTTATGGGTTCTAGGAAGCAGTATAGTTTTTAAGTGGATAAACAAGAGAGAATATATTGATTATTTGCTTTGTCAACAATCACATTTCCTATTTTGGGACCATAATTCACAATATGAAATAGTACAGAGACATAATCACACATTTCAGTTTATATCGTCGCAAATTCAGGAAATAACTCTCTTTAAGAAGAGATTTGCACAAAACTGTCAAAGCAGATATTACATCGAAAATTGCTATACTTAGCTTTATACAGATTTTTAGTGCTCTAAAAATGAAGCAACTTTACAAATCCCTTTAAGGGTATGTGCACACGTTGCGGATTTCCTGCAGATCTGCAGCTTTTTTCCGCGCAGAAACGCTGCAGATCCGCAAGTGATTTACAGTACAATGTCAATTCTTTGTGCAGATCTGCTGCGTTTCTGCACCCATTCCATAATAGAAATCTGCAGGGGTAAAAAAAGGAAGAAATCCGCACAATAATCTGCAACGTGTGCACATACCAAAAAAAGGCGCAGATTCTGACCTGTGTTTTTTGCCAAGAAATGCAGAATCTGCACAGAAAATTCCACAGTCAAATCTGCAACGTGTGCACATAGCCTTACAGCCCCGATGCAAAACTGTGTTTTCATGGTTACAGACTACAAACAATACCTGTGTAGTCAGATCCTAATAAGGGTATGTTTCCACGTTCAGGAAATGCTGCGTGTTTGACGCTGCGTAGAGCCGCAGTGTAAAACATGCAGCGTCCAGAAGTTACATCATAGTGGAGGGGTTTTCATGAAATCCTGTCTCCACTATGCGTTAAAAGACCCAGGCGGCAGACCCGCGGAAACGGACATGCGGCGCGTCTTTCCAGAACGCAGCATGTCCTTACAATGCAGCGACGCTCCGTCGCCACACCTTAAATTTACCATAGACTATCATTAGATGCGCCACAACATAAATTTACCATAGACTATCATTAGATGCGCCAAAACATAAATTTACCATAGACTATCATTAGATGCGCCACACCATAAATTTACCATAGACTATCATTAGATGGGATAAAACCGCATCTAATGATTAGTCACATGTGTAATAACTGCATAGACGCAGCATACTATGCATGTCTACTAATTTAAATATTGTGTTACCTGTCACACCGCCGGAAGTCTGCGTCCACTGCAGTTCTTGTGATAACTTAGCTTACCGTGAGAACTGCCGTGCACGTGAATGGGGGTTGTCTCAGGTCACCCTAGGCTAGTTCTCACGGTCAGCTGACCGCGAAAGCTAGAGTGTAGGTGATCGCCAGAGAGCTCCGGTGGTCATCTACAAGCTCTGCTATGTCTGGATGTCATGCTTCCAGATGTAGCAGAGCTGTATTCGTCATGGGACAGTCGTTATTAAGGACTGCGTCGGACCAGGGAGTATACTGTTGGTTTATTTTTATTTTTTTTCAGAAGATTGATGGCTTTGCTTGGACTACCAGTGTAATAAAGATGGCAAAACTGTGTTGTGTTTTATTTCATTAAAATACTTTATTCTGCATGTGTGTGTTATTAACCCTTTAGCAACTATAGGATTAGTAATAGATAGGTGTCTTATTACAATTCAAAGGTGACCACATATGCCACCACTACAGAGCAGTGGGAAGATAGAGGCTAAGTGCCGGAATTGGCGCATCTTACAGATGTGCCATTTCTGCGGCAGCTGGGGGCTGGTATTCGTAGCCAGGGGGGCCAATATCCATGGCCCCTCTCTAGGCTATGAATATCAGCTCGCAGCTGTCTGCGTAGCCTTTCTGGCTATAAATTATTATTATATATTATTATATTAAAATAGGGGGACCCCCCCAAAAAATGATGTGGGTCCCCCTATTATAATAGCTAGTAAAGGCTAAGCAGACAGCTGCGGGCTGATATTCATAGCCTGGGAAGATCCATGGGTATTACCCGCTTCCCAGGCTACACACATCGGCCCCCAGTCGCTGGCTTTCCCACTCTGGACTTGAAAATTGTGCGGGAGCCCACGCAATTTTTTTTCATTTTTTTTTAAATTAAACAGATAATGCGTTTAGGGCTGGGACCGAAGCGTGCAGCTGCATGTATTTCTATGCAGCTGAATGTTCCAGTCTGAGTGTCGGCGGCAGTGCCGGGTATTGAAGTGCGAGACTCGTGAGAGTTTCTCGTAAAGTGTGACCCCGGCCTAACACAGTTTTTTTTTTCTATCTACAGACAGATCTATCTATTGATAGACAGATCTATCTATTGACAGATAGATCTATAGATAGATAGCTAGATGGAATGAGACAAATAGACAGATAGATCTATAAATAGATCTATCTATCTATCTATCTATCTATCTATCCCATATCTATCTATCTATCTATCTATCTATCTATCTATCTATCTATCCCATATCTATCTATCTATCTATCTATCTATCTATCTATCTATCTATCTATCTATCTATCCCATATCTATTTATCTATCTATCTATTTGTCTATCTGTGTGTAATGGAGTGTGGGTGGGACAAATGTTAAAGAGGAGGTTGGATCAGAAATGACATCACAAATCTTTTTTTTGTCAATAATAATCATCATTTTTATTTATATAGCGCCAACATATTCCGCAGCGCTTTACAACTTATAGAGGGGACTTGTACAGACAATAGACATTACAGCATAACAGAAATCACAGTTCAAAACAGATACCAGGAGGAATGAGGGCCCTGCTCGCAAGCTTACAAACTAATATATCTTTATTTAGCTTACAAAAAAGCATACAAATCCGCATGAAAAGAACATATCAAAAACGCATATAAAAAATGCATCAAAAACGCAGGTGACCTGCCAGTGACCTCTGATGCAGATTTGGTGCAGATTTTACCTGAGTCAAATCCTAAGCAAATACTGAGCCAATCCTGACCATGGAAACATACCCTAAGGCATTAATCTCTTTTTCTTCAACCTATTTTTCCTACTAACCCACAAAAATTAGGAAAAAGGTGAAATGTAAGAAATGACACCTTAATAAAAAATGAGTCTGTTTCAATTCTGCAACCATGGAAACACCTAATTTGACATGTCAAATGTGTACACAAAAATATTGAAATTCTTCAGAAAAAGACTTTTGCAAAGTTGCTCATTTTATTTTCTAAACTTTTTATAAAAAATTGGTCGTACAAAGCTTTTAAGCAAACAAATTAAAAATCCCCTCTCAAATGTAATAATTACTGTACCAGGTTTTTTTGGAGTCCTTGTAAATGTTCCTTTCACAGTTCGACAATGGGAATTATCGCCTCCGCAGACACCACACTTATCTTCCACTTTATTGGAACCAATTTCCTTGTCACAGCCAACTTTCTACAAGACATAAAAATCTAAAATGTTTGTTTGCGTATTCAAAATGTCAGAAAACTTGCATTCTTATTTGGCAAAAATTGTACAAATATAACTTACAACACACTCTCCTCTGACACAAATGCTATGTGGATCCTTATAGGAGCAGCGGGTGCCATCATGTGCGAGCTGCTTCATTGAGGCTATGTCTCCCGTCTGTTTAGATTGGCAATACAGCTGGCATCTTTTATTGGCTGAAAAAGCAAACAACATGGTACAATTATTATTTTATTAAAGGTTATTAATGAAACAGAGTTATCCTAAAAGATAGATGATAGGAAAATAATAAAATAAAAAAGTTAAACTGTTCACAAAAAAATCATAGATTACAGTTTACAATGTCCTCCTGCCAATGCCACCAACAGTTTTCATGCTTTCATTGATCAGATGCTACTTTAGGGGGCATTCTAAAGTTTGGAAGACATCCTATCTATGGTACAGGGTATAAGTTTCCGATCCCTCAGGGTCCAACTGCTGCCTCTCCTTTACCCCTCCTCAAGAGCCCCATGTGAATGGAGCAGTGGTCTATCATGTACCCTGGGGCTCAATTCATTCTCATGGGTGTACCAAAACCAGCCAAGTGCAGGTCTCGATAATCTCTGACAGTGCCATTAAGAATGAGTATAGCATTAGCGCGCGTATACATTCGCATAGGTCTCTGAAGGAGCTGGGTATTGGTGAGGGTCCCAGTGGTTAAAAAACCCAGCTATCAGAAAGTTATAGGGGATAGCTTTCAAATTTGAGAATACTCCTTTAAAGAGTAGCCTATGCTTTCTATTGAATCTGTACTCCGGACTGCGAGTGTGCAGAGGAAGGAGCTGTGCGTTCCCGTCTCCTGAGTCTGCTTGTATTAGTTATTCTTTAAGTTTAAAAATTTCTTACTAGCTAACATCTGAGGTTTAAAGGGTTGACCAACTCTGCTAAAAAAAAAAATTTGTTAATTAAATGCATGTATTTTTAGGTAAAATTCATTTTTGTAATTAGCCTTCAATACAACTTTTGCACAGTTTGCCTTCCATAGCCTCTGTGTTGCATGTATGCATCAGAGAAATCTGCTTCTTTCGCTTCCTGAAATGATCGTTCATTAAAAACAAAACTGAATTCCCAGGTAAAATCTGTATTCAGTGAAGACAGATTATTACATTACTGCGAAAGGAGATGGTAGTTGCTACTAAAGTGATTCTATGTAGAGGGAAGGTGGGAGGAACTCTGCCTTTAGCTTCTCTTCCTCTACTATCCACTCAATATAGGAGACTAGCTATTGGCCCTGTTCTACATCAGGGTGGCAAGCATTTTTATTGGTACCTTTATAGACTGTCTTCAATAAAATGGCGTCGGAGATCATAGTATGTGTACACAATGACTCCGGCACCATTTTATTGAATTAAGGTACTACAGCAGTCTGCATGCATCGGCCATAGGGATAGCACTACGTGCACCCGCTGACTCCTTGCGCCACACTGTGCAGACACCACCTATCCCGACTTCAGACATCCACCCTTATATGTACGATGGCAATTGCTACTGATAAGCTTCTATGTAAAATGGTACTGGAGTCAGCATGTGTGCATACCGCGCTTTCTGGCACCATTTTTATGAAGACGCTCTATCTGCAATTTCACATATACAGTGTCTTCATGAAAATGGTGTCGGAGATCGCAGTAAACCCAAGCACTGACTCCGGCACCATTTTAATTAACTAATGTACGACATCCTCAAGATAGCAGTGTGCAAGCGCCGGCCATAGGGAAAATGGCGATAGATAGAGTCTCATAAGTAGCAAGTGCCATCTCCTATATTAAGAAGATAGAAGAGGAGAAGGAGCGAAAGGCAGAGCTCCTCCCACCTCTACTCCACATAGAACTTTATGAGCACCAACTGCCATCTCCTATCTCAGTAATGTTAACATCTGTCTTTACTGAATAAAGGTTTTACCCGGGAATTGAGAATCTTGAAAATGGATGATCAGTCTTAGGAGAAATAGAAGCAGATATATTACAAAGTTTATTACTTTCATGTGTACCAGTGATTTATGAAAAGAAAATTAAAATTCCAGTTATTCTTTATCCCATTCATGACCTTAAACATATCCATATGTAATGGAAGGGAAAGACTTTACAACCTATGACGTATAGTTACGTCATTGCTACTGTGCGCACATGATTGCCGCCGGGTGTTTAGCTATCATGATAACTGAAACCTGGCTTTCACTGCCAAGAGCGATATGGATCGCAGATATAGATCGCAGCATTTAGATGCAGGTAGCCCCTGGGAGCTCCCTTGCCCCTCCGATCGGCACCTGTGCGAGGGTCCAATTGTCGTTATGGTCGTTATGACGACATCTGGGTCACCAGGCTACGAGAAGCCTGTTAGACCATGCTCAGAGCATGGTCTAAGAGGGTTGTGTCAGTGCAGCACTGACAGGTATAATGCTGTAAGGGACACCATAACAGACTTACCCCCTGGGTGTGCACGAGTGTCCAGGGACATGCTGGGAAAGCCAGGAACTCCTGCTGTGACGTGAGATACTGCTGTGAGCATTCCTGCAGTTGAACAGGACCTGCAGCAAGTGACCACCGTGGGAGAGGTTGGAGGCGGGGTTAGGTCCTGAACTCCCAGGGATGACAGGAGCCGGGGAAGCCGAGAGAAGTGTCAGGTAAGCCGAGGTCAGACCAGAGGACCGCGCGGTAGCCAAGGAGAGAGATTGGATGTATAACTGACAATGGGCACAGCATATACAGAATGGGCCGGGACCTATGACCGATCCTCCGGACCATACTCCCTCCAGTGTACCAAATACTGCAAAGTACGGCACACCCACCGGGAATCAACGATGCATCCCACCTCGCATTTCATGTGACCCTCCACCAAAACTGGGGGAACAATGGCAAAGAACTCTCCTCAACAGTTCTCAAGGGTTTCAACAGGGACTTGTAGAACACGTTGGAAATTTTTAACAAACATGGGAGACGCAACCTAAAGGCCACTGGGTTAATAATCTCCATAACCTCATATGGACCAATGAATTTTGGACCCAACTTGGCAGAGGGAACTTTGAGCCTTATATTACGAGTGGACAACCACACCTTCTCTCCAACCTGGAACGTAGGACCCAACACCCTTTTCAGCAAAAAACTTGTACCTCCCCTGACCCTTGGAGATGTTACGACGAACCTCAGCCCACAGGACCTTCAAATGCTGCACAGTACCCTCAGCCCCAGGACAACCAGAGTCCAAGCGTGAAAACTCCCCAAAATGCAGATTAAACCACTAGTTAACAAGGAAGGGGGACATACCAGTGGACTGACTCACAAGACTGTTGAAAGCAAACTCAGCGAAAGGCAAAACATCACACCAATCGTCCTATCTGGTAGAGGCCAAACACCGCAGAAATTACTCCAGGGACTGAATAGTGCGTTCGGTCTGCCCATTACTCTCAGGGTGATAGGCAGAAGAAAAGGACAATGTAATGCCCAATTTTTTACAAAATGCCTTCCAGAACTTGGCCACAAACTGCACACCTCGGTCAGACACTACATTCATCGGCACACCATGCAGACAGACCACATGTTGCACAAACAGTCTGGACAAGGTTTCTGCTGAAGGCAACGCAAATAAGGGTACAAAATGGGCTTGTTTAGAAAATCTGTCCACCACCACCCACACAACAGTGTTACCCCTGAAAGAAGGGAGATTGGTGATAAAATTTATGGACAGATGAGTCCATGGTCTATCAGGAACTGGTAGAGGCACCAATTCCCCAGCCGGCCAGCTATGAGAGCTCTTAGAAAGGGCACAAACTCCACGTGCCGACACAAACTTTTTGACATGAAGTAACCAGCGAGGGCCACCCGGGTGGCCGAAATCCCGGATGGGCACTTAACACGAACTCATGGAACTCCTGAAGGAGCCTAAGACGAAATTGCTCCGGGAAAAACAATCTCCCAACTGGCTTGGAACTGGGAGCAAGAGACTGAGTCTGAAAAATCAGGCAGACTCGATGTAAGCTAGGTTTTTATGATCAGTGACCACAGTAATAGGATGAACTACCCCCTCCAAAAAATGCCTCCACTCCTCAAAAGCCAACTTGACTGCAAGAAGATCTCTACTGCCCACATCATAATTTCTCTCTGCTCAAGAGAACTTTTTGGAAAAGAAGGAACACGGTTTGTGATTAGTCAGAGTGGCGGGTCCCTGAGACAACATTGTCCCCACCTCAGAAGCATCAACCTTCACCACAAAGGGTTCAGAAGGATTCGGTTGAACCATTACCGGAGCGGTCACTAAACACTTTTTCAATGCCAAAAAAGATTCTTTGGCCGACGTTAACCAGTTCTTAACATCCGCACCCTTTAACGTGAGATCAGTAAGAGGCTTAACTACCTGCGAAAAACCCTTGATGAACTTTCGATAGCAGTTTTCAAACCCCAAGAAGAGTTGCAAACCCTTAAAGTCATGGGGCTGAACCCAATCACTAATAGCCTGCACCTTCTTGGGATCCTTACAAAACCCCTCATTGGAAACAATTAAACCCAAAAATGATAACTCCTGAACAAAAAATGAACATTTTTCCAATACTTCAAAAAGTTGGTTTTCCCTGAGTCTCTGAAGGACAGTACGCAAATGTTGTAAAAGGGTTTGACTGTCAGGGGAGTAAACCAAGATGTCGTCAAGGTAAATAACCACAAAGCGACCAATCAGATCAGCAAACAGAACATTAATAAAATTTTGAAAAATGACCGGAGCATTTGTTAGCCCGAAGGGAATAAACAGATTCTCAAAAATACCTTCTGACGTGAGAAACGCCATCTTCCACTAGTCTTCCTCTCGAATCCTTATCAAATTACAGGCTTCCCACAAATCCAACTTAGAAAACTATTTGGCCCGAGACAATTGGTTACACAAGTCAGGAATGACAGGGAGTGGATATGTGTTTCTCACAGTGATTTTGTTGAGTTCCCGAAAGTCGAGGAAAGGACGCAAAGTACCCTCTTTTTTCTTTACAAAGAAAAAGCCAGCTGCCACAGGAGAAACAGAAGAGTGGATATGCCACTTACGGAGACTCTCGCCAATATACTCCTTCATGGCCAGCCGCTCAGGACCAGACAGATTAAACAAACGTGTAATTTAGCCCCAGGTATTAAATCGACGGCACAATCAAAAGATCGATGTGGCGCCTCACTTTCAGAGAACACGTCTTCAAAGTCCTTCAGGTATGCCAGAATACCTTCCAGACCAACAGACGATACAGACTTCAAGGACATAGATAAGGACACAGATTTACAACAATTTCCCCAGTAACAAAGTTAATAACAGCGTTATGATGCTGTAACCAAGGCATTCCCAAGTCCAACCCCGCAGGCAGATTGTCCAGCACAAAATAACTTATGTTTTCATCATGAGCAGGGCCCACCTTGAGCAAGAAGACCTCCGAGACATAGAGGATACCCTTTTTGTTGAGAGGAGTGGAATCAATGGCCACAATTTTAACCGGAGTCTCAAGCCTAACTGTCCCTATCTTATATTGAGTCACCAGGTGAGAGTTAATCAAGTTGATGGTAGAGCCACAATCGACGAAAGCCGTGGTAATGGATAACCCACCGCCTACCTCCTGATCCACCTGAAGTAGAACATTAGAAAATGAGGAAAATTGTACCTGAGGGTCTGGGTAACTTCCTCAACTGTTACCCAGGCTTAGCTGTTTTCCAACTGCATGGTGGATGAAGGGCAAGAAGGACAGTCCCATTTCTAGTGTCCTGGAGCTCCACAGTAAAAACAGCTGATTTTCCCTGCGATCCCTCCTCTCCTTCTCTTTGAACGAGTAAGCTCCTACCTCCATTGGTTCAGCAGCCGATAACATATCACTTTTGCTGGTATATAATGGGGTTTCCATCTGCATCACCCCCCTAGCATGAAGCCTATGGAGAATGTAATGCCAATGTGTTCTTCAGGCATTCAGACAGACCCCAGCAGAACAAACCTCTGAGAGCCGAGTCGTTCCATGATACCTCTGCAGCCCATCGCTTGAACTTGGCTGAGTGCTTCCCCTGTGCCACACTCATAACTATGTCCTTAGCCAGATGCACATGATCAGGCTCATCATATATATGCCCGAGGGCCTCAAAAAAAAACATCCACTGACATTCTTACAGGAGCCATGAGAGAGAGAAAGCCCAAGCCTGCGGAGCCTCTCTTAATAAAGAAATTATGACCCCCACCCTCTGAATTTCATTCCACGAAGAACAGGGTCGCAGTGAAAAAAAACTATTTACACCCCTCTCTGAAAGCTTGAAACTTCTTTTTGTCTCCAGAGAAGGTGTCAGGCAATTTTACTGGCGGTTCGGGTGTGATAAGGGAAACATTTTTGGCACTATCACCCAGAGCCCCAGAGGAAAAAGCACCCTGCACAGCTCCAGCAACCTCCCTCTGAACTTGCTGCTGGGACTGGGCCAGGGTTACCTGCTTAACTGACAATTTTTGCATCATCTGGGTGAGATTGCTAACCTGCTGTGAGAGCGCACGTAGAGGATCCATAACCAAAACAGTAATGCCACAGAAAATCCCCACACGGAAAGAGGGAAAACTTTAACGGTCAGTTATAATGTGAGGGACACTGGGAGTGATATGAATAGAAAGAAAGTAGGCCTGTCAGAACGGGAGTCACCACCATGTAAATATAGGATAACAACTTTATTACACACTTATGCAAAAGACAAAGCACTTAAAAACATTAAAAACAAGGGGATGACACATATCCCTTCACAAACAAGAAGCCTATAATAAAGCCTAAGCACCGCACCCCCAACACAAGGGTTAAATACACATGCCCAATATGGTGAACAAGTAGCCCTGCAGAATGATCAAGTGGCTGAAAATGACCGGTCCCCCCCCCAAAAAAAATGCAATGTCTCAAATGAAGAGGTAAGGTGCATGCCTGAAAGCAAATGTACCAGCACCCCGAGATGGCATGAGATCTGGAAGAGAGCAATAATAAACACAATCCTGCATGTTATAATGTGTCCAGCTGAAAAAAATGCTGTGGACAGACATGGATAACATACCCACCTAAGGAGCAAGGACCGTCAGCCTATAATGCAATCACCCCTGACGAAGCCACCATAGTGTGGCGACACGCGTTGGGTGTCTGCTGCCCGCACTCATCTCTCACAGGGTACACATGCCCTTGTATGTAGGTTTGTTTATTATTGGCATCCACGGATCATTTTTTGCCCTTGCATTATAGGCTGACAGTCCTTGCTCCTTAGGTGGGTATGTTATCCATGTCTGTCCACAGCATTTTTGTCAGCTGGACACATTATAACATGCAGGATTGTGTTTATTAGTGCTCTCTTCCCACTAATCGTCCCACTAATCGTGGTGCCCCCATTTCTTGTTTTTGTGTAATGTGAGGGACACTGTAACAGACTTACCCCCTGAGTCTGCACGAGTGTCCAGGAATGTGCTGGGAAGGCCGGGAACTCCTGCTGTGATGTGAGACGCTGTTGTTAGTCTGCAGGTGAACAGGACCTGCAGGAGGTGACCACCGTGGGAGTGGTTGGAGGTGGATCTAGATCCTGAACTCCCAGGGATGATGATAGGAGATGGGGAAGCCAAGAGAAGTGTCAGGCAAGCCGAGGTCAGACCAGAGGACCGCGCGGTAGCCAAGGGGAGAGACTAATAGCGTGGTAAGAGACAAGCTGAGGTCAGAATCCAGAGAGAGACACGAGGTACCAGAAGGACTAATGAGCAGGAAGTCAGGGGACAAAGCAGAGATCAAAATCAAGAGTTTCACAAGAAGTTCCAAATCAGGAGACAAATGCGAGAACGGGGAACAGACCGAGTCATACACAAGCACGCAAACAGGAATAAGCAATACGCACAGGTATTCACGGGGTCAGCTGCTCAGCCGACATTGGATGTATAACTGACAACAGGCACAGCACAGGGGCGGGCGGGTAAATATAGCCCTCCCCAGCCCATAGAGAGGCCACATAAATGAACTCTAGAAGTACTGCCAAAGAAATCCCGAACAAACCATGACAAATGCATTGCATTACTGGTGCATTAAAAAATGGTGTTAAAAAAATTCCCAAAAAATTGGGGGGAAAATGACAAATTAAAGAACAAAAAAAAATTTACAAAAATATTTTACCAATAAATGCATTTATTTATGTAAAAAAATTAAAAAAAGTACACATATATAAATAAAAATGCCAACTCATCCTGCAAAAACCAATCCCTCACATGACTCTGTTGGCAGAAATATAGGAAAGTTATAGCTTACAAAAAATGGAAAAGCAGAAACTTGCTTTTGCAATAAAAAGCATTTTTTAGTGAGAGCAGCCAAACACACAAAAAAAATCTAAATCTCATATCGCTGTAATCGCACTGACCCGAAGAATTAATTTGCCTTATCGTGTAAAAACTAAATAAAAACAATTAAGTGCTGTTGATTTGTTCACTCTGCCTCCCAAAGGTTGCAGTAAGGCCCGGTTCATATTTATCCTGCGCTCTATTCTGAGGGCTTAAACTGTGGTTTCTGTGTAAATCTCTGAATTCAGATGGAACCTCCAATGGAAGATTTCCTATATATAAAGCAGATGGAAACACTGGACACTGTCCTACGATCTGGCGGTGTCCATCTTTTTAAGCGTGCATAAAAGTGCAGTCAGCCACAATTTTGTGCATGTCTAAAAACAAGGACACTGCTGAACAGAGACCAGATGGAGTCCAGAGTAACTCTGCTGCCTCTTTATAGTGGAATGGACCCATAGGGGGTTTCATCTGATTAACCTCATTTGGAGACTTAGATGGAAACCGCAATGTAAGTGCACAGCGTAGGATAAATGTGGTCCAAAATATTATGTAAAATGTTCCCAACAAGCATCAACTCAATCCACAAAAAAAAGCAAGTCCTCACTCAGGTCCGTCATCTGTTACAGGAAATATTGGGGACTTCCACCTTACTGATAGCACAAAGCCTATTGAAAACCGCTATGGCTCTTCACCCCTCAACAGAAATCCAGCGAATTCTGCATTCCCAAATCCAAGTGTCCCTCTCTCTTCTAAGTCACAGTGTGTCTAAATCACATTTAGCGTCCACACGTTTGGCATTTCTGCAGCGATGAGAGCCCGAATAATTTACATGGTCCATATCTCCAGAAGCACATTAAAGTCACAATGTATGGGCACTACAACATACTGGGCACTGCCATGTATGGGCACTACGACATACTAGGCACTGTAATGTAGGTACACTACACTGGTAGACTTGCAATTTTCACTCAGCAACATTCGCTGCTGCTTGTTTCTAGAAATCACCCATGGAGTCAAAATTTTCATTATATCTGTAGATAAATTCCCAGAGGGGTGTTATATGCAAAAGGAGTCACTACAGGGGGATTCTCCTCTTTTGGCACTTAAGGGCTGTGTATATGGAGTCCTGAAACAATTTTACAATAATTTGTTCTCCGAGATTCAAATAGCGCTCCTTTTTTCCCCGAGTCTCGCCATGTGGCTAAGCCGTACTGTATAGCCACATATGGGGTATTGCCACATTCAGCAGAAATTGTGTGACAATTCTTTTCTACAATTTTACCCATTTCTCCATGTGACTATGTAAAATCTGGGGCTAAAACAAATGTTTTGTGGTAAAAATGTAATAATTTTTTTGGGCACTGCCCAATGGTATAAAATTCTGTAACACACATGTGGTGTCAATATGATCACTGCACCGTTAAATGAATTCATTGAGAGGTGTAGTTTGTAAAATAGGTCACTTATGGGGGGTTATGCTGTTCTGACACCTCAGTAACTCCTCCATTTGTCATGGCACTCACAAATCTTGACAGCCAAATCTGCACAATAACATGGCACACCTTCCTTTCTGAGCTTTGCACGGCCTGAAAAGTATTTACCGATTACATGTAGGGTATTGGTGCACTCAGGAGAAATTATACAGCAAATTGAGGTCACTTTTTTCCTATTAGCTCTTATAAAAATTAATAAATTGGGTCTAAAACAACATTTTAGTAGAAAAATGTAATTACTCTTTCGTCACCGCCCAATGGTACAAATTCTGTGAGGCACATGTGATGGCAATATACTCACTGTACCCCTAGATGAATTCATTGGGGGGGGGTAGTTTTTAAAATGAGGTCACTCTGGGGGGATCTGCTGTTCTAGCACCTCAGAATCTTTGCCAATGTGACATGGCACCCTGAAACCATTCCAGCAAAATCTGAACTCCAATTTGGCGCTCTTCCCTTCTGAGCTTTCCACTGTGCCTCAAAACTAGTTTTTGACCATATATGAAGAATTGGCATACTCAGAGAAAATTGCTAAACAAATGGTACAGTTCATTTTCTCATATTATTACACCATAGATTAATTTCTCAAGATGTGTAGTTTCCAAAATGGTATCACTTGTGGGTGTTTCTGCTGTTTTGGTGTGTCACGGGCTATTCAAATGTGGCATGGCATCTGCAATCAATTCCAGCCAAAATTGAGCTTCAAAATTCAACTGGTGCTCCTTCCCTTACGAACCCTGCCATGTGCCCAAACAATAGTTTTGCATCACATATTGGGAGTGATAACACAGCATTTATTCTTAATTATGCCAGAGGTTTATTTTCAGTAGGCCAAGAGACATTGTCTGAATATTAACTATTGAATTTATGTGTTTTCTTCGGTGGGTCAAGAACCATAGACTGTTGTCATATGAGTCTTAGGCCATGTGCACACGTTAAGTATTTTTCGCGTTTTTTTCGCGTTTTTTCGCTATAAAAACGTGATAAAAACGCGAAAAAAACGCTTACATATGCCTCCCATTATTTTAAGTGTATTCCGCATTTTTTGTGCAAATGTAGCCTTTTTTTCCGCGAAAAAATCGCATCGCGGAAAAAAAAGCAACATGTTCATTAAAATGCGGAATTGCAGGGGATTCCGCACACCTAGGGGTCCATTGATCTGCTTACTTCACGCACGGGGCTGTGCCCACCATGCGGGAAGTAAGCAGATTATGTGCGGTTGGTACCCAGGGTGGAGGAGAGGAGACTCTCCTCCACGCACTGGGCACCATATAAGTGGTCAAAAAATAAGAATTAAAATAAAAAATAGTGATATACTCACCCTCGATGTCTTCCCGCCTCCACTGCACGCTGTCGCTTCGGTTCCTGTAGCTGATGTGCGGCGAAGGACCTTGCCGATGACGTCACTGTCCTGTGATTGGTCGTGAGCGGTCATGTGACCGCTCACGTGACCGTGACGTCACGGAAGGTCCTGTGCGCACAGACCAGCTATAGGAAGACGAACGGACGCCGGTGAGGAGATGTTTGGGTGAGTATAAGCATTTTTTTATTTTTTTTATTATTTTTAAACATTCTATCTTTTACTATAGATGCTGCATAAGCTGCATCTATAGTAAAAAGTTGGTCACACTTGTCAAACAGTATGTTTGACAAGTGTGACCAACTTGTCAGTCAGTTTTCCAAGCGATGCTACAGATCGCTTGGAAAACTTTAGCATTCTGCAAGCTAATTACACTTGCAGAATGCTAAAAAAACGTGAAAAAAACGGAAAAAAAACGCAAAAAAAAAATGCGGATTTCTTGCAGAAAATTTCCGGTTTTCTTCAGGAAATTTCTGCAAGAAATCCGCAACGTGTGCACATACCCTTAAAGTTGACTCTTGAAATTGATGAATTACTACTTTTCACCTTTTACATCAGCTCCTACAGTTATTATTTTGCTACTATCTTTTGAGGACAGGGACATAGGGTCATTGAACAATAGATTTCTGCTATTGTTTGCCCCATTTGTTGTGGTCATGCACAAATATTCTAGTCTTCTGGGAATATGTCAAGTCCCTGATATGTAAAGTCACCGGCCATCAGATTCCCTTAGCTCCAAAATTTTATTTATTCAATACATGACCATTTCAACTAGGTCATAAAGTCAAACAGCTTTTATTACATATAACAACGGCTGCCAGATGTTTGATAGCCTGTAAGTGGAAATCAATACATCCCTGTTATGGTTCTCAATGGCAAGAGAACATAGCCCAGCAAACATAAGTACTAGCTCTTGGAAGGATGGAAACTAAACTGACCATGAACTAAACCTGCCGCACAACTAACAGTAGCCGGGTAGCGTTGCCTACGTTTTTTATCCCTAGACGCCCAGCGCCGGCCGGAGGACTAACTAATCCTGGCAGAGGAAAATATAGTCCTGGCTCACCTCTAGAGAAATTTCCCCGATAGGCAGACAGAGGCCCCCACATATATTGGCGGTGATTTTAGATGAAATGACAAACGTAGTATGAAAATAGGTTTAGCAAAATTGAGGTCCGCTTACTAGATAGCAGGAAGACAGAAAGGGCACTTTCATGGTCAGCTGAAAACCCTATCAAAATACCATCCTGAAATTACTTTAAGACTCTAGTATTAACTCATAACATTAGAGTGGCAATTTCAGATCACAAGAGCTTTCCAGACACAGAAACGAAACTACAGCTGTGAACTGGAACAAAATGCAAAAACAAACGAGGACTAAAGTCCAACTTAGCTGGGAGTTGTCTAGCAGCAGGAACATGCACAGAAAGGCTTCTGATTACAATGTTGACCGGCATGGAAGTGACAGAGGAGCAAGGTTAAATAGCGACTCCCACATCCTGATGGAAACAGGTGAACAGAGGGGATGATGCACACCAGTTCAATTCCACCAGTGGCCACCGGGGGAGCCCAAAATCCAATTTCACAACAGTACCCCCCCCTCAAGGAGGGGGCACCGAACCCTCACCAGAACCACCAGGGCGATCAGGATGAGCCCTATGAAAGGCACGGACCAGATCGAAGGCATGAACATCAGAGGCAGTCACCCAAGAATTATCCTCCTGACCGTATCCCTTCCATTTGACCAGATACTGGAGTTTCCGTCTGGAAACACGGGAGTCCAAGATTTTTTCCACAACGTACTCCAACTCGCCCTCAACCAACACCGGAGCAGGAGGCTCAACGGAAGGCACAACCGGTACCTCATACCTGCGCAACAATGACCGATGAAAAAAATTATGAATAGAAAAAGATGCAGGGAGGTCCAAACGGAAGGACACAGGGTTAAGAATCTCCAATATCTTGTACGGGCCGATGAACCGAGGCTTAAACTTAGGAGAAGAAACCCTCATAGGGACAAAACGAGAAGACAACCACACCAAGTCCCCAACACAAAGCCGAGGACCAACCCGACGCCGGCGGTTGGCAAAAAGCTGAGTCTTCTCCTGGGACAACTTCAAATTGTCCACTACCTGCCCCCAAATCTGATGCAACCTCTCCACCACAGCATCCACTCCAGGACAATCCGAAGATTCCACCTGACCAGAAGAAAATCGAGGATGAAACCCCGAATTACAGAAAAAAGGAGACACCAAGGTGGCAGAGCTGGCCCGATTATTGAGGGCAAACTCCGCTAAAGGCAAAAAAGCAACCCAATCATCCTGATCTGCAGACACAAAACACCTCAAATATGTCTCCAAGGTCTGATTCATCCGCTCGGTCTGGCCATTAGTCTGAGGATGGAAAGCAGATGAGAAAGACAAATCTATGCCCATCCTAGCACAGAATGCTCGCCAAAATCTAGACACGAATTGGGTACCTCTGTCAGAAACGATATTCTCCGGAATACCATGCAAACGGACCACATTTTGAAAAAACAGAGGAACCAACTCGGAAGAAGAAGGCAACTTAGGCAGGGGAACCAAATGGACCATCTTAGAGAAACGGTCACACACCACCCAGATGACAGACATCTTCTGAGAAACAGGAAGATCCGAAATAAAATCCATCGAGATGTGCGTCCAGGGCCTCTTCGGGATAGGCAAGGGCAACAACAATCCACTAGCCCGAGAACAACAAGGCTTGGCCCGAGCACAAACGTCACAAGACTGCACAAAGCCTCGCACATCTCGAGACAGGGAAGGCCACCAGAAGGACCTTGCCACCAAATCCCTGGTACCAAAGATTCCAGGATGACCTGTCAACGCAGAAGAATGAACCTCAGAAATGACTTTACTGGTCCAATCATCAGGAACAAACAGTCTACCAGGTGGGCAACGATCAGGTCTATCCGCCTGAAACTCCTGCAAGGCCCGCCGCAGGTCTGGAGAAACGGCAGACAATATCACTCCATCCTTAAGGATACCTGTAGGTTCAGAGTTACCAGGGGAGTCAGGCTCAAAACTCCTAGAAAGGGCATCCGCCTTAACATTCTTAGAACCCGGCAGGTAGGACACCACAAAATTAAACCGAGAGAAAAACAACGACCAGCGCGCCTGTCTAGGATTCAGGCGTCTGGCGGACTCAAGATAAATTAGATTTTTGTGGTCAGTCAATACCACCACCTGATGTCTAGCCCCCTCAAGCCAATGACGCCACTCCTCAAAAGCCCACTTCATGGCCAAAAGCTCCCGATTCCCAACATCATAATTCCGCTCGGCGGGCGAAAATTTACGCGAGAAAAAGGCACAAGGTCTCATCACGGAACAATCGGAACTTCTCTGCGACAAAACTGCCCCAGCTCCGATTTCAGAAGCGTCGACCTCAACCTGAAAAGGAAGAGCAACATCAGGCTGACGCAACACAGGGGCGGAAGAAAAGCGGCGCTTAAGCTCCCGAAAGGCCTCCACAGCAGCAGGGGACCAATCAGCAACATCAGCACCCTTCTTAGTCAGATCAGTCAATGGTTTAACAACATCAGAAAAACCAGCAATAAATCGACGATAAAAGTTAGCAAAGCCCAAAAATTTCTGAAGACTCTTAAGAGAAGAGGGTTGCGTCCAATCACAAATAGCCTGAACCTTGACAGGATCCATCTCGATGGAAGAGGGGGAAAAAATATATCCCAAAAAGGAAATCTTTTGAACCCCAAAAACGCACTTAGAACCCTTCACACACAAGGAATTAGACCGCAAAACCTGAAAAACCCTCCTGACCTGCTGGACATGAGAGTCCCAGTCATCCGAAAAAATCAAAATATCATCCAGATACACAATCAAAAATTTATCCAAATAATCACGGAAAATGTCATGCATAAAGGACTGAAAGACTGAAGGGGCATTTGAAAGACCAAAAGGCATCACCAAATACTCAAAGTGGCCCTCGGGCGTATTAAATGCGGTCTTCCACTCATCCCCCTGCTTAATTCGCACCAAATTATACGCCCCACGGAGATCTATCTTAGAGAACCACTTGGCCCCCTCTATGCGAGCAAACAAATCAGTCAGCAGTGGCAACGGATATTGATATTTAACCGTGATTTTATTCAAAAGCCGATAATCAATACACGGTCTCAAAGAGCCATCTTTCTTAGCCACAAAGAAAAAACCGGCTCCTAAGGGAGATGACGAAGGACGAATATGTCCCTTTTCCAAGGACTCCTTTATATATTCTCGCATAGCAGCATGTTCAGGCACAGACAGATTAAATAAACGACCCTTAGGGTATTTACTACCCGGAATCAAATCTATGGCACAATCGCACTCCCGGTGCGGAGGTAATGAACCAAGCTTAGGTTCTTCAAAAACGTCACGATATTCAGTCAAGAATTCAGGAATCTCAGAGGGAATAGATGATGAAATGGAAACCACAGGTACGTCCCCATGCGTCCCCTTACAACCCCAGCTTAACACAGACATAGCTTTCCAGTCAAGGACTGGGTTATGAGATTGCAGCCATGGCAATCCAAGCACCAACACATCATGTAGGTTATACAGCACAAGAAAGCGAATAATCTCCTGATGATCCGGATTTATCCGCATAGTTACTTGTGTCCAGTATTGTGGTTTATTACTAGCCAATGGGGTGGAGTCAATCCCCTTCAGGGGTATAGGAGTTTCAAGAGGCTCCAAATCATACCCACAGCGTTTGGCAAAGGACCAATCCATAAGACTCAAAGCGGCGCCAGAGTCGACATAGGCATCCGCGGTAATAGATGATAAAGAACAAATCAGGGTTACAGATAGAATAAACTTAGACTGTAAAGTGCCAATTGAAACAGACCTATCAAGCTTCTTAGTACGCTTAGAGCATGCTGATATAACATGAGTTGAATCACCGCAATAGAAGCACAACCCATTTTTTCGTCTTAAATTCTGCCGTTCACTTCTGGACAGAATTCTATCACATTGCATATTCTCTGGCGTCTTCTCAGTAGACACCGCCAAATGGTGCACAGGTTTGCGCTCCCGCAGACGCCTATCGATCTGGATAGCCATTGTCATGGACTCATTCAGACCCGCAGGCACAGGGAACCCCACCATAACATCCTTAATGGCATCAGAGAGACCCTCTCTGAAATTCGCCGCCAGGGCGCACTCATTCCACTGAGTAAGCACAGCCCATTTACGGAATTTCTGGCAGTATATTTCAGCTTCGTCTTGCCCCTGAGATAGGGACATCAAGGCCTTTTCCGCCTGAAGCTCTAACTGAGGTTCCTCATAAAGCAACCCCAAGGCCAGAAAAAACGCATCCACATTGAGCAACGCAGGATCCCCTGGAGCCAATGCAAAAGCCCAATCCTGAGGGTCGCCCCGGAGCAAGGAAATCACAATCCTGACCTGCTGAGCAGGATCTCCAGCAGAGCGAGATTTCAGGGACAAAAACAACTTGCAATTATTTTTGAAATTTTGAAAGCAAGATCTATTCCCCGAGAAAAATTCAGGCAAAGGAATTCTAGGTTCAGATATAGGAACATGAACAACAAAATCTTGTAAATTTTGAACTTTCGTGGTGAGATTATTCAAACCTGCAGCTAAACTCTGAATATCCATTTTAAACAGGTGAACACAGAGCCATTCCAGGATTAGAAGGAGAGAGAGAGAGAGAAAGGCTGCAATATAGGCAGACTTGCAAGAGATTCAATTACAAGCACACTCAGAACTGAAGGGAAGGGAAAAAAAAAAAAAAATCTTCAGCAGACTTCTCTTTTCTCTCCTTTCTCTGTCAATTAATTTAACCCTTTTTGGGCCGGTCAAACTGTTATGGTTCTCAATGGCAAGAGAACATAGCCCAGCAAACATAAGTACTAGCTCTTGGAAGGATGGAAACTAAACTGACCATGAACTAAACCTGCCGCACAACTAACAGTAGCCGGGTAGCGTTGCCTACGTTTTTTATCCCTAGACGCCCAGCGCCGGCCGGAGGACTAACTAATCCTGGCAGAGGAAAATATAGTCCTGGCTCACCTCTAGAGAAATTTCCCCGATAGGCAGACAGAGGCCCCCACATATATTGGCGGTGATTTTAGATGAAATGACAAACGTAGTATGAAAATAGGTTTAGCAAAATTGAGGTCCGCTTACTAGATAGCAGGAAGACAGAAAGGGCACTTTCATGGTCAGCTGAAAACCCTATCAAAATACCATCCTGAAATTACTTTAAGACTCTAGTATTAACTCATAACATCAGAGTGGCAATTTCAGATCACAAGAGCTTTCCAGACACAGAAACGAAACTACAGCTGTGAACTGGAACAAAATGCAAAAACAAACGAGGACTAAAGTCCAACTTAGCTGGGAGTTGTCTAGCAGCAGGAACATGCACAGAAAGGCTTCTGATTACAATGTTGACCGGCATGGAAGTGACAGAGGAGCAAGGTTAAATAGCGACTCCCACATCCTGATGGAAACAGGTGAACAGAGGGGATGATGCACACCAGTTCAATTCCACCAGTGGCCACCGGGGGAGCCCAAAATCCAATTTCACAACACATCCCCCATCGAACACTGAACTCTAGTCATGAATACAAGATATTCGAAGTATGGAATATATCATGGCTATGTTGAATAATACTATTGATCGTTTCAATGCAGTTTGGACTTTTTGGGCACGTATTGGGTTCAGAAAGACTACCAATAAATGCAGCGAAAATTAGTTGCTACAGGTCATACAATAAGTATAGGTTTTACTCCCTCCCTCCCCCCTTCTGTCTCAGTGTCTTGTAGTGTCGGTGTTTTTGTTTAAGCTACATATTGAGATGTAAACTTATTACATTGTGCTTACTCAATATTGATAATAAATCTGTTTATTGTTAGAAATTGCACACATTTTTGCTATCTTAAGGAATGTGTTCTTGTATTGAAGGATTTTGATTTTCCTTTCTTTTCAGAGTAATACTACTCTGAAAAACTTAATAAAATTCAATTAAAAAAAAAAAGAATGGTGTCACTTTTGGGTATTTTATGGCACATATACTCCTCAAAGTCACTTTAAATGTGATGGGGTCCCTAAAACAAAAATGGTTTTGTAATTGGTGATAAACTTTTAACCCTTCTAACTTCCTAACAAAACAAATGTTTAAAAAATTATTCAGATGTAAAGTATACATGTGTTACATGTTATTTATTAACTATTTAGTGTGACATAACTCTCTGGTTTAAGGGCATAAAAATTAAAAGTTTGAAAATAGCGACGTTTTCAAACTTTTTGCAAAATTTCTGGTATTTTCATGAATAAACGCAAGTTACTGTATATCAAACAAATTTTACCACTGCCATGAAGTACAATATATTACAAAATAACATTCTCAGAATCACTGGGATCCATTGAAGCATTCCAGAGTTATCTCTTCATAAAGTGACACTCGTCAGAATTGAAAAAAATGGGCCTGTGAGGAAGGTGAAAATAGGCTGTGGGAGTGAAGGGATTAAATATGCTAGAACTGCAGAAAAAAAGACTTGGAGCGCACATCCAAAAATCATACATTTATCTAATGCCGCCAGGCAAGAATTTAAAAAACTGGACATGAGGCTCTTAGTTTAACATTTTGATCAGACTTCTGATGAATCCCACTGCCACATGACAGCAAAACCTCTAATTGGGTCCCTAACTTTTCATAGCCTTAAAGATGCATATTCAAAAATCATACGTTGATCTATTGCCACTAGACCAAAATTTACAAACCTGAACATGAGGTTCAAGGACCCACTGAGTGGTTCACCGTGACGTGGCAGTGGGCTTCACAAAGTCTGATCAGAATATTAAACTAAGAACCGCATGGTCAGTTTTGTAACTTTTTTCTAGTGGCATTAGATAAACGAATGAGTTTTGGATCTGCACTCCATGTCTTTTTTCAACAGTTCTACACTAATAAATGGTCTGTTCCCTCTATTTTTACCTTGACCAGCGCTTCTCCATTTGACACAGGCATTTTTAATTAGCAGGACACTTCAATAAGGGTTCGGCCTATTTGTGCTCTCAGTTCACAGTCTCAGAGCTTGTGGAAAATGAGATTTTAACACCTAATTACTTGGTGTTGGTGCTGTGTGGTGGCCATTGTTGCTGTGGTTTTGTGCCTGTGGGGCAGTGTGGTCTGGAGTTATGGGGACTCAGCATTGCAGCATGGGTGCTGGGAGGCACCAAGTCACTCGCCCTGCTAGTGCACTGCTGCTCAGGTAGTTGGAGCACGGCGCCACACCTTTAGGCTATGTGCACACTTGAGCAAAACCGGACATTTTCTGCAAGAAATCCGCATGCTTTTTTTTTCAGGTTTTTTTTGCGTTTTTGACTCATTTTTTGCGCGTTTTTGATGCGTTTCTTTCACGTTTTTTTCCAGAGCTTCCCAATGCAGTAAATAGCAGGAAAAACGCGGAAAATCCGCAAAAATAATGAACACGATGCGTTTTTTAATGCGATGCGGTTTTTTTCTGAAAAAAAAACGCATCATGCACACAAAAATTGCGGAATGCATTCTAAATGATGGGATGCATAATGTATGCGGTTTTTATGCGTTTTTATAGCAAAAAAACGCAAAAAAAATGCAAAAAAATCCGCAACATGTGCACACAGCCTTAAGGCTATTAAAAGTTATGTACCCCTGAGTGGTTCGCTGTGAAGTGGCAGTGGGCTTCAGACAGTTTGATCAGAATGTTACATTAAAGTACCTCGGGTTCGGTTTTGTAAATTTTTGTCTGGTGGCATTAGATCAACATATGACTTTTGGATGTGCACTCCATGTCCATGTCTTTTTCTACAGTTTTAATAGATTCCCTTTAAATGTTACACTTGTTATTGGTAGCTATACTACCTATTGCTTTTCCATACACTGAACAATTTTCATAAAAACTAGATAAAAACGAACATTCATCTATGAAACAACATGAGCTTGTATTACAAAATAACAGTTCTATCCGTAACTTACACTAGCAGATTGTTACAGACCTCACAGTACCATAATATGCTATAGATTTGTAATTTTTTACATGTATTTATATATGGCATAGCTATTCTCTGTTAGCCAAATTGGTAATTGATTCACATGTTATAACATCATCATATGAGAGCTTCTAAATACCTTTGCTGGCTAATCATGGGCATCAACATTCATTTTCTCTGACATCATATTAAGATCTAATGACTCTTATGAAGAACGTTCCACTCAGCACTCTTAATGTCCCTAACTGGTAATAACATCCATCTAGTGTATTTTGTTAAAGATTGTGGTATTTTTGTTTTCTGACAGCTGTTCCAAATTACCATCCATGGTGCTATGCTGTTGACTCTAGGACATTATATCCATCTAGCTTGCTTGGTACATGGTATACAAATACCTGATCAGCACTGAAAATGTTACAGGAATCTTGGCAACTCTTAATTTTTACAAGGTCTTCCAAGGTTAGTTTCCAACCACAATTAAAAGTGCATTGCTTTATGCAAATATTAGATGTCTTTCTCTGGCAATGAAATATGTTTGGAGATGCGACTTCATGACCACAAAGAAAACTAAAAACATGTTACATTACTCTTTTTTATATGGACAAATGTAATTAAAGGGGTTGTCAGGTGAAAACATGTTATCACCTATCTAGAGGATACTTGATAATTTGTTGACCAGAGGGGGTACAACCGCTGGGACCCGAAATCATCAGCAGAACAAGACACTTTTATAAACGTTAGAATGGTGTGCATCCTCGACCAAGTGGTACTATACAGCCCCATAGAGAATTAACCTACCACGCCACTTTGTAACAGGAAAAAAAATCCTCAATCTGGTGATCAGTGCAAGTCCCAGCAGTCAGACACTACAGAATCAGCAAATTAGCACCTAACCTGTGGATAGGTAACAACTGGCTTTCTCTGGACAAGCCCTCATGGGAACCTATTTGCTCAAATGGCTATATTGATTTTCACAATATCCTACTGAGAAGCAGCTGAGATTCCAGTCGGCAGTGACTGCAACTATGCAAATCGCATACTTGTGGTCTTGTGATACCAGTAAGTGGAGCCGAATTCTAGTGATGAGTACATTACTCACCATTAGGATTTAGAAAGATGTAGGGATGCTAAAAAGTATTTCAGGGTTGGATAACTCCTTTAAAGTTTTGATGAAGAACCACCAACATGCTTTTGGTTGGGATTTTAACTTTCAATGTAGCATCTAGAATAATTGTCAATACAGACCGTTTTCTTCTTTTTGAAGGTGAACTAATTGCATATTTTTTTTTCCAATGGAGACATCATGCTTAAGCTGAAATGTCTTAATTAAAACTGTTACCATCCAAAAAAAAGTCTAATTAATATCATAATAAGATGATGCAGCTTCAACACTTCTAGGACTCTAGACTCATTTCTTCACTAAGTTTGGCAGTATAGGCATAGTCGCTAATATTCTCAAATGACTCAACTGTTTTGCTCAATGCTGCCCAATGCTGATTGTGTGGACTGTAACTTCTGATTCAGTTTGTATAATTAAAGGAGTATTTTGAAGAAAGTCGAATTGTCTGCTATATGTAGGTCTATCAGACCATCATTGACAAGAGTTCCAAGACCAAAGCTGAAGGTGACAGCTAGAATATCCTGAGCACTACAGTAGCTCAGTGGTTAATATTGTAGCCTTGCTGGGGTCATGGGTTCAAATCCCACCAAGGACCAAGGAAAACTTCTGTAAGGAGTGTGTATGTTCTCCCCTTGTTTGTTTGGATATCCTCACTCACTACGACATACTGATAGGGAATTTAAATTGTGTACCCCAGTGAGGACTGTGATGATGTCTGCAAAGTGGTGAGGATGTTAATGATGCTTTATAAGCGAGTAAAATAGATAAATATCTGGAGATTAGTCTTAATGGGAGACTACTGAGAGAAATAGGTCTAATCACATACAGTATATTCAACTCTTCTGTATGTCTCAGTCAAGCAAAACATATCAGGAGACTTCTCCTCAGTTACGGCCACTGGTAGGAGCTTAAGATGTGCCATTTTTCTATCCATTCTGAAAAGCACAACCTAACAAAACCGATCCAAAACAAGAATTATGTGTTAACTAAATTGCTACTAAATTGTTCAACCACCTCTCATAGACTAATAGCTACATAAAAATCAAGAACTATTAGGGTAAGCTCACACAGGGCTTTCTTTATGCTAATTTTCAGCTGCTTTTTACAATATCAGCAAAGCCTATGAGATTTCAGAAATCTCATGCACACACATTGGTTTTTTGTTTGATCAGTATTTTGTGCTTTGCTGCGTTTTTTGGACATACAGCACGTCACTTCTTTCAGCGTTTTTGCTGCGTTTTTCCACCCATTGACTTGAATGGGTGTTGAAAAAAACGCAGCAGCATTTTTGCTGCTGAAAATCCAAGGACATTAGCATGGACAAAGAAAAAAAAATGCACCAAATACGCAACAAAAAACCTACACCTGCGTTTTTGACGCAGCTTCTTTCCTGCCAAGATCAGGTTTTGCTGCAGAAAAAAAGTAGCAATAACGTCCACTGTGAAATTACCCTTAGGCGTTGATTCTAAAGAAATAGGAAAACTACTTAACTATGACAATATTAGTAACTAGTATTGACCATTTTCAACTATTCAAAGCTGCAGAGCTGAAACTACCAAGGGGACAAAACTACATCTAAGTAATCACATATTGTTTGCAGTTTATTAACAAGATCTATAAGTCTCCTCAATAAAAGCACACCAGTGAAATTGTAAGGGAAACAGATAAACATGGAGTCTCTCAGACGTCCATAAATCATTAATTTATTACATGGAATAAACTTTAAGTAAAGATATACTTTGCAGTTAATAAGTTAAAATATTGGAACACTCCCTGATCTGCCAAACTCAGCAATTCAAAAGGTTAAACTGTACTACACTCCTTAACATTGAAATTGCAAAACCAAGAGGGAAATCTTTTGAATTATGAAAATCACCGGATCAATATACAACTTAATGATATGTAGATGGTGAAAAATGGAAACAAAGCTTTAAAAACATCTCGATTTATTCAAAATCGAGTATGAGGACCACATGAAGAAATATACACCCTTACTTACATTGGCAAGTTATAAGTGAGGTTAGTAATGGATGAGGGCTGTTCTGTCAAGCTGAATGCACTACATCACACAAATCATCAAGATCCGCTGCTGGCAGCGCATTTTGTAATTGCCACCCAATGGTTTCACATGTCCTTGATGTTCACAGATTATACATGCTATGCTATTTTGTTAAGGCCATGCAGGCTGGTCACAGCAGCACGAAAAACATGCGACCTGGTGTTGACGTGATTGAAAACAGCTCCTAGAACAGAAGTTTGCATGTGTGTTGTGTGGTTTTCTTCTGGGTGCTCTGTTTTCCTCACACACTTCAAAGACATACTGATTGGGAAGTTAGATTGTGAGCCCCAATGGTGACAACTCATGATGATGTCTGTAAAGTGCTGTGGAATTAATGACGCTATAACAGTAAGCAAAAAAAATGAATAAGTAAATAAACTTTGGGCAAATGGCCATACCACTGGTTTTAGCACCAAATCAATGTAACTCCAATCTGTTAGTGTACCTGGAATGAAGACTAGAGATGTACCGTACATTACACATTGTAAATACACATCGTGATGTCCTCTTCATGGCATTTTCCAGGTGGTGTCAATGGAATAAGGGGTGCTCACTGTTGTGAATTCTGCTTTTGGGCTCCCTCCGGTGGTTGTAGGTGGTAATGCAGTTGCCCCTGAGTTGCAGTCCTGGTCAGGTGTATCTGCTGATTGCAGTTCTGACTGGGGTATTTAGGCGTGCAGGATTCATTAGTCCTTGCCAGTTGTCCATGGTTGTTGGGAGGTTTTGGTCCTGGTTTGGTTCCTTCTGCCTTCTGCCAAATCAGCAAAGATAAGTGTCTGGTTTTGTTTCTGTGGCACACATGCTGTGTGCTTAATAATTCTGTGCTATTCAGTGTTTTTTTGTCCAGCTTAGATTGTGTCAGTATTTTCTCAGTCTTGTTGGATTCTCTGGAGTGGCAGATATACATTCCATGTCTTTAGTTAGATTGTGGAACTTGTTGTATTATCTGCTGTGGATATTTTTGGAAGGGTTTTAATACTGACCGCTTAGTATTCTGTCCTATGTTTCCCTATTTAGCTAGAGTGGCTTCTTTTGCTGAATCCTGTTTTCTGCCTGCGTGTGTCTTTCCTCTCCTACTCACAGTCAATATTCGTGGGGGGCTGCCTATCCTTTGGGGTTCTGCTCTGAGGCAAGGTAGTATTCCTATTTCTATCTATAGGGGTATTTAGTCCTCCGGCTGTGTCGAGGTGTCTAGGGTTTGTTAGGCACACCCCACGGCTACTTCTAGTTGCGGTGTTAGTTCAGGTTTTGCGGTCAGTACAGTTTCCACCTACTCCAGAGAAAGTTCATGCGGCTCCAAAGTCACCGGATCATAACAGCTCACTGTCAAAAAGATAGGTGCTCAGGAGAAAAAGGAAAACTATAGAAAGTGATGAACTCCAGGACACTCAAAATAGATTTTTTTTTAAAAGACAAGGAGATTTTATTATATCCAAAAATATGGTAAAATTCAAGAAAAAAATGGTAAGTACAGACACCAACATTCAACGTTTCGGCTAACAAGCCTTTCTCAAGAAATGTCTGTTTAAGAGGCATCTGCAGCTTATGCATCCTCATCACTGATCACTGAATCCTTCCACTTTTGGCTGTCCAGCACAGCAGCTCTTCTCAGCATGTTACCTCTGCCAGTATGTTACCTCTGCAAGCAATTGCCCAGGTGGTGTCCAGACCAATCTCAGACTGTCATTGCATTCAAAATAAAAGAGGAACTCATTTTAGCCTCCATTGTAGTCTTTCTATGCACTATGATAGCCTTTCAGAGACATGGCATGAGGTCAATGGAACACCTGTAGCTGGACATCTGGCTCAGAGCCCAATGTCATACAAACGCCTTACGTAGTCACTCTTTAATCCCTTAGGCTTGGTATGTGACGGTCAAAGCCACTTGATATACAGAATGGATTATTCTCTAGTGAGAATATGTGAGCAACTCCATGAAGAGGCCTTCTTTAGGGATCAATACACTAGGCTTACTCCTGGGATTTTTGTGAGGAGGCATAAGGTACAGCAGTCTTTATGTCAGGTACATCTTGGCGCTGTATTGATTTGGTCATGTAACCAGTGGTACAGCAATTTCTTTAAACAGGAGCCGTTTTTCAACAAGGTATGGCACATGTTGCTCATTCTACTCTGAGCAGCTTGAGTGGCCTAAACGTACTACCAAAACCTACAGTGGACCTGGACTTGTCTTCCATTGAGCACATCTGGGATGTCAATGGTTGGCAATTGCAGAGCTGCCAGCAGTAAATCTTGATGAATTGCGTGCTCAAGAGCATTCAGCATTTGCTTATGATTACCATGTCTATCATTTCTGTGATTTCCATAATTCCAAGATGTTTTCTTGTTGATGTTGTAATTTAAATTTTGAGGAATGTATTAGGTCTTTATAAACTAAAACAGTGGCAGCATTTTTTCTATCAATAGCTTGTATTCGATTCATATTTATTTTAAAAGCATCTGTAAAATATTGCTATTAAATAAAGAATATAAATAATATTTCTCCATACCATCAGGATGTTCGTATGGCAGCCAATGGTGTTTTGCACTGTGAAATTCAAATTGGGAATTCTTCTGCTGACATTGCTGGGCTCTGAAGTCCTCAAAGTGTTTAGGACATTCTTCAGTGTTGCACAACTGATATTCATAATTTAATCCAGCACAGTCTTGGCCACCATTCACTGGCCTAAAAATAAAACAGCAATATAAAATTACAGGACATTACATGATAAAAGAAGTAGTTACAACATCATAAACTGAAAAACAAGATATATCATCGATTTGGGTCCCTAACAAAAGGGACTGGGGCACCATAACACTAGATACCAAAAACAAGGTCCACTAGAAATTGCAGTGTCAAACCACTGATCACTAGGGATTGGGACAATAGACACCTATGGATTAGGAAACTAACACAGGACTATAAACTTGAATTCTGTTACTATATCATTGCCATGTGTACAGTGGGGAAAACAAGTATTTGATACACTGCCAATTTTGCAAGTTTTCCCACCTGCAAAGAATGGAGGGGTCTGTAATTTTTATCATAAGTACGCTTCAATTGTGAGAGACAGAATGTAAAATAAAAAAAAAATAAAAAAACAGAAAATCACATTCTATGATTTTTAAATAATTAAATTGCATTTTTTTAATTCTGGCTCTCACAGGCCTGCTATTTTTTCTTAAGAAGACCTCCTACTCTGTTCTCGTTACCTGTATTAATTGCACTTGTTTGAATTTGTTACTTTTAGAAAAGACACCTGTCCACACAATCAATCACACTCCAACCTCTCCACCATAGCCAAGACCAAACAGTTGTCTAAGGGCACAAGGGACAAAATTGTAGACCTGCAAAAGGCTGAAATGGGCTACAGGACAGTAGGCAAGCAGCTTGGTGAGAAAGCAACAACTGTTAGCGCAATTATTCGAAAATGGAAGAAACACAAGATGACTGTTAATCTTTCTTGGTCTAGGTCTCCATGCAACATCTCGTCTCATGAGGTAAGGATAATTCTGAGAAAAGTTAAGAATCAGCAAAAAATTACACAGGAGGACCTGGTCAATGACCTGAAGAGAGCTGAGACCACAGTCTCAAACCTTATCGTTAGTAACACGCTATGCCGTCATGGATTAAAATCCTGCAGGGCATCCTGCTCACGCCTGTACATGTACAGGCCCGTTTAAAGTTAACCATTTGGATGATCCAGAGGAGGCATCTGAGAAAGTCATGTGGTCATCTGAAACAAAAATAGAACTTTTTGGTATCAACTCCACTGTACATGTTTGGCAGAAGAAGAAGGATGAGTACAACCCCAAGAACACCATCCCAACTGAGATGAATGGCGGGGGAAACAACATACTATGCAGCTGCTTTTCTGAAAACGGGGCAGGACGACTGCACCGTATTGAAGGGAGGATGAATGGCGTTATGTATTACGAGAATTTGGCCAACAAACTCCTTCCCTCAGTAAGAGCATTGAAGATGGGTCATGGCTGGTCCTTCCAGCATGACAATGATGCGAAACACACAGCTAGGGCACCTAAAAAGTAGCTCAGTAAGAAGCATTTCAAGTCCTAGGATGTTCTAGCCAGTCTCCAGACCAGAACCCAATAGAAAATCTTTAGAGGGAGCTGAAACTCAATGTTGCCCACCGACAGCCCCGAAACCTGAAAGATGCGGAAAAGATCTGTACGCAGGAGTGGGACAAAATCCCTGCTGCATTGTATGCAAACTTGGTCAAGAACTACAGGAAACGTCTGAACTCTGTAATTGCAAACAAAGGTTTCAGTACCAACTATTAAGTTCTGTTTTTTATTGTATCAAATACTTAATTAATGCAATAAAATGCTAATTAATTATGAAAAATCATACAATATGATTTTCTGGATTATTTTTAAAGATTCTTTCTCTCACAGTTGAAGTGTACTTGCGAAAGAAATTACCGACCTCTCCATTCTTTGTAGGTGGAAAAACTTGCAAAATCGGCTGTGTATCAAATACTTATTTTCCTCACTGTCTGTAGAATTACAGAAACATTAATTACATTGCAACTGCTTCTTACAAGTCCATAAGACACATTTGTCATATAAATACACTTACATTGGGTTATTGCACTGACGGGTCCTGAAGCGTACACCAATACCACATGTTCTTGAACAAGATCCAAATTTTGTCCATGCTCCCCAGTTACCATCCTGCTTAACTTGGTTAGTGGTCCTCCACATACAGTGACCCTTGTAGCACCACTAGAAAGGTTAGGAGAAAAGTATTGCTGTCATTGTATAAGTTACACAATCACTAATTAAAGTAAAAAAAAAATCAACTACATTGCAAGCAATTTTGACAAATAAGAGCAGACCTTCCTTAGATGTCACTTGTGGAATTCATACAATAAAATTACGATGGGTACAGAAAAATATTCACTTCTGCTGTGTTAAAGAAGAGGTTACTATTAGAGATGGGCAGACCCCTGGATGTTTGGGTACGGCGGGTTCGGCCGAACAGTTATAAAAAGTTCGTGTTCGGGTACCAAAACACTACCTGGACCTGAACCCGAACCTGGACTCCATTCACTTGAATGGGGGCCCTGAACATCCAGTGTTTGCCAGGCTGTTATGTGCCTGACAGTGCGGCAAACACTGCTTCTGATCGGCGGTAAAATCATTGCTGCCGGTCAGACAGTCGCGGTTCCCAAGCTTCTAAATGACAGAGTGAACCACAGCTGTGATGAGAGGTAAAAAATTTTCTCTTGCATCAGCTGATGGGACTACTGCTCCCATCAGCTGACACCTGCTGCTGCCAAAGTGAAGACAGACATTCCAATTACTGAGATAGGAGATGGCAGTTTCAACTGGTAAGATTCTTGGCCTGTATTATAACTCTCCTCCTCCCATCTACATAGAATCTTATCAGTAGCAGCTGCCATCTTCTATCTCAGTCAGTAATGTAATCACATGTCTTTATTGAATACAGATTTTACCTCAGAATTGAGAATTTTGATAATGTCTGATCAATTCTGGCAGAGAGAAAAGCAGATTTCTCTCATAAAATAAGCAACTTTGTAATATGTCTTAACACGTACTATTGAGTTATTGAATAAAAATGAAAATGTCTGTTAGTCTTTAATAGTTTGGTGGTGAACAAAGATAAAATATTCCAACGTTTAAACCCCCCCCAATTTTTTTTAAGGAATTCATACGTATATGAAACAAAATGAATACTTATTGTACAGAAATAAGAAAATAGGGAGAAGGTAGGGTGGGAGTGGGGGAAGGGAACAAAATAAAATTACTAAATATAATCCTATATACAAATGTACAACATGAATGAAAAGGAGGACTGTATGATAAGAGGTGGTGGTCAAAATGGAAGCTTCTCTGCCAGCACCTGCACATGGGTATATTATGGCTGACTCTGATACTGGAGGAACACTGTGGCCAGCACCTGCACATGGGTATATTATGGCTGACTCTGATACTGGAGGAACACTGTGGCCAGCACCTGCACATGGGTATATTATGGATGACTCTGATACTGGACGAACACTGTGGCCAGCACCTGCATATGGGTATATTGTGGCTGACTCTGATACTAGCATAACACTGCGGCCAGCAACTGCACAGCAGATTATTGAGATTGACTCTACTGGGGATCACTATGGTCAGCATTTACACAGTGAAATAATGAGGCTGAGAATTATACCACAGAAACAGAACTGCTAGCACCTGTCTAGGGGAAAACTGTGGCCAGCACCTGCACAGGGGAATAATGTGACTAAAACCTGTACTTGGGAAATACAAATGTTTGGTATCTACATGTAGAAAAAGTGTGGCTGGCACCTGTATAGGGGAACAGTGTGGCTGTCTCTGTCATGGAAAATGGCTGACAGGATTAGGATTTGGCTGACTCTGTATATAATTTTTATCATTAAACAATTGCAAAACATTTATAGGTTTTAAGAAATTATAGATCATACAACAATCTAATAAAAAATTAAAATAAAAACTTATTTCTGTACTAATATGTGTGGTCTACTGGTCAGGCTCACACTTTTTTACTAGGTTGTAGTATACCACTGAGAGTCATTTACAATGCCAGGAATCATACTGTAGTACTGAGTATATCACTAGGTGCATAGAATTATTATGAGGCATGGATCTACTGTACCATGCAAATATGAATTGCAAAAACTGAAAAATCTGCAAAAATAATAATCCAAACAGTTCCCAGCTTCCTGCGAGCCAATACGGGAATCCATGTAAAAAAAAGTACTAAAAATGTAAGATGTCATATAATTAATCCTTGTAAAAATATGAATACCCATATAATTAATACCAATAAAAATACCATCCTATATTGGCAGGCAAAAGCCCCAATAAAGCAGCAGGAGGCTACATTTGGCAGGTTAGATGTGCTACCGATGCCACTAGCATTATGTCATCTGTTGAAGGTTTGTTATTTTAGGATGAGGTTCGCAAAGTGATTGCTTAAGTGAATGACACTGCCAATAGCTCAGTCAAATATTAATACATTTAGAGATTCTTATTGGAGTGTAAAAGCACCATGGTAAAAAAGGGATGCTATAATAAAAGTAAGATCATTTGGGGTTTAGGCGAGATGGTTGCATTTACGATTTAGTGACTTGGAGAAAATCTATCAAATGTATTATCAGGTGTATAAGACATCTGGAAAGTTTATTATTTATTTAAAGAATTAAAGAAGCAAGATCTACTTTACGTACTGTAACATATTGCTAAAAGTAGAATATACAAGGCAATACGTTTCTAAGTCATTATTGCAAACTATTGAACCATATGAAGAATGATATTCAAAAAAATCCATGAGAGCTACTGGTTGTTGGGAACACATGAGACATCCACAACATGACATTCCAACCTTACTTAATGTATACTTTAAATATATACATTTTAATATTATTTATGCAATATTTCACAATGCAAATTACGGAAAACACATTGTTTAACTGATACTTTAGACCTGATGATATTCTTTGTAAATCCATGTCAGAATGGCTGTATGAGCTATGTTGAAAAGTTATCAAGCATATATTTAACCCCTTAACCAAGGGTGGTTTGCATGTTAATGACCGATCCAATTTTTACAATTCTGACCACTGTCCCTTTATGAGGTTATAACTCTGGAACACTTCAACGGATCCCGGTGATTCTGACATTGTTTTCTCGTGACATACTGTACTTCATGATAGTGGTAACATTTCTTTGATATTACTTGCGTTTATTTGTGAAAAAAAAAAATGGAAATTTGGCGAAAATTTTGCAATTTTCCAACTTTGAATTTTCATGCCCTTAAATCACAGAGATATGTTACACAAAATACTTAATAAGTAACATTTCTCACATGTCTACTTTACATCAACACAATTTTGGAACCAACATTTTTTTTGTTAGGGAGTTATAAGGGTTAAAAGTTGACTCATTTTTACAACAACATTTTTTGGGGACCACATCACATTTGAAGTCACTTTGAGGGGTCTATATGATAGAAAATACCAAAAAGTGACACCATTCTAAGAACTGCACCTCTCAAGGTGCTCAAAACCACATTTAAGAAGTTTATTAACACTTCAGGTGCTTCACAGAAATTTTTGGAATGTTTAAAAAAAAATATGAATATTTAACTTTTTTTTCACAAAAAAATGACTTCATATCCAATTTGTTTTATTTTCCCAAGGGTAATAGAAGAAATTGGACCTCAAAAGTTGATGTACAATTTGTCCTGAGTATGCAGGTACCCCATAAGTGGGGATAAACCACTGTTTGGGCACATGGCAGAGCTCCGAAGGGAAGGAGCGCCATTTGACTTTTCAATGCGAAATTGGCTGAAACTGAGATAGGACACAGTGTCGCATTTGGAGAGCCCCTGATGTGCCTAAACAGTGGAAACTCCCCACAAGTGACACCATTTTGAAAAGTAGACCCCCTAAAGAACTTATCTAGATGTGTGGTGAGCACTTTGAACCCCCAAGTGCTTCACAGAAGTTTATAATGTTATGCCGTAAAAATAAAAAATCATATTTTTTTCACAACATTTTTTTTAGCCCCCAGTTTTGTTTTTTCCCAAGGGTAAGAGAAGAAATTGGACCGCAAAAGTTGTTGCCAATTTGTCCTGAGTATGATGATACCCCATATTTTGGGGTATACCACTGTTTGGGCGCATGTCAGGGCTCGGAAGGGAAGAAGTAGCGTTTTGGAATGCAGACTTTGATGGAATGGTCTGCGGGCGTCACGCTGCGTTTGCAGAGCCCCTAATGTGCCTAAACAGTGGAAACCCCCCCAATTCTAACTCCAACCCTAACCCCAACACATCCCTAAAGGTACCTTCACACGAAGCGACGCTGCAGGGATACGACAACGATGCCGATCGCTGCAGCGTCGCTGTTTGATCGCTGGGGAGCTGTCACACAGACCGCTCTCCAGCGACCAACGATGCCGAGGTCCCCGGGTAACCAGGGTAAACATCGGGTTGCTAAGCGCAGGGCCGCGCTTAGTAACCCGATGTTTACCCTGGTTACCAGCGTAAAAGTAAAAAAAACAAACAGTACATGCTCACCTGCGCGTCCCCCAGCATCTGCTTCCTGACACTGACTGAGCTCCGGCCCTAACAGCACAGCGGTGACGTCACCGCTGTGCTTTCACTTTCACTTTAGGGCCGGCGCTCAGTAAGTGTCAGGAAGCAGACGCTGGGGGACGCGCAGGTGAGTATGTACTATTTGTTTTTTTTACTTTTACGCTGGTAACCAGGGTAAACATCGGGTTACTAAGCGCGGCCCTGCGCTTGGTAACCCAATGTTTACCCTGGTTACCAGTGTAAAACATCGCTGGTATCGTTGCTTTTGCTTTCAAACACAACGATACACGGCGATCGGACGACCAAATAAAGTTCTGGACTTTATTCAGCGACTAGCGACATCACAGCAGGATCCTGATCGCTGCTGCGTGTCAAACTAAACGATATCGCTAGCGAGGACGCTGCAACATCACGGATCGCTAGCGATATCGTTACAAAGTCGTTTCGTGTGAAGGTACCTTAACCCTAATCCCAACTCTAACCACACCCTTAACCCCAACACACTCCTAACCCTAATCCCAAGCCTAACCATAACCCTAACCCCAACACACCCCTAACCCTAATCCCAACCCTAACCACACCCCTAACCCTAACACACCCCTAACCCTAATCCCAACCCCAACACAACCCTAACCCTGACACACCCCTAACTTAACCGTAAATGTAATCCAAACCCTAACCCCAACTCTAGCCCCAACCCTAACCCTAACTTTAGCCTCAACCCTAACTTTAGCCCCAACCCCAACTTTAGCCCCAACCCTAACCCTAACCCTAATGGGACAATGGAAATAAATACATTTTTTTATTTTATAATTTTTCCCTAACTATGGTGGTGATAAATGGGGGTTTGATTTACTATTTATAGCGGGTTTCTATGCTTGGCAACTGTCACACACTAAAAGACGCTTTGTATTGCAAAAATAGTTTTTGTGTCACCACATTTTGAGAGCTATAATTTTTGTATATTTTGATCCACAGAGTCATGTGAGGTCTTGTTTTTTGTGGGACGAGTTCACGTTTTTATTGGTACCATTTTCGGGCACATGACATTGTTTGATCGCTTTTTATTCTGATTTTTGTTAGGCAGAATGAACAAAAACCAGCAATTCATGATTTTCTTTTTGGGAGGCGTTTATACCGTTCCACGTTTGGTAAAATTGATAAAGCAGTTTTATTCTTCGGGTTAGTATGATTACAGCAATACCTCAATTATATCATTTTTTTTATGTTTTGGCGCTTTTATACAATGAAAACTATTTCATATAAAAAATAATTATTTTTGCATCGCTTTATTTTTGAGGGCTATAACTTTTTTTTTGCTTATGATGCTGTATAGTGGCTCGTTTTTTGCGGGACAAGATGACGTTTTCAGTGGTACCATGTTTATTTATATCTGTCTTTTTGATCGCGTGTTATTCTACTTTTTGTTCGGCGGTATGTTGATAAAGCATTGTTTTTTGCCTTGTTTTTTTATATTTTTTTACGATGTTCACTGAAGGGGTTAACTAGTAAGACAGTGTTATAGGTCAGGTCGTTACAGACGCGGCGATACTAAATATGTGTACTTTTATTGTTTTTTTATTTACATAAAGAAATGTATTTATTGGAACAATATTTTTTTTCTTTTTTCTTTATTTAGGAATTTTTGAAAAAATATTTTTACACAGTGTAATTTTTTTTTACTTTATTACTTTGTCCCAGAGTGGGACATCACTATGTATTGTCAGATCACTGATCTAACACTTTGCACAGCACTGCTCTCAGCAGGCACTCGCAAGCCACCTCCCTGCAGGACCCGGAAGGACCCCCGCGGCCATCTTGGATCTGGGGCCTGCAGGGAGGAGGCACTCGGAACAACGCGATCACATCGCGTTGTTCTGAGGTTCTCAGGGAAGCACACAGGGAGCCCCCTCCCTGCGTGATGCTTCCTTATACCACCGGAACGATGCGATCATGTTTGATCACAGAGTTCCGGGGGTTAATGTGCCGGGAGCGGTCCGTGACCACTCCTGGCACATAGTGCCGGATGTTAGCTGTGATAATCAGCTGACACCCAGCCACGATCGTCCGCGCTCCCCCCGGTCCCAGGTCACATGGACGGGATAGTACGCCCAATGGCAGAAAGGGGTTAAATGAGCACTTTATTAGTCCTACTTTAGCCTTAACTGGACTCAAAAATGCTTATTTTAAAATCAGCTGGAAAAAAACTTTAAAAAAGATTCTGGAATTACCAGCTAAGCACACCAGCCTCATCATGTCCAATCGATTTAGTTATGTATGTAGTTTGTATTGTGAAATCAGGTGACTGATCTACATTGATAATTGCACCAATGGATCTTATGACAATTTTTTTTTCTTAAAAAACTTTCAATACATTGTAAATGGCAACTAAAGCAAATTATTTATTAAATAAATCTATCATTCATTAAATGAATGTACACAGTCAAATAACTTACTTTTCCAGGAGCACATTCTGTGCCATCAAGAGGAGGACCTTTCTTGGTCTTGCAAAAGTAAGGGTTATCAGGATGGCTGCACCATAATTGTTTGCAAGGGTCAAAAGTCCGAAACTGAAAAAAACAGTGCAAATTATTTCATAGTAAAGATATCACATATAATTATATGTTACTAAGCGCAGGCATTTAAACTTCTGAACAGGAAATGTGAGAGAAAACGTACAGCTGTGCACATTTTGTAGCCCACACCAAAATCAAACCGACACTGTTCATCCATTGAATAGTTAATTCCTGGAAGGTCTGGAAGTTTAGGCCAATCATGTTCAAAGGGGTCATCCAGAAGACAATCATATAAACTGTAAAATACAATAAAGATAATGAAAAAAGTGTAAGACTGAGTATGACTCTCTTTTTAAAGTATGTATTATGAGGTCTTAAAGAAATGTTCCACTACTTTTATATCCATGACCTATCCTTAGGGTAGATCATCAATATTAGATAGGTAGTGGTTCGATGCCCGACACCTCCCATTCGATAAGCTGCATTCAATGCCGACAGGGGCTGGATGTTCGCAGTAACGGAACAGAACAGCACAGCTGCTTCCAACTGTGTAGTGTGGAAGTTAAGATTCACTCCTATACATGCAAACAAGGGCAGATCTGCTGGAAAGGATTGATTGGTGGGGGTACTGCATATTGCGCTCCCATCATCCTGATATTGATGACCTTTGTAAAGATCAATATAAAATCAGTGAAACAACTATTGAAACCAACCACATTTTCAAAAAGTGATTGATATCTCAGTGACATGTTAGTTTCATCTGTTTTCAGTAAAGACGTTTTGATATTTGGCATAAAAACAAGGGACAGAAAAGTTTAGCTGAGCCCTAGCCTCCTTAGAAACTGAAGACAGGCTCTACAAAAAAAAATTCTACGAGCCTTTCCTTGTCTATCGGAGGATGACAGCATTTAGCTGAGCTCTTCTGTTCCTTTGTTTTAATGAGTGACTCAGCACTCGGACCCTCATTGATCAAAACTTTGGATATGTCACTATCAAGTGTCAAGTTTTTGAAAGTGCAGTTATTCTTTAATTATATAACTTTTACTTTAGCTTAAACTAGTGTTAGTCAACCCTTTATATTAACATAAGGCTGTATCATACTTATTTGTAAAGAACTGATACCAAAAATACACAAAATGCTTATTAATACCACATCCCTATCGATCAGCTGACCTCGGTGCCATCGGCGGCTTCATGTTAGTAGTTAAGGAGACACTGTAGCAACTGATCATGGGTAGGTAAAAAAAAAATAAACATTTGAATACTGTTAAAGTCATTTCACATCAGTGAAAGTCTTTTTGGAATAAGACAGGTAATACAAGTTCTTACTGTATGTGCCTCTTTAGCTCTTGACCACTGCACCGAGACCAATGGTAACGGTGGAATGCTGCTTGCACCAAGGGGGCCATGACACTGCCCATGCTTGTTTCATCTCCACACCTATTTCCTTGGCCATCATGTTCCATTCCTAGTCTACATTAATAAATAAATGGTACAGAAAATGAGCAGATAAGCCAAGAACTCATTACGTGATCACAATTTATGTGTAATATATGTACACAGAATATATGTACACAATTAACATCCTTGTGAACTACCTTGAGTACGCCACATTTACATAAGACACGGAACTGTCACACTTATTTCACATAAAATGTTGAACTGGAAGTGAATATTTGAGAATTATGTTTGCTACATGTTGGACGATTCTACACTATGTATGATTGTATATTGTATGATTGATGTTACACAGTTATGTAGATAGAAAAAAGACACAGGTCCATCAAGTTAAACCTTTCTCAATCAGTTATTCATTCTCTGTCACTATTATTTATACCCCACGATGCAATTTATTGTGAGAAAAGCATCCAGCCCTTTTTAATGTTGTTATAGTAACTGCCATTACTTGCTCTTGTGGTAGGACATTCCACAGTCTCACTGCTCTAACTCTAAAGAACCCTTTCCTACTTAGATGCTGGAATCGCCTTTCCTCCACATGTAATGAAAGTCCCTTGGTCCTTTCTGAGGTCTTTGGAAGGAAAAAGTTGTGTGCCAGTCCTTTGTATTGACCAAACATGTATTTATACATAAAAATGAGATTTTGTGTCATGTTGCCTTTTTATTCATATACTCTCATATATCACATAAAGAATGTAATATATAGTATAGTGTACTCATTACTGATTACCATGCACAGTGCATTTTAACTTACACATGTCCAGTTTCATGAGCAACTACAAATGCTGATGAAAATCCATCCTCATGGTTCAGTGTGCAGCTTCTTACGGGATGACACATACCGGTGACTGGAGCATATCCTGTGTTCAGAAACAAACTCTTTATAGATTTCAATATAGTAAAATAATAAACGGGACAAACCAAGGCAACTACTTCCTTACATACATAAAAGTCGGTAAAATGTATATACAATTTGGGTAGTGACCCATTGGTAGCTGCATCATTTATGATTCTCATGATCTCGGGATATTGATAAACCCCAGAAATATAATTTTCACAATGCTAACTAAAGATCATGATGGTTCTACTGGGTATCAATTTCCTAATCATGAAACAAGCACTTGCACTTACTGCTTAGGATCTTTCTAGACTGATAAACTGGAGAAGAAGCTATATGTCAATGTCTTGATAGCATGATACAACCCTGTACAAACACCTATGTGTCATGTTTAGAGGGAAGGCAGTAAGTTAGGTTTTGCGTGGTTAGTGTTCAACCTAAATTTCAAATGTTAAATTTGCCAATATTTTTTTCTTTGTTTCTCAGCTGGCCCTTGGCAAGAAACCTACTTGAGTACAATGTTAAAGAGGCATTTATATTAAACTCAAACAACTTCAATCACAAGTGATTTTCTGCTTTTGTAATTTTGGTTTTGACAAAAAACACTTTGTGTTAGGATGGGTTTTTTACTCAAATATTAAATAGCTAAAGGGGTTGTCTTCTCATTTTTAAATTAAACTGGTGTTATGAACGTGTTCACACTCACACCAGGAAAAGTCGCTCTTACACCCAACTGATCCCTGTATAGGTTAGAAAGGCTCTAGCCACACTAAAAAACACCACCTCGAACCTGGCTCTCTAAAAGTCCTTCGATGAGTTTATTGTACCTCCTGAGGAACCAGAGGAGAGGTCGGAACACACTACCAAAAAAGGATAAGGAAAGTGTGAGGAGAGATAAAACGAAAGAAATTAAGACACATTCAAATAAGGTGGAGGGGTGAAGGTTAAGGAGTATCAAAAATAATAGGAACAAGTAAGACCTCTAAAGAACCTAGCAGTGTAAAAGGAAAAGGTGCTGGGAGGGAAAGCAAATTAACTTACTGGTGTTTACCCATCAAAGTAAACCTCCAATTTAAATAGATGTACAGTGCCTACAAGTAGTATTCAACCCCCTGCAGATTTAGCAGGTTTCCACATTTGGAATTAACTTGGCATTGTGACATTTGGACTGTAGATCAGCCTGGAAGTGTGAAATGCACTGCAGCAGAAAAGAATGTTATTTCTTTGTTTATTTGTTTTTAAATTGGGAAAAGTTTTTTCTGTTTGGTTCCCCTAAAGTATTAAGAAGTAGTTCAGGCACAAAGAACAATGAGCTTCACATGTTTGGATTAATTATCTCTTTTTCCAGCCTTTTCTGACTATTTAAGACCCTCCCCAAACTTGTGAACAGCACTCAAACATGGTCAACATGGGAAAGACAAAGGAGCATTCCAAGGCCATCAGAGACAAGATCGTGGAGGGTCACAAGGCTGACAAGGGGTACAAAACCCTTTCCAAGGAGTTGGGCCTACCTGTCTCCACTGTTGGGAGCATCATCCGGAAGTTGAAGGCTTATGGAACTACTGTTAGCCTTCCATGGCCTGGACAGCCTTTGAAAGTTTCCTCCCGTGCCGAGGCCAGGCTTGTCCGAAGAGTCAAGGCTAACCCAAGGACAACAAGGAAGGAGCTCCGGGAAGATCTCATGGCAGTGGGGACATTGGTTTCAGTCAATACCATAAGTAACGTACTCCACCACAATGGTCTCCGTTCCAGACGAGCCCGTAAGGTACCTTTACTTTCAAAGCGTCATGTCAAGGCTTGTCTACAGTTTGCTCATGATCACTTGGAGGACTCTGAGACTGACTGGTTCAAGGTTCTCTGGTCTGATGAGACCAAGATCGAGATCTTTGGTGCCAACCACACACGTGACTTTTGGAGACTGGATGGCACTGCATACGACCCCAAGAATACCATCCCTACAGTCAAGCATGGTGGTGGCAGCATCATGCTGTGGGGCTGTTTCTCAGCCAAGGGGCCTGGCCATCTGGTCCGCATCCATGGGAAGATGGATAGCACGGCCTACCTGGAGATTTTGGCCAAGAACCTCCGCTCCTCCATCAAGGATCTTAAGATGGGTCGTCATTTCATCTTCCAACAAGACAACGACCCAAAGCACACAGCCAAGAAAACCAAGGCCTGGTTCAAGAGGCAAAAAATCAAGGTGTTGCAGTGGCCTAGTCAGTCTCCTGACCTTAACCCAATTGAAAACTTGTGGAAGGAGCTCAAGATTAAAGTCCACATGAGACACCCAAAGAACCTAGATAACTTGGAGAAGATCTGCATGGAGGAGTGGGCCAAGATAACTCCAGAGACCTGTGCCGGCCTGATCAGGTCTTAAAAAAGACGATTATTAGCTGTAATTGCAAACAAAGGTTATTCCACAAAATATTAAACCTAGGGGTTGAATAATAATTGACCCACACTTTTATGTTTAAAATTTATAAAAATGTAACTTTTTGGTTTGTAAGATTTATGCATCTGTTAATAAATCCTGCTCTTGTTTGAAGTTTGAAGGCTCTAACTTATTTGAATCTTATTAAACCTGCTAAATCTGCAGGGGGTTGAATACTACTTTTAGGCACTGTAATTGCTAAATATACATCCACCGGGAAATATAGCCAGCAAGGAAGTGCAGAGAAGTGATACTATATAAAATCCCACCGATAACGTGATAGGGCAAAAAAAAATTGGGAAAATGGAAAACATCTCAAAAGGAGCAAACCACGAAGGGAGAATAAGGACAAAGGAAGATTCAGAATTTGTACAGGGAAGTAAAAGAGCAATAGCTCAACAGGAAGAAGAACCGACCACAAAGCAACAGGTCACTGGATCGAATCCTCAAAAATAATGCAACACTGTAGGATTTTGAGGAGTTAAAGTGATGTTTCGTGCTGGCTTCCTTGTGGTTGCCGCCAGTCTATGCTTTAGATCGTTAGCCAGTTAGCTAAGTGGTTAGTAAGAACACATTTCTACTGTAGGCTTACAATATGGCTGGCTGTACCTTCTCAGCTGATCATCGCAAGTCCTTCTAGCCAAACTCCTTGCTAAACAGCTCAACTTAAATGTACATATCTTTTACTCAAATTATTGTAGAGGAACCAAAGTTATGTTTTTTAATCATACTAATATACACTCAAAGGATTTCATTCAGTGGATAATTTTTGCAAATTTTATTTACCGTGTTTTTCCTCCCAAAATGTGGAGTTAAATGGGGGATGCGTCTTATAGTCCGGATGTATGGTTTCTGGCTGTGGTAGGATTGCAGTTTTGGTGGAGCATCGTGTCACTGGAGGCTGGAGCCGGCGGCTCCGGCTAACTCCTGTGCCCGCTGCTAAAGAGAAATGAATATGCATTGCATTCCATGCCCATGGGCGTGGAGGGCAATGCATATTCATTTTTCTGGCATCACTGGTATAAATGACCCCACCCTGTTCCTGGAATGTTGGTCCCATCCTTTTTCTTTTATAATTGGCCCCATCCTGTTCCTGGTATCCATTTGGAAAGATTTAAAAAAAACCAAAAAACATTACACTCATCTACACTGCGCTCCCTTGCAGCATCCTGCTATGGTGCTGGCAGCTGCTTAATGCTTGTAAGCAACGCATGGCATGGAAGTCATGCGCTGCTCACAAGCAGAGCTCAGCTGCCAGAATACTCACCGGGACCGTTCATCGTAGAGAGCGGTGGGTGAGTATCCATTCCTCTTCAGTAGCGCGCAGTGTCAGCTGGAGCCTTCCTGCTGCTGCCAGCGGTCACATGTGCCGATACTTAAGAGAAACGAATAAGAATATTCATTTCTCTTAAGTATCGGCAGACGGTGTGCTACTGAAGAGGAATGGATACTCACCGCGATCTCTGATGAACGGTCCCGGTGAGTATTCAGGCAGCTGTGCTCGCTCTGCTTGTGAGCAGCGCATGACATCCCTGCCATGCGCTGCTTACAAGCGTTAAGCAGCTGCTGGCACCGGAGCAGGACACTGCGAGGGAGCGCCGTGTATCTGAGTGTAATATTTTGTGTTTTTATATCTTTCCTGATGGGGCCATGCATACATACCAGGAGTGGGATAGCGCCAATTATAAAAGAAAGTGGATGGGGCCAATTATAAAAGAAAAAGGATGGGGACAATCATATCAGGACCGGGATGGGGCCAATTATAAAAGAAAAAGGATGGGGCCAATCATACCAGGATCAGGATGAGGACAATTATACCAGAATAGGGATGGAACCAATCAAGCCAGGACCGAGATGGGGCCAATCATACCAGGACTGGGATGGGGTCATTTATATCAGGACCAAGATGGTGCCAATCATACCAGGATAAAGATGGGGCCATGCACACCAAGATAGGGATGAGAGAGTCATGCATACCAGGATAGTGGATATTACAGTACAGAATTGACCATTTTTTTGCTTCAATTTTTTTCTCCTAATTTTCTCCTCTAAAACCAAAGTGCGTCTTATGGTCCGGTGCATCTTACAGTCCGAAAAATATGGTAATTTTTTAAACAACAAGTTTATTTATTTTTTTTTACCTTGCATTCCAGCAGGGCCAAAATCTTGTCTAGTGAGAAAAATAGCATGATCATGATGTTCAGAGTGGTTGGGGTCAGACTTCTGTTGCTGGAATGCCCAGCGACACACATTGTCAAGGCTTCTAGATGGATTACCTCTTTCAATCAAACTGATGGACTGTGAAAAAAACATGAAAGATCATGCGATTTTTTTTTTAGTTATGATTCAAAGCATGTTAGCACTACAATAAAATAAACCATAGCTTCAGAAATACTTAATGTTGGTGCTGTATGGCAGCCATTAATTATGTGGTTCTGTGCCTGTGAGTGGCCAACAGCCATGGGGGCTTGGTCTTGCAGAAGTTTGGAAGTGACCGGCACACAACGCCACACCTTTTAGGCTAGGTACCCTCTGAAAGGTTCGCCGTAAAGTGGCAGTGGGCTTCATACAGTCTGATAAGAATTTTGGCCTGGTGGCATTAGATCAACATATGATTTTTGGACACACGGAAGTCTTTTTTTCTACAGTTATCTTACATGCTAAACTATATTATAGTATCCCAGTTCATAAAAAAAGCAAAAAAAACAACTGTAAGAATAAGAATAATTGCTGCTATTGTAATGTATGGCTTTAAAATCTCATCTCCAGTCAGGTATGAAAAGTCTGTACAGTAGTATCATACAAAGGATTGGCATTAAGTGTCTGTAGTAGCATAAATACTCAATAAAACACGTTAAATAGGGCATGTAAACTTTTGCTACCAATTTCTTCAATACAAGTAAAGTTTAAAAAAAAATATATATTCTAATATACAGTGTTTACAGCTCCTCTGCAGACTATGTGTCGCCATGGTTTTATACTATGTACAAAGTGTCTTACCCCGTAGCCATGTGGTCCTCTGCTCCGTCTTATTGATAATCTACTGAAATTGGTCACTTAGGTGTCACATTACTTAACCTACAATTTCTCTGAAATGAATGCTCTTCGGCACCACTTATGTTTATTATGAACTATATCTACTGGAGCTTTGTAAGGTTTTTATTAATATTAATGAGGCCTAAAGAATAATTGATCTCAAATGTACTGTAGATTTTAGTTTTTGTTGTTATTTTTCAGGAAAAAAATGCCAGTATGCCAAAGAAAATGTGTTAATCATCAGTAATATTAAACTGAAAAGTAACACGTCACATTAAACATGCCATCTGAGCTTACAGCAGATTGTTATGGAGCAGAATAGCTGAGCAGTCTGTTATATAGTATTATGGGAAAAGATTCATTATAACTTGTAATGTATTCATGTAAATCTCTGGTAATTCTGGGCTTAGAAGTTCAGAAGGTGGTCCTAATTAGTGCTTGGTAGCCAGCCTTGCAGCCAAGTTTTTTTTAGAGATTTCTGTCAATAACTGATTAGGACCGCCCACTTGACTCCAAAGCCAAGAATGTGCAGGGATTTTAATTAATTAAATACAAGCTATGCTTAATTTTTCTCCACAACCCTATATATAAATCTATTCAGTTTCTCGTCCTCCTTAGTCTGCTGCTCGTAGACTGAAGAGCATTTCCAAGGAAAAAGGGGTATTTCCATCTCAGGCATATGTGACATATCCATAGGATAGTTGTATGGGGAATAATGGAGAATTTGGCATTTTTTATGAGGCTTTCTCCTTGAAGTTTGTAGGAATGATGGAAAGAGCTGATTGCTGCTTGTTGGCCACTGGAGGTGAGGCTCCCAATTATTAGATGATCATGGCATATTCTAACAAATCCATAACACTCCACATAGCCCAAAGATCTCCAAAAAAGGTGAAACATATATTCTATGAAACATACTGATAGTAGTATTATCTTTTCTAATAATATGAGCCTTTCTTAGATTTCTTAGATAAAGAATTCTTACCTTTGCATATCCCAGCATTATCATGCGCACCAAAACTACATTTATATGGGCACCTATTGAGTCATCATGGTAAATTTCATTAACCTGCACGATAGAAGGTCATGTTAATGTTAGTCAATGAAGCAAAACTATGCAAATCTTGATCTGACTAAACACATTTAAAACCTGCCACTTTTATATGCAGGACAGAACTATGTCAAGTCTTTCTTTTGATCATAAAACTGGGACATCCCATCTGACAGGCTGCTATTTCAGTCCTTAAAGTGCTTCCAATATTTATTTTCCATTGCAAATACAAGGAAACACTTTCAAACATCCTTTCTACACTCTCAGTTAATTCTTCTAGTCTGGATGCTTAGGAAAAAAATCCAAAATAAACATTTAGTTGGCATAAAGCAGGGGTGTCCTAAATGAAAGTGGGAAATATGGAAGCCCTGACTGGAACAGTAGAAAAGATTCCAATTTTATACCCTTAGAATATGCAAAACTATGAGTCTCTAGAAGAGAGACAACAAAAGCAGCATATAAAGAAATGTAACAAATGTAATGTGTGAATATTCACTCTTATCTAGCAATATACATTTTTTATGGTGCTTGAACCTCCTAGGTTCAAGCAACATATTGTAATCCGATTTCTTATATTTATGGTGCTTGAACCTCCTAGGTTCAAGCAACATATTGTAATCCGATTTCTTATATTTTCTTATTATTATTATTATTCTTCTCCGCATTTTCCGCAATTAATGCGGCCCGAACCGCTCGGCGCAGAGACCCCGTTCAGGCGGCGTTTCGAAGCCCTCGGTGGGGACAGGTGTGCTATGACTTTTATAGTCGATCCGATATGTAGATTTTATTTAAATCGCATTTAAAAAAAAAAAATTCCCATAGGAAATAATGGCGAACTTTCCATTACCCCAAACTTGACCTTCCAAAGATGGCAGCTATGCAAATGTACGGTATCCATTTTAGGACATGATCATTTATCACACGGCCCCGTGTGCAAAAGTAAGTGCGCCCCGGGCCCGTGTGCAAAAGTAAGTGCGCCCCCGGCCCCGTGTGCAAAAGTAAGTGCGCCCCCGGCCCCGTGTGCAAAAGTAAGTGCGCCCCCGGCCCCGTGTGCAAAAGTAAGTGCGCCCCCGGCCCCGTGTGCAAAAGTAAGTGCGCCCCCGGCCCCGTGTGCAAAAGTAAGTGCGCCCCCGGCCCCGTGTGCAAAAGTAAGTGCGCCCCCGGCCCCGTGTGCAAAAGTAAATGCGCCCCCGGCCCCGTGTGCAAAAGTAAGTGCGCCCCCGGCCCCAAAAGTAAGTGCGCCCCCGGCCCCGTGTGCAAAAGTAAGTGCGCCCCCGGCCCCGTGTGCAAAATTAAGAGCGCCCCCGTCCCCGTGGGCAAAAGTAAGTGCGCCCCCGGCCCCGTGTGCAAAAGTAAGTGCGCCCCCGGCCCCGTGTGCAAAAGTAAGTGCGCCCCCGGCCCCGTGTGCAAAAGTAAGTGCTCCCCCGGCCCCGTGTGCAAAAGTAAGTGCGCCCCCGGCCCCGTGTGCAAAAGTAAGTGCGCCCCCTGCCCCGTGTGCAACAGTAAGTGCGCCCCCGGCCCCGTGTGCAAAAGTAAGTGCGCCCCCGGACCCGTGTGCAAAAGTAAGTGCGCCCCCGGCCCCGTGTGCAAAAGTAAGTGCGCCCCCGGCCCCGTGTGCATAAGTAAGGGCGCCCCCGGCCCCGTGTGCAAAAGTAAGCGCGCCCCCGGCCCCGTGTGCAAAAGTAAGCGCGCCCCCGGCCCCGTGTGCAAAAGTAATGGCGCCCCCGGCCCCGTGTGCAAAAGTAATGGCGCCCCCGGCCCCGTGTGCAAAAGTAATGGCGCCCCCGGCCCCGTGTGCAAAAGTAATGGCGCCCCCGGCCCCGTGTGCAAAAGTAATGGCGCCCCCGGCCCCGTGTGCAAAAGTAATGGCGCCCCCGGCCCCGTGTGCAAAAGTAATGGCGCCCCCGGCCCCGTGTGCAAAAGTAAGCGCGCCCCCTGCCCCGTGTGCAAAAGTAAGCGCGCCCCCGGCCCCGTGTGCAAAAGTAATGGCGCCCCCGGCCCCGTGTGCAAAAGTAATGGCGCCCCCGGCCCCGTGTGCAAAAGTAATGGCGCCCCCGGCCCCGTGTGCAAAAGTAATGGCGCCCCCGGCCCCGTGTGCAAAAGTAATGGCGCCCCCGGCCCCGTGTGCAAAAGTAATGGTGCCCCCGGCCCCGTGTGCAAAAGTAATGGCGCCCCCGGCCCCGTGTGCAAAAGTAATGGCGCCCCCGGCCCCGTGTGCAAAAGTAATGGCGCCCCCGGCCCCGTGTGCAAAAGTAATGGTGCCCCCGGTCCCGTGTGCAAAAGTAATGGCGCCCCCGGTCCCGTGTGCAAAAGTAATGGCGCCCCCGGTCCCTTGTGCAAAAGTAATGGCGCCCCCGGTCCCGTGTGCAAAAGTAATGGCGCCCCCGGTCCCGTGTGCAAAAGTAATGGCGCCCCCGGTCCCGTGTGCAAAAGTAATGGCGCCCCCGGTCCCGTGTGCAAAAGTAATGGCGCCCCCGGTCCCGTGTGCAAAAGTAATGGCGCCCCGTGTGCAAAAGTAATGGCGCCCCCGGGCCCCGTGTGCAAAAGTGATGGCGCCCCCGGGCCCCGTGTGCAAAAGTGATGGCGCCCCGGGCCCCGTGTGCAAAAGTGATGGCGCCCCCGGCCCCGTGTGCAAAAGTAATGGCGCCCCCGGCCCCGTGTGCAAAAGTAATGGCGCCCCCGGTCCCGTGTGCAAAAGTGATGGCGCCCCGTGTGCAAAAGTGATGGCGCCCCCGGCCCCGTGTGCAAAAGTATTGGCGCCTCCGGCCCCGTGTGCAAAAGTAAGTGCGCCCCTGGCCCCGTGTGCAAAAGTAATGGCGCCCCCGGCCCCGTGTGCAAAAGTAATGGCGCCCCCGGGCCCCGTGTGCAAAAGTGATGGCGCCCCCGGCCCCGTGTGCAAAAGTGATGGCGCCCCCGGTCCCGTGTGCAAAAGTAATGGCGCCCCCGGTCCCGTGTGCAAAAGTAATGGCGCCCCCGGTCCCGTGTGCAAAAGTAATGGTGCCCCCGGTCCCGTGTGCAAAAGTAATGGCGCCCCCGGTCCCGTGTGCAAAATTAATGGCGCCCCCGGTCCCGTGTGCAAAAGTAATGGCGCCCCCGGTCCCGTGTGCAAAAGTAACGGTGCCCCCGGTCCCGTGTGCAAAAGTAACGGCGCCCCCGGTCCCGTGTGCAAAAGTAATGGCGCCCCCGGTCCCGTGTGCAAAAGTAATGGCGCCCCCGGCCCCGTGTGCAAAAATAATGGCGCCCCCGGCCCCGTGTGCAAAAATAATGGCGGCCCCGTGTGCAAAAGTAAGCGCGCCCCCGGCCCCGTGTGCAAAAGTAAGTGCTCCCCTGGACCCGGGTGTGGAAAAGTAAGTGGCCCCCCTGGTCCGGTGTGTGAAAAGTGCTGCTGTAAAGCTGGCAGCGCTGTTCAAGCACCATGTATTTCCTTCAGGAAATGCCCATCTAGTTTATTATTATTATTCTTCTCCGCGTTTTCCGCAATTAATGCGGCCCGAACCGCTCGGCGCAGAGACCCCGTTCAGGCGGCGTTTCGAAGGCCTCGGTGGGGACAGGTGTGCTATGACTTTTATAGGCGATCCGATATGTAGATTTTATTTAAATCTCATTTAAAAAAAAAATTTTCCCATAGGAAATAATGGCGAACTTTCCATTACCCCCAACTTGACCTTCCAAAGATGGCAGCTATGCAAATGTACGGTGTCCATTTTAGGACATGATCATTTATCAAAGTCAAACATCAGAATAAAGTGACTATGACACCCTCTCGTCCCGTGTGTGAAATGTAAGTGCCCCCCCGGCCCCGTGTGTGCAAAAGTAAGTGCCCCCCCGGCCCCGTGTGTGAAAAGTAAGTGCCCCCCGGCCCCGTGTGTGAAAAGTAAGTGCGCCCCCGGCCCCGTGTGCAAAAGTAAGTGCGCCCCCGGCCCCGTGTGCAAAAGTAAGTGCGCCCCCGGCCCCGTGTGCAAAAGTAAGTGCGCCCCCGGCCCCGTGTGCAAAAGTAAGTGCGCCCCCGGCCCCGTGTGCAAATGTAAGTGCGCCCCCGGCCCCGTGTGCAAAAGTAAGTGCGCCCCCGGCCCCGTGTGCAAAAGTAAGTGCGCCCCCGGCCCCGTGTGCAAAAGTAAGTGCGCCCCCGGCCCCGTGTGCAAAAGTAAGTGCGCCCCCGGCCCCGTGTGCAAAAGTAAGTGCGCCCCCGGCCCCGTGTGCAAAAGTAAGTGCGCCCCCGGCCCCGTGTGCAAAAGTAAGTGCGCCCCCGGCCCCGTGTGCAAAAGTAAGTGCGCCCCCGGCCCCGTGTGCAAAAGTAAGTGCGCCCCCGGCCCCGTGTGCAAAAGTAAGTGCGCCCCCGGCCCCGTGTGCAAAAGTAAGTGCGCCCCCGGCCCCGTGTGCAAAAGTAAGTGCGCCCCCGGCCCCGTGTGCAAAAGCAAGTGCGCCCCGGCCCCATGTGCAAAAGTAAGTGCGCCCCCGGCCCCGTGTGCAAAAGTAAGCGCGCCCCCGGCCCCGTGTGCGGAAAAGTAAGCGCGCCCCGGTCCCGAGTGTGGAAAATAAGTGGCCCCCCTGGTCCCGTGTGTGAAAAGTGCTGCTGTAAAGCTGGCAGCGCTGTTCAAGCACCATGTATTTCCTTCAGGAAATGCCCATCTAGTTATTATTCTTCTTCTTCTCCGCGTTTTCCGCAATTAATGCGGCCCGAACCGCTCGGCGCAGAGACCCCGTTCAGGCGGCGTTTCGAAGGCCTCGGTGGGGACAGGTGTGCTATGACTTTTATAGTCGATCCGATATGTAGATTTTATTTAAATCGCATTTAAAAAAAAAAATTTCCCATAGGAAATAATGGCGAACTTTCCATTACCCCCAGCTTGACCTTCCAAAGATGGCAGCTATGCAAATGTACGGTGTCCATTTTAGGACATGATCATTTATCACAGTCAAACATCAGAATAAAGTCAATATGACACCCTCTCGTCCCGTGTGTGAAAAGTAAGTGCTCCCCCGGCCCCGTGTGTGAAAAGTAAGTGCCCCCCGGCCCCGTGTGTCAAAAGTAAGTGCCCCCCGGCCCCGTGTGTGAAAAGTAAGTGCCCCCCCGGCCCCGTGTGTGAAAAGTAAGTGCCCCCCGGCCCCGTGTGTGAAAAGTAAGTGCCCCCCGGCCCCGTGTGTGAAAAGTAAGTGCCCCCCCGGCCCCGTGTGTGAAAAGTAAGTGCCCCCCCGGCCCCGCCCACCGAATCGGAGGCCGAGGGTCCCCGGCCACCGAATCGGAGGCCGAGGGTCCCCGGCCACCGAATCGGAGGCCGAGGGTCCCCGGCCTCCGAATCGGAGGCCGAGGGTCCCCGGGCACCGAATCGGAGGCCGAGGGTCCCCGGCCTCCAAATCGGAGGCCGAGGGTCCCCGGCCTCCAAATCGGAGGCCGAGGGTCCCCGGCCACCAAATCGGAGGCCGAGGGTCCCCGGCCTCCAAATCGGAGGCCGAGGGTCCCCGGCCTCCAAATCGGAGGCCGAGGGTCCCCGGCCTCCAAATCGGAGGCCGAGGGTCCCCGGCCTCCAAATCGGATGCCGAGGGTCCCCGGCCTCCAAATCGGAGGCCGAGGGTCCCCGGCCACCAAATCGGAGGCCGAGGGTCCCCGGCCTCCAAATCGGAGGCCGAGGGTCCCCGGCCTCCAAATCGGAGGCCGAGGGTCCCCGGCCACCAAATCGGAGGCCGAGGGTCCCCGGCCACCAAATCGGAGGCCGAGGGTCCCCGGCCACCAAATCGGAGGCCGAGGGTCCCCGGCCTCCAAATCGGAGGCCGAGGGTCCCCGGCCTCCAAATCGGGGGCCGAGGGTCCCCGGCCTCCAAATCGGAGGCCGAGGGTCCCCGGCCTCCAAATCGGGGGCCGAGGGTCCCCGGCCTCCAAATCGGAGGCCGAGGGTCCCCGGCCTCCAAATCGGAGGCCGAGGGTCCCCGGCCTCCAAATCGGAGGCCGAGGGTCCCCGGCCACCAAATCGGAGGCCGAGGGTCCCCGGCCTCCAAATCGGAGGCCGAGGGTCCCCGGCCTCCAAATCGGAGGCCGAGGGTCCCCGGCCTCCAAATCGGAGGCCGAGGGTCCCCGGCCTCCAAATCGGAGGCCGAGGGTCCCCGGCCTCCAAATCGGAGGCCGAGGGTCCCCGGCCTCCAAATCGGAGGCCGAGGGTCCCCGGCCTCCAAATCGGAGGCCGAGGGTCCCCGGCCACCAAATCGGAGGCCGAGGGTCCCCGGCCACCAAATCGGAGGCCGAGGGTCCCCGGCCTCCAAATCGGAGGCCGAGGGTCCCCGGCCTCCAAATCGGAGGCCGAGGGTCCCCGGCCTCCAAATCGGAGGCCGAGGGTCCCCGGCCTCCAAATCGGAGGCCGAGGGTCCCCGGCCTCCAAATCGGAGGCCGAGGGTCCCCGGCCTCCAAATCGGAGGCCGAGGGTCCCCGGCCACCAAATCGGAGGCCGAGGGTCCCCGGCCTCCAAATCGGAGGCCGAGGGTCCCCGGCCACCAAATCGGAGGCCGAGGGTCCCCGGCCTCCAAATCGGAGGCCGAGGGTCCCCGGCCTCCAAATCGGAGGCCGAGGGTCCCCGGCCTCCAAATCGGAGGCCGAGGGTCCCCGGCCTCCAAATCGGAGGCCGAGGGTCCCCGGCCTCCAAATCGGAGGCCGAGGGTCCCCGGCCTCCAAATCGGGGGCCGAGGGTCCCCGGCCTCCAAATCGGGGGCCGAGGGTCCCCGGCCTCCAAATCGGGGGCCGAGGGTCCCCGGCCTCCAAATCGGGGGCCGAGGGTCCCCGGCCTCCAAATCGGAGGCCGAGGGTCCCCGGCCTCCAAATCGGGGGCCGAGGGTCCCCGGCCTCCAAATCGGAGGCCGAGGGTCCCCGGCCTCCAAATCGGAGGCCGAGGGTCCCCGGCCTCCAAATCGGAGGCCGAGGGTCCCCGGCCTCCAAATCGGAGGCCGAGGGTCCCCGGCCTCCAAATCGGAGGCCGAGGGTCCCCGGCCTCCAAATCGGAGGCCGAGGGTCCCCGGCCTCCAAATCGGAGGCCGAGGGTCCCCGGCCACCAAATCGGAGGCCGAGGGTCCCCGGCCTCCAAATCGGAGGCCGAGGGTCCCCGGCCACCAAATCGGAGGCCGAGGGTCCCCGGCCTCCAAATCGGAGGCCGAGGGTCCCCGGCCTCCAAATCGGAGGCCGAGGGTCCCCGGCCTCCAAATCGGAGGCCGAGGGTCCCCGGCCACCAAATCGGAGGCCGAGGGTCCCCGGCCTCCAAATCGGAGGCCGAGGGTCCCCGGCCTCCAAATCGGAGGCCGAGGGTCCCCGGCCACCAAATCGGAGGCCGAGGGTCCCCGGCCTCCAAATCGGAGGCCGAGGGTCCCCGGCCTCCAAATCGGAGGCCGAGGGTCCCCGGCCTCCAAATCGGAGGCCGAGGGTCCCCGGCCTCCAAATCGGAGGCCGAGGGTCCCCGGCCACCAAATCGGAGGCCGAGGGTCCCCGGCCTCCAAATCGGAGGCCGAGGGTCCCCGGCCACCAAATCGGAGGCCGAGGGTCCCCGGCCTCCAAATCGGAGGCCGAGGGTCCCCGGCCACCAAATCGGAGGCCGAGGGTCCCCGGCCTCCAAATCGGAGGCCGAGGGTCCCCGGCCTCCAAATCGGAGGCCGAGGGTCCCCGGCCTCCAAATCGGAGGCCGAGGGTCCCCGGCCACCAAATCGGAGGCCGAGGGTCCCCGGCCTCCAAATCGGAGGCCGAGGGTCCCCGGCCACCAAATCGGAGGCCGAGGGTCCCCGGCCTCCAAATCGGAGGCCGAGGGTCCCCGGCCACCAAATCGGAGGCCGAGGGTCCCCGGCCTCCAAATCGGAGGCCGAGGGTCCCCGGCCTCCAAATCGGAGGCCGAGGGTCCCCGGCCTCCAAATCGGAGGCCGAGGGTCCCCGGCCTCCAAATCGGAGGCCGAGGGTCCCCGGCCACCAAATCGGAGGCCGAGGGTCCCCGGCCTCCAAATCGGAGGCCGAGGGTCCCCGGCCTCCAAATCGGAGGCCGAGGGTCCCCGGCCTCCAAATCGGAGGCCGAGGGTCCCCGGCCTCCAAATCGGAGGCCGAGGGTCCCCGGCCACCAAATCGGAGGCCGAGGGTCCCCGGCCTCCAAATCGGAGGCCGAGGGTCCCCGGCCTCCAAATCGGAGGCCGAGGGTCCCCGGCCTCAAAATCGGAGGCCGAGGGTCCCCGGCCTCCAAATCGGAGGCCGAGGGTCCCCGGCCACCAAATCGGAGGCCGAGGGTCCCCGGCCACCAAATCGGAGGCCGAGGGTCCCCGGCCTCCGATTAAAGTGGCTACCGAGGATTCCTAAATGCCAAAATGGCTACCAAGGATTCCTGCATGCCAAAATGGCTACCAAGGGGCCAAAGTTGCTAACAAGGGGCCCCGCACATCAAAGTTTCTACCAAGGGGTCAAAGTTGCTAACAAGGGGCCCCGCACATCAAAGTGGCTACCAAGGGGCCAAATTGTATACCCAGGGGCAGGGCCCTGCATGCCAGACTTGCTCCTGAGGTTCATTGGCAGCTGGCAGCGCTGTTCAAGCACCATGTATTTCCTTCAGGAAATGCCCATCTAGTTTATTATTCTTCTCCGCGTTTTCCGCAATTAATGCGGCCCGAACCGCTCGGCGCAGAGACCCCGTTCAGGCGGCGTTTCGAAGGCCTCGGTGGGGACAGGTGTGCTATGACTTTTATAGTCGATCCGATATGTAGATTTTATTTAAATCGCATTTTTTTAAAAAAATTTCCCATAGGAAATAATGGCGAACTTTCCATTACCCTCAACTTGACCTTCCAAAGATGGCAGCTATGCAAATGTACGGTGTCCATTTTAGGACATGATTATTTATCAAAGTCAAACATCAGAATAAAGTGACTATGACACCCTCTCGTCCCGTGTGTGAAAAGTAAGTGCGCCCCCGGCCCCGTGTGCAAAAGTAAGTGTGCCCCCGGCCCCGTGTGCAAGAGTAACTGCGCCCCCGGCCCCGTGTGGAACAGTAAGTGCGCCCCCGGCCCCGTGTGCAAAAGTAAGTGCGCCCCCGGCCCCGTGTGCAAAAGTAAGTGCGCCCCCGGCCCCGTGTGCAAAAGTAAGTGCGCCCCCGGCCCCGTGTGCAAAAGTAAGTGCGCTCCCGGCCCCGTGTGCAAAAGTAAGTGCGCCCCCGGCCCCGTGTGCAAAAGTAAGTGCGCCCCCGGCCCCGTGTGCAAAAGTAAGTGCGCCCCCGGCCCCGTGTGCAAAAGTAAGTGCGCCCCGTTCCCGGGTGTGCAAAAGTAAGTGCGCCCCCGGCCCCGTATGTGAAAAGTGCTGCTGTAAAGCTGGCAGCGCTGTTCAAGCACCATGTATTTCCTTCAGGAAATGCCCATCTAGTTACATTTATTCTTACATCTTCCAAAGAAATAACAGAGGAACATGACAATGGACTGTTGCAAAATTATGAACATTTTTTCCAGCATAGGTATTTTATTGAAAAATTTGACAACGGCCGTCAGCTCAAAAATGCTACCTCACACAGACAGAGTTAGCCATTCAGTCTAGAAGTTCCCTTAGGAACCCCTGTTGAAGTAGTTGCTGGCCGGAGCAACAAGTTTGAGGATATTCAAATTAGCAGGTTCAGTAACAGAAGGGGAATAACCAGGGACAGAATGAGAAGGCAATACAGCAGTCAGAGGAATAGTCAGGATCCAATAACACAAGGCCAATGGAAAGCAAAGTCAGACAAGGTCAAATCAGAAGGGATCACAGAGACAGAAATAATCAGAGTTACAAGCTGGGTCAAAACAGGATTCCTGTCTGAACAGAACCTGTGCCATTCAGTGATATTTGCATTGACGTCTCCTTCATCACAAGCGTCACTTGCAGAGTGACTAATAAATGACCGTGTTGTTAGAAGCAGATGTTTCTGAAGCAAGTGCAGGTAAGAATATAAGGCTATGTTCACACGTTGCGGATTCAGCTGCGGAATTTTCCGCAGCGGATTTGATAAATCCGTAGTGCCAAAAGTAATGCGGATTTTATCGCGTTTTTTTGTGCGGTTTCCACTGTGGTTTTAGACACCTGCGGGTTTCTATATTGGGGCAGATATAAAACCGCTGCGGATTCCGCACAAAGAATTGACATGCTGCGGAAAATAAACCGCTGCGTTCCAGCGTGGTTTTTTCCGCAGCATAGTTGGAGCGGCCCCCAGACGCAGGACAGCGGGGTACTCGAATCCGGGTCTCTCTCGGTTCTGAGGATGTCACGGTGGCCCGACCCGGTCCATGGTCCTGCTAAGGGGCGCCCAATAAAAGGTGTAGGTGGTGGTGTAGGTTGCAGCAAATAACGAGGACACAGGGTTGCAGTCTCTTTACCTTTTTACTGAAGGCTTCAGCATCCGCAATCCAGAGCACTGCTAACAGGGCTGGCTGAGACTGGCCGGTCCGAAGGCACATCCAGAGTTCCCTTTACAGGTGGAAATCAGTGCCTACCTACTAGCGCCTGGGTGTTGTAGTACTTCCCTGCTGAGCACCACGGGATAGTCCTCACAACTGTCGTGTATGTTTCTGTTCTTTCTCTCCGTCCCCCAGATGATATGGATAGGACGCACCCGTATGACGGGGTAGGCCTGGAGTTATTTTATAGGGACCCTAGAGGCGCCCCTCTCCCACAATTGCCTCCGTTGTCTTCATTAGGTGATTTAGGTGAGACAGCCAACCTAAAATTAACTGCCCTGCCGTTGGTCTGAAGTAATGCGTAGAGCCCAATACTTCCTCGGCGTTCCGGCCACCGGCTACGCGCCTCAGTAGGATGTTGCCGATCTCGGGGCACGACTCCTACTGGTTCTATCGCCTTTGTGCTGTGATCTCGTTTCTCACTTCTCCACAATATACTTCGCTTCGTGTCCTTTCTTAGGATGCCGCCGCAATGAAGTGCAGGCGCGGCTCCATAACGATCTGTCCTTTTCGCTAGGTCTCTGCCAGGATCCCACCCCTGACAGGGACCCCCCTGGATCTTCCCAAGCAACGCTCTTCTCTCACTAGATGTTACCTGGGCAAAACCCAGTCAGCTTCTCTGACTAACTTCCTATCCAGCCCCCAGTTTTACCAGAGTGTGAGGAGTGGCCTAATACATAGAACCCTTTGCTCTCCCTGGTGGCCGAAGTGTGAAGTGTAATGTGTGACTGTGATACCTGGTCAGGTGAACTCCTTTAGTGCAATCAGACGTACCATCACTCCCCTTAGTGGCAGAGCGACATTACTGCAACGACCAGGACTCTGGGGCGCTACATGTGCACTGCGGTTTTTGTTTTCCATAGGTTAACATTGTACTGTACACCGCATGGAAAACTGCTGTGGATCCGCAGCGTCAAAACCGCTGCGGATCCGCAGCAAAAACCGCAACGTGTGAACATAGCCTAACAGTACCACGTCCCCCTTCGGTTTTAAGGACCTCTGTATTCTTTTTTCCTGACTTATCAGGAAAGTATTAATGACATTTCCAGACCAGGTTGTCATTACTAGCCAAAATCCAGGATTTCTCCTGTGGACAAAAACCTCTCCAATGTACTAGATACTGTAATGCCTTCTCAACATATATAAATGACAAATGTGTGCTTAATATTCAAAGTTTCTTCTGATCATTACATGAGGAAGAGGATTTCTGACACTGTGAACAGGCAGCAGATATACTGTACTTTTGAAGAGAGATTTATTAAATACACTAGGAGACTGAAAGGATGTAAGTACAGTAGCTTCAGACAGAGAGGCTACAGAACTAACAACCTCAATTATTTCATGTGGACCAATAAAATTGGGCCCCAGCTTGGCAAAAGTAAATTTGAGTTTGATGATTTCAGTGGACCACTAGAATGGAAGCCCCCCCCTACTTTACGTAGGGAATATAGGGGGGGTCACATGGCCACACAGCCTCTACAGCTGATTGGTCAGTTACGGTTGCTAACCAAAGTATTGTCTGTTATATTTTTATCTGGTTTCTTATTGGGTAAATCCAGCACAAATCAGCCGTTTTGGCGGTATTTTAACGGCTGTCAATTGGGTGACAGTGCGTTGCTTGGCTGTCGCTGGGATATTTATGGCCAAGCTCTGGCAGGTTTCATCCATTCTGTGGTACCGCTTGAAGAAAGAAGACCCCCGAATATATGGAGAACCTTCTGCAACAGGTTCTGGCGAGGGCAGCTGAGGAGGACGGCGCCGAATGGCTTAAATCCTGCCTCACCTCAAAGCCTTTTGCCTCAGCTCCTGAAGTCGCTCCTCCTATACCGGACCCCTGCTCTGCACAGCAGCCTCTGCTCGTCCCTGCGTTGTCATCGCCGATCCACCGCGGCAGCACCAGGAAGAGGAAGCCCAGGACGTCTTACTCCCCTTCACCGGCATCTCCCTCATGCAGCCATCCTTTGCTGGACAGCGGCAGGAAGTCCCGCCTCCCTCCTGTCAGAAGGTCTCGGAGTCCTTCACGCGATGCCCGGCTCCGTCGAGAGGAGTCTCCGCCTGCGTCATCAGGAGCCGCCGACAAGACAGGAAATAGTCGCGGCCGGAAGAGGCCGTCTGCGAGAGCGCCAGTTTCAAATGCGGGCTCTCCTCACTCAGCGACTTCGGGCTTTGATATGCCACCTCCTTCCAGAAGCCTGCCTGCACGCACACGGGATCCGGAGTTCCTGCCTGCCTCATCCACGCAGGTGCGCTCGCCTAACCTGGAGGGCTTGAGCGCAGGCTGCGCAACGGAGCAACCGTCTGAAGACAGAATCTCTGGAAGGGGTGAGATGATTGACCCTCATTTATCTATGCTTAATTGTGATATTAAGTGCATTGTACAGAATGTGCTTTCTGAGGCCTTAAGCGGCGCTCTTCCTTCTGGCCCCCCTTCCACTCCTCCTATAGATCTAACTAACACTGTCCCTAAAAATGTCTTTAAAGAAGCTCTAACGTGTGAATTATCTCCGCTAGGATTCCATTTGAGCTCCTCAACTAAGGAACTCATTTGGAATAACCATTACGTGGACCTGTTTTCTTTACTTCCTCGCAGAGAACAGCCGAGTAAGTTAGACAAGAAAGATGACAAGCCTGATGCAGATGACTCTAAACGTGCGTTTAAGTCGTTTAATAATTGGTTACAGGCTTTTTCTGTTTACGCGGCTGTTCTGGGTGAGAAGTCACCGCATCTGTGCAGCAAGTTATTCCAGCATATAGATATAATACTAGAAGCTTATCGCAATTTTGGCGGAGTTGCTTGGCTTCACTACAATGAAGCCTTTCGTCAAAAGTTGGCGGTTCATCCTGAGGTTCACTGGGGTAGCAAAGATGTTGGGTTGTGGTTAACTTTGATGCTCCCTCAGAGACATTTTTCATCTAGATCGTCTTCCGCCCCTGTATCTAAGAAAGGTTTTTGTTTTGCCTTCAATGAATCTAATTGTAAATGGAGCTCCAATTGTCGCTTCCGCCATGAATGTTCCTTTTGTGGGAACACACACCCCGCTTTTAAATGCTTTAAGAAGCAATCAGCTCAGTCCATGTCTAAGGAGCCTAATGGAAAGAGCACGGACGCCGGTGAGAGTGGAAAATATGGTTTCATGGTTAAATCAATACCCAGACCAAATGAGCAGTAGCCTGCTTTTTAATGGGTTTTCGGTTGGTTTCTTCGTTCCCCCTTTTAAAGGGGTTGGCTGCCAGATGGTTATGAATTTGCCTTCAGTTCGTTTGTATCCAGACGTAGTGGAAGAGAAAATTAGAAACGAATTGGATCTCGGTAGGGTAGCTGGTCCTTTTTCATCCCCACCATTTGCCAATTTTAGAATTTCTCCATTAGGTGTTGTTCCTAAAAGAGATCCCGGTTCTTTTCGTCTTATTCATCATTTGTCCTTTCCGGTGGGTTCTTCTTTGAATGACGAAGTAGACAGTTCAGTTTGTTCAGTGTCTTATTCTTCTTTTGATAAGGCGGTTGACATTTTACGGCATTTTGGTCAGGACGCTTTATTGGCGAAAGCTGACATTAAATCTGCTTTTCGTCTTCTCCCGGTGCATCCTGATGGTTTCTCCTCCTTGGGTTTTTATTTCCGTGGTTCTTTTTTCTTTGATAAATGTCTTCCAATGGGTTTTTCGTTGTCCTGTTTTTACTTTGAAAGTTTTTCTTCTTTTTTGCATTGGGTTTTAGAAACAACTTCTCCTGGGGCAGGCATTTTACACTATTTGGACGACTTTCTGTTCATAGGCCCCTCTTCTTCCCCTGAGTGTCTCAATACACTGAATTCTTTTGTAGACTTGTGTAAGCATTTTGGTATACCCCTTGCTCACGAAAAAACTGTCTTTCCCACTACAGCAATTGAATTTTTAGGCGTAGTTTTGGACTCATCTGCTATGGAATGTAGACTTCCTGATGAAAAAATCACTAAGCTGCGTTTGGCTTTGTCTAAATTTATCTCCAAACCAAAATCTACCCTTAAGGAGCTGCAGTCTTTATTGGGCCTCCTTAATTTTGCCATCAGAATCATTCCGATTGGCAGAGCATTTTCTCGCCGTCTTTATGACGCCACGAAAGGTGTTTCTTCTGCGAATACCCACGTTCGAATCGGTTCTGCTTTAAAAGATGACGCCAAGATCTGGCTGTCCTTCCTTTCTGAGTATAATGGCATATCTTGCTGGCAAACTCCCTTCACTTCCTCAGACTCTTTCCCGTTTGTATTTTCCGTTCAGGCCGCAACTGGCTGCGGCCTTTTATTTTCATCACACTGGATAGTTCAGGACTGGCCTCCTACATGGGTCTCTTCTGGTATTACCAGCAATCTGATGGTCTTAGAACTTTTTTCCATTTTTTTAGGTATCTCTGCTTGGGGCCATCTTTTACAGAATTCTAGACTTGTCATTTTGTCACTCAACCCTGGCGTAATTTTCTCTATTAACACTTTAGCTTCCAAAAACACATGGGCTGCAAGCATCTTGAGACATCTGGTTCTGGCCTGTCTTAGGCTGAACATTTGGCTTAAGGCAAGCGCAGGCAGAAGCAAATTTCATTCCGCAACTGATGCCTTATGTGCACGTCATTGGTCAACTTTTCGTTTACAGGTTCCAGATGCAGATGCAGAAGAAACTCCTTGCCCACATTTAATCTGGGATGTGATCTCGGTTTGATCCCGCATTTTATTAAGGAATCGTTGTCTTTGAGATCATGGGCCAGCTACTCGGCCGCATGGTTCGCTTGGCTGAAGTTTTGTAATTTTCATTCCTTCAATCCTAGAGTGGCTGACACCTTGTCTGGTTTAAAATTTTCTGAGTCTTTGGTTGTCCAAGGTTTGTCTTACTCGGCAGTGACTAAATATTTAGCTGGTGTTTCATTTTTTCTGAAACTTTTCGGGGAATTGCCATTAACCTCATTTTTTCCCATTAAACAGTTCTTAAAGGGCCTTAAGAAAAACACTTTTCAACCTGACACCAGACGACCTATTTCTTTGCCTCTCCTTAAGGATCTGTGCTCGGCTTTATGCCAAGTTTGTATAAATTCTGATGAAACATTGTTGTTCCATACAGCCTTTTGTTTGGCGTTTTTTGGGGCTCTTAGAATAAGCGAATTAGTTTCTGCCAATAAATCTCATCCGTCTGGTCTCATGTTGTCTGACCTACGGCTGTTTGATGGTTTTTTCACACTATTTATTAGGAAATCCAAGACAGATCAGCTGGCTAGGGGAACAACTATCAGAATTGTCTCTTTTCCTGATACATTCATCTGCCCTGTTTTTCAGATCAGGCGTTGGTTACATGCTAGAGCACTCACTGATGGACCGTTGTTTATCCATAAAAACGGTTCACCAGCGACAGTATTTCAATTTAATTTCATTTTAAAAAAATGCTTAAAAACCCTTGGTAAAGAACATCTCAGAATCTCATCACACTCTTTTCGGATCGGTGCTGCAACCGAAGCCTCTAGGGCTGGCCTCTGCGATGCGCAAATTAAACAACTTGGGAGATGGGAATCGGGGAGATTTAAGCTTTATGTACGTCACAATTTATATGAATACTAATTGTTATTTTATTTTCAGGTCCTACAATAGTTTGGATAATCGGTCACTCTTTTATTTTCTGGGCACAGAGACGAGCTTCCCAAAGGTGTTATACGGAGAATTTGTCGTTCGACCCATCTAGGGTACAAATTTTTTGGCATGGTGTGCGAGGACTGAGTTGGTATAATTTAATTTTTGAATTTCAGCGCTGTATTAATTTGTTTCCTTTTCCAGATCTAATAATTTTTCACATAGGGGGTAATGATCTCGGAAAATCCAGAACGCTGGATTTACTCGCTAAAATGCGTTCTGATTTGGTTAATCTTAGGCAATCCTTTCCTCTTCCAGGTTTTGTATTTTCCGAGATCATACCTAGGTTGTTATGGCATTCTCCCGAATCTGGCTTTATGGATAAAATTCGCAAAAGAGTGAATAAGAATATGGAAAAGTTCTTTCCTTTAATTAATGGTTTTTCCTACAGGCACATTGAACTTGAAGGCTTTTTACCCGGACTCTTTCGGCAAGATTTAGTTCACTTATCTAGCATTGGTTTTGACATCTTTAATCTTGATATGCAAAGTATAGTGGAAAAATGGCTGTGCGGTGTGGGGGGGGGCCTCGCCTCAGTGAGTCGAGGCTCGTGGGAAAATCGCCCAATCCTTGGGTGGATGGTTCGTTGGTTTATGGAATATTTGGTCAATTATTTGATTATTTATTTGGGATTGTTTGTCAAGTTATCAATGAGTTACCCAAAATAAACATCACGGCCTTATTTTTCCACTAAGAAATCTTTGTCTTGTCTTTATTTTGTATGAATGAGGCTTGTGTTGCCATGGAAGCCCCCCCCCTACTTTACGTAGGGAATATAGGGGGGGTCACATGGCCACACAGCCTCTACAGCTGATTGGTCAGTTACGGTTGCTAACCAAAGTATTGTCTGTTATATTTTTATCTGGTTTCTTATTGGGTAAATCCAGCACAAATCAGCCGTTTTGGCGGTATTTTAACGGCTGTCAATTGGGTGACAGTGCGTTGCTTGGCTGTCGCTGGGATATTTATGGCCAAGCTCTGGCAGGTTTCATCCATTCTGTGGTACCGCTTGAAGAAAGAAGACCCCACCCTCCCTGCCTTAAGGCTGTTCTTTGTCGTGATGTTTATGTTGTGGGAAAATCGCCCAATCCTTGGGTGGATGGTTCGTTGGTTTATGGAATATTTGGTCAATTATTTGATTATTTATTTGGGATTGTTTGTCAAGTTATCAATGAGTTACCCAAAATAAACATCACGGCCTTATTTTTCCACTAAGAAATCTTTGTCTTGTCTTTATTTTGTATGAATGAGGCTTGTGTTGCCATGTCTCTCACTAGCAGGTGAGGTAAGTTTAATCTGTACTTTCTTCACATTCTTTCTGACTTCAGACCAGATGAGCTTTAACCTATCCATAGATTTATTAACCTCTGGAGTCTCCAAGTCAGAGGTTGAAAAAGAACACAAATGAGGAAAGTACCCGAGATTATAGAAAAAGGGAGACGTTATTGATGGATTCCTTATATCAAGTATGAGAAGGGTTGTCCACTATTTTTTTTTTTAACTTAAATGCATGCATTTAGTGCTAAAAATCATTTTAACAACTGGATTTAATTCAAAATTTTGCACCTTTAGCTTCTATAGAATCTGCCTATTGATGACTGCAGAATGAGAAAATTTAGACTCCTTCAGTTAGCTCATTCAGATTGAATGACAGCAGAGCTTGTAACTCTTTTATTTGTCTTTTCTGAACTAATTCCATATGATTTATGGCCACAGACCACATCAAAGTTGAATGTGCAGCAAAACAAAAAGCCTATAAAAGCCAAACAGTGTAAAATTTTTAATAAAACCCAATTTCAAAGTTTATTTTTTAGCCTCAAATACATGCATTGATGTAAAAAATATATATATAATTTTCCCCAAAGGTGGACAACCCCTTTAATTGCAAACTAATAACCAAATATATAACACCGAAAATATTACTCAAACATCTGTTTGATTGCTGGTCTTTGGGTGGTATGCAGTATAAAAAGAACACTCTATATTGAACATATTACAGAATGCCTTCCAGAATTGTGAAATAAATTGAGCATCTCAATTAGAAACCAGGTTTTCAGGAATACCATACACCCCCATACACAAGTACTGTATAATATGTTTGATGAATAGCTTACATGGGTTTTAGGAATGAGTGAATCTGGGGAAAGGAACAAAATGACAGTGTTTACTGTCCAGGACTACCTGGGCTGAGAAGGACAGATCAGGAATAAAGTTTGTAGGGAGGTGGGTCCAGTAACACATTGTCAAAGTAGTCTGTCAGGATCTCTTTAGTCACAGCAAGAATAGGAACATTTTCCGAAACCAGAGTTTGAAACGGACAGAAATTTGGAAAAGAGCGTCTGTTTTTACATTTTTAATACCAAGCTTGAATCTCGATGCAAAATCAAATCTAGAAAAGAACAAATCTCATCTGGCTTGCTTAGGGTGTGGTCCGTTGGCTGATTTGAAAAAATAAGATTCTTGTGGTAAGGTGACAGAGCTGTTATTTTTAGCATGTTCTAGGAAATGACACCTCTCAGTAAAGGCCCATTTGATTGCCAACAATTCATGATTACCGGTATCATAGTGTCTGATGGAAGAAGAATTTTTTTCCTAAAAAGTAGGCGAATGGTCGGAGTTGAGTAAAAGACCACGTACTTGTGATAATAGTGCTCCAACTCCAACCTCATCAGTATCTGCCATCACTACAAAGGGATGCTCTAAGTGAGGATGAACCAACAAATTGTCAGATGAGAAGGATTGCTTTAAATCCTTGATGGCTCAATCTATCTCAGGTTTCCAGCTGACCACTTCAGTCCTATTCTTAGTCACATTAGTCAATGGTTTGGCAATCTTAATCTTGGAAAAAAAATTACAATAGTAGTTAGTAAATCCTAAAAAACTATGCAAAGCCTTCAGAGTTTTGAGTTTCACCGAATACTCAATAGCTTGAACATTTGAGGGGTCCATTCAGAAACCTTTGGCAAATAAGATAAACCCCAGGAATTTTTCTTCATAATCACGTAAACAAACCAATATGTCATCTAAATAGACAAACACTTACTGACCGTTTATATCTCTGTATATGTCTTTTAAAAAAAATTGAGAAATAACTGGGGCGTTACTTAGCCTGAAAAGCAGAAGAAGCTGCTTAGTTGCATTCATGAAGTAGCTGCTGGTCAGAGGAGAAAGTCTGAGGCAAGGACAGCTGGAACAATTACAGAAGGGAGGGGACCAGGGACAGAATAGGAAGATAATTCTAGAGTCAGATGAATAGATGGGGTCAAATCCCGGGAGGTCAGTAAAAAATCAACCTCAGACAAGCTAAAGTTAGATTAGGGGGGTCACGGAGACAGACATAGTGAGAATTATCAGTTGGGACAGGAACATGATGAGTACAACAGGAGAATAACACTAAAGAATAGAAGTTAACCAAGCACAACAACTGGTAAAGTCCAGAACTATGCTGTGAGTTTATGTATGGTGTGACGCTGTCTCATTGGCCACATAAGTAAGCTGATGACACCTGCTGTACACCACACACACCCATTCTTACTGGCATTGACTTCTCTTCCATTACTAGGGTTTTCCCTGCAGAGTGAGCATGGCAGCAGCAAGACAGAAGCAGACATTGCTAGAGCAGGTCAATATAGAAATGTAACAGGAACATAAGAATCTACTAAAACAGACAGGAGAGATGAAGTTTACCCTTTAAATTGATTGCCAGCTTAGATAATTTTTTTTACAATGTTTCTTTAAAAACAAGTTGAATGTGGAAATTCTAGTAACTACTAGTGATGACTGAACATACTCGGATAAGGTTTTATCCAAGCATGCTGGTGTGCTGAGTGTCTTCGGTGTTCTCGAAAACATGTCCGAGTCCCTGCGGCTGTTCAACAGGCACAACACATGCAGGGATTTCCTATTTGTAAGGTAATCTCTGCATGTGTAGCAGCTGTCGAACAACTACAAGACATGCAGCTGCAGGGCCTCTAATATGTTTTTCGAGCACGCCGAAAACACTCGATAGCACATCAGCAAGCTCGGATAATACCTTATCCAAGTACATTCGCTCATCACTAGTAACTAGCAGTAATCAGTGGTAAAACCTGGCAGTAAGGCTATGTATGCACACTGAGTATTTGCTTGCACAAATTTCTGCAAGGTTTCTGCATCTCTTGGCAGGAAAAATGCTGCGGAAAAAATGTGCATTTTTGCCACGTTTTTTATGCATTTTTGTACAGCAATTAATGCTTTTTTCCGCTAAATAAAGAAACATAAAAAAAGTTTTATGATGTAATTTCTTGGTTTAACACCACCTTTTTCATGCTGATGCAGTGGCATCAGGGTAATGGGATTAGGACTTGGTGTTAGCAGCTGTCATCGACCCCTAGCTCTAGGCTTAAGGTACCTTCACACTGAACAACTTAACAATATCGCTAGCGATCCGTGACGTTGCAGCGTCCTGGATAGCAATATCGTTGTGTTTGACACGCAGCAGCGATCAGGATCCTGCTGTGACATCGTTGGTCGGAGCTAGAAGGCAAGCACCTTATTTCGTCGCTGGATCACCTGCTGACATCGCTGAGTCGGCGTGTGTGACGCGGATTCAGCGATGTCTTCACTGGTAACCAGGGTAAACATCGGGTTACTAAGCGCAGGGCCGCGCTTAGTAACCCGATATTTACCCTGGTTACCAGTGTAAATGTAAAAAAAACAAACACTACATACTTACATTCCGGTGTCTGTCGGGTCCCCCGGCGTTCTGCTTCCCTGCACTGTGTCAGCGCCGGCTGGCCGTAAAGCAGGGCACAGCGGTGACATCACCGCTCTGCTTTACGGCCGGCGCTTCCAGTGCAGGGAAGCAGAACGCCGGGGGACCCGACAGACATCGGAATGTAAGTATGTAGTGTTTGTTTTTTTTACATTTACACTGGTAACCAGGGTAAACATCGGGTTACTAAGCGCGGCCCTGCGCTTAGTGATCCGATGTTTACCCTGGTTACCCGGGGACTTCGGCATCGTTGGTCGCTGGAGAGCTGTCTGTGTGACAGCTCTCCAGCGACCACACAGCGACGCTGCAGCGATCGGCATCGTTGTCTAGATCGCTGCAGCGTCGCTAAATGTGACGGTACCTTTAGTAATGAAAAGGTGTCAGCCCGACACCTTCATCACTAAGCCGATAAGTAAACTCAAACACACAAACACATACATTGTCACAAGCCTATGTAGGAGCCTTAAAGGTACCATCACATTAAGCGACACTGCAGCGATATAGACAACGAGCCGATCGCTGCAGTGTCGCTGTTTAGGTCGCTAGGAGACATCAGACACCGGCAACAGCAGAACGATGCAGGAGCGATCCAGTGACGTACTTATCGTTCTCGCTGGTTGTTTGCTCCAGTTCGCTCCATGAAGAAACATTGCTGGCATCGTTGCTTTTGCTGTCAAACACGACGATACACACCGATCTGGCGACCAAATAAAGTTCTGGACTTCTCGCTGCTGCGTGTCAAACACAACGAGATCGCTATCCAGGATGCTGCAACGTCACGGATCGTTGTCGTTCTCGTTGGAAAGTTGTTTAGTGTGAAGGTACCTTTACAGAATGAAAACTAACGTAAATAGGCTTTAACCAGACAGCAACTGTTAATTCTAAAGAAAAAAAAGCGCATGGGCTCCTGCATAATTTTAATAACCAGCAGAGGGAAAGCCGACGGCTGAGGTTAAAATATTATTATTCTTATATTGTGGGAAGGAGCCAATAGCCATAAAGGTTCCCAGTCTATTAATATGAGCTCACAGCTGTTTTCTTAGCCTTTACTGGCCAGTTTACAGGGGGGACACCAGAAAAAATTGACATAGGTTCCCCCTATAAAATCTAACCAGCAAAGGCTAGGCAGAAACTGCGGGCTGATATTAATAGCCTAGGAAGGGGCCATCGATATTGGCCCTTCCCAGACTACAAACATCAGCTCTCAGCCGCCCCAGAAAAGGCACCTAGCCTTGCTCTTCCCACTTGCCCTGTAGCGGTGGCAAGTGGATTCATATTTATGGGGTTGCTGTCAACTTTGTATTGTCAAGTGACACAGGTTAGTAATGGAGAGGCGTCTATAAGACACCTATCTAATAGTAACCCAATAGTGATTTTGTATAAAAATACAGACACCCAGAATAAAGTCCTTTATTTGAAATAATGATATAGACTCCTTTAATGAATCTTAATTAAACCAAACTTACAAACCACCTAATCCACCAAAGCCAACGTCTCTTGCAACACAGATAAAATAATAAACCACAATATTCCTCACCTGTCCACAGAGAAGGTAATCCATAATGTCCCACGACGATCCTGATCACTTTGAGAGCAGTCACTGATGTGACTGCTCTCAAAGACAGCCAGCGATACACTGAAAGGAGGTAATCGCTCCCGCAGTGTATAGCACTGAGATGCCGTGAGAGTTCACCAGAGTTCATCAGCTCAGGTGATCTCCCTTACAGCACCACTGCTGCATGAGAAAGTTCTCACGTAGCCGAGCTGTGAGAACACTGGAGCTGATGAACTCTGGTGAACTCTCATGGCAGCTCAGTGATACACTGCAGGAGCAATTACCTCCTGTCAGTGTATCGCCAGCGGCCGGGTAGAGCAGTCACATCTCCCGATGTGACTATTCTACACGTGAGATCGCGTGGCACACTCGGTATTACGTGGACTATGGCGGAAAGTTAAGTATATGTTGGTTTATTATTTCTAGGAGACAAGGGCGTCAGGATTTGGCATTAGGTGAGTATAATGGGTTTTAATTTTTATGTGAATGTGTATGTAATTATTTTACTTTTTTTTTTCAACTGTGAGCACAGGCGCCAGCAGATGAGACTACGTCTCCCATCAGCGGCACCTGCTGTCACTGTTATCAGTGACAGCAGACGTAGCCCGATGGGAGTCGTAGTTTCATCAGCCCATGCCTGCTGACCTGCGGTAAGCTTTTTACCACAGGTCATCGCTGCGAGTCACACTCACAGCTGCAGGATCACGCTGACATCTGACAGTGTTACCCCGCAGCGCTCTGACCGACAGAACTGGCGGTAGCGATACCACGGGTCGCAGTCACAGCTGCGGGGTCACGCTGACTTCTGACAGCATGATCCCACAATGCTCTGATCAACTGTCTTACTGGCAGTTGCATTACAGCCGATAAGAACCATCGCACCGCACAGATGACAGCGTGGGAAACACCACAGGAAGCCGGTAAATAGCAAAACAAAAACTCTGCAAATCTGCAGCAAATCCGCAAACATTTTTATACCTGCATTTTGAAGCAGATTTGAGTGACAAAATTGAAGTTAATGGGTGAAAAAAGCCGCAGAAACGTACAACTGACATGCTGCAGAAAAAAATTCATTGCAAATACTTAAGGAAATTTACTGATCATGTGCACAACACTTCAGAATTGTCATTTTATTAGCTTGCATAAGGATTTCATAGCGTTTTTGGCATATTTCCAAGCAGAAAAAACGCTTCGAAAACACATAAAAAAGGCACTGTGTGCACAAAGTCTAAAATATTAATTATCCAGCAATACCATGAATCTAGGTGCCTTAAGCACAGGGTAAAAAATGACGGATTAGTTCACATTGGCTTAGTAGGCTATTTGATCATTGATTTTCTTCACCAGATAACTTCTTTTTTTAAGCAATGCAAAACATTAGTTTGGAATGAAAATTTGATATCAAAGCATGTACTATACTATAGATATTATATTTTCCTTTGTAAGTATGCAATTCACACAAAATATTTCAAACTAATATCAAACTTTTCAGCAGCCTAATTATTTACATGGTTTAGATCACTTCATGTCTAGCCAGAATTGCTGCATGCCACTTTGCAGAATAATTTACCGGTACTTCCGATTAATATTTGCCTCCATTTATTTAGTAAATAAATAAATATTTGAGTGACTTAGGGTACCGTCACACAGTGCCATTTTCATCGCTACGGCGGCACGATTCGTGACGTTCTAGCGATATTGTTACGATATCGCTGTGTCTGACACGCTACTGCGATCCGGAACCCCGCTGAGAATCGTACGTCGTAGCAGATCGTTTGAAACTTTCTTTCGTCGTCTAGTGTCCCGCTGTGGCGGCATGATTGCATCGTGTGACACAAGTTGTATACGATGTGCGCATAGTAACCAACGGCTTCTACATCGCAAATACGTCATGAAATTATCGCTCCAGCGCCGTGTATTGCAACGTGTGACCGCAGTCTACGACGCTGGAGCGATAATCATACGACGCTGCAACGTCACGAATCGTGCCGTTTTAGCGATGAAAATGGCACTGTGTGACTGTACCTTTACTTTAAATCATCCTAAAATAGCAGAGAGTGAATGTCTACAAATATACAGATAAAGCACTTCCTTTTGCATGACAGATATAGATACAGTTTGGGAGACATATTGCGACACAACTAATTCTAAATTCTAGAAAACCAAAAATATAAAAAAGAAAATAAAAGGGATTTTCCACAGTTAGAAAAGTGGACCCAAAGCAAATAGTAGTTAAAAAAACAAATAGTACTCACTCTCCACTGCACAGGTGTCTATGTTTTAGCTGCATTGATGACTTCACAACTACAGCGTGCACCACCACTGCAGGAAGTCACTGAGTTTAGCGCTCTGTTGTTGTTGACGGCATGACCAGTGCAAGCGGTGCTGCACTCTGTAGTTATGACATCAGCGCTGCAGCCAAAACACACATACCGGAGCAGTGGTGGGATCCGGCGCCAGACAAATGGAGAGTGAGCTATCCAAATGTCTACAGAACCTTTAATGATTATTAATATGACTTGATTTTCAGAGTTTTTACCTGGTGACAGGGATTACTATGGCAAATTCCAATTAGACTAGGGTCACACGGCAGTTTTTCTCCCATCTGAGACAATCAATCCGATAATGCTAATTACACTCTGATCAGAGTTTGATCTGATTTTTTTTTGATGAGGAAAATAAAAAAAAAGTTTCTCCACCTTCTCTATTCAGTCTGTCCATGAAAGTTGGATGTCACCCATGTGCAGTACCATAGACTTAAATGGACGAGTGCGTTCTGATAATTGGAGGCAAATTGTGCATGCTGCGATTTTTTTCCTGGAATCACCTGGTCCAAAGACAAAATTGGACATGTGCACGACCTCACTGAATAACATATGCACAGCCTCATTGAATAACATGGGGGTGAGTGCTATCAATCAAAACAATGGCTAACATTCATCCAATTTTTATGGTCCTGTTGTACGAACCCTACGAAATATTAATTTTGGGTATTACAAGACAAATCCTGAACTGATGGTCTGACTAGTTCTGCAGCACTGATTGTCTGTCTGTGTTCGGCTGGATTTCAACTTCAACTGATGAGAAAAATGTCATACTCACAATGTTCATGAGCGTAAGGAGGTAGTTCTGTACATGTTCTTTACCGTGGAACCTGACTACAGAGTCATCCACTCCTAGCAGCACTTCAATATTGTAGTCATTGTCTGTTGTGTGCCTACGACGTCGCAGGGTCTCGTTCACTTGTCTTTCAACACTGCTATAGACACTGTCCAAATCATCAAGGCCAGAAAAGTCTGCAAAACATATAAGTAATGATAAAAAAAAGTCAGCAAAAATAGCATAACTACATAAGACTACTTATTTTTTAGTCTAGGTTCACACTATAGTCAATGGCCCTATTACCCACTCCTTGCTTGAAAAATTCAGTTTATGCACTCTCTGTAGATCCTACCAACAATTGTTATAATAGGGTCCCAGTTCATATTAGCCTCACGAACCCCCCAATATGAAGGGCCACATTTTAATCTTTTTTTTACTATGAGGACATCCTCTATATATTTCGTGAGGTCCTCTATATTTAAAATAATTTCTGACAACCTGTTTTTAATATTCTGCTAAATGTAGGAATTGTTTTGAAAAACTTCTCAAAATAAAAATACCATAGCTGTCATAAAATGTGAGTAATAGTATAACATAGTGGCATTGCCCAGAATCTGCCATTTTTAGTATAATAAAAGTTCTAAAAAGTGAACAACTTTATTGAGATAACAATAAAACATGGTATAAAAACAAAAAAAGACAGGGAAATGACAGTGGTGAACCAATTGATGGAACAACGGTAAACAGACAGGTAAAGAGAACCACAGACCAAATAAGTAATTGTAACCATCTAAGACTGCTCAAAAGTGCATTGTGCTAAAAGGTATGCCAGTGTAGGTAGTTTATATGAGAAGTATATCCAAAGGTAAATCTACACTGGGAGCACAGAAAAGATCCCTAGAGGGTACAGAGCAAAGACCGTGAAGGTAAAAATCATATACTCCTGAGGGATTACCTGAAGGACCGTGGTGCCACCCACCCCAACGCACGTTTCGGCATAGTGCCTTCTTCCGGGGGTAACTTTTTAGTACTTTGGTTTTTGCTGGTGCTTTTCTTGATATGATTTTCATTTTCTTTGCACTTAACCTTCCCCATACATCCTTGCACCCCTATATGCTGATCCTTTGATTAGCGGTACAATTTGTGGGTGTTGGCTTGGTATATAGGTTTAATTTTTAGTATAATGCAAAAGCTTTGGAGCTCAGGAGGCATCAGATCTCGGACTCCTTGACTATCCCGATTCATGGTGAAGTGACTCGGTGTCACACACCTTCTTTACTATGCGTTCAAAATACTAACATAGTAACTGTAACAAAAACCAAGACGTACCCAAATACCACAGCTTTAGAAGAGCAGTGTTATAGCACATAGGTGGCAAATTCACACACAGGCTCATGTCCTAAAAATTGTTTAACACTGGTTGGAGGATTGGAGGCGGTGTCCCGGCGGAGCATCCCATGGGAACGGACTATAAATAAGTGGTACTCATCTCTTTAAATAGAACACTCATTCTGCTGTTTCCGTGTCAGAGGCATGTTGAGTTTGGCTTAGAAATGTATAGGAGAGAGGTGGATACACAAAACCACAAATATGTATGCGCCACGTGACAAGCAGATTTTCATCAAACTGTATTGATATTTCAATAAAAGCTAATACAAGAGTCTCTGGCATCAATGCACTTAAAAAGTCATCTAATCTCATCAATCCCAGTTTCCACAATGAGGCAATATTATATATATATAAAACTCTATGAAGTTTATCATTATTGTACAAGCAAATGTAAAAATAGCACTTCTACTATATGGTTGTAGAACCTATAAACACACTTCAAAGCGAGTACACACATCTATGCTAAATGTATTGGTATTTGGCAGTTTCTCCATACATACTTTGGTCAGTAGTCATTCCTGAGATGTTAGATGTAAATGTGCTACTGTTCCAGCAGGTTATTTTACCCCACTGACATTGTGACTTTATAAACCCAATTACTGACATGTAAAGCACTGACATGCTAGGGATACGTGAGACACCTATTTATCTGACCTATGGCCGGGAGCATGTACGACCATGCTGTTTTAGTACAAGCGCCATGTGTGTTGCATTATGTCAAAAATGTCCTGTTGTTTTACAGGTATCCAACTACTCTGTTAGCTCAACAAACAATTAAATCCATGACTGTAATGGCCAAAAATGTGTACGGAATAATCAGAGGATGATATATTTAACTGTTCAGTCATCAACCTATTAAAACTAATGTGTATATAATGGCCACCTGATGCATGCTGCCCAATCTGTAGGCAGCAAATATCAAGCACTCGCTTTCTGAATACAGCCAGGTATGTTTGACGTTTCCAAGAAAAACATACTTTAACCCCTTTACCCCCAAGGGTGGTTTGCACGTTAAAGACCAGGCCAATTTTTACAATTCTGATCACTGTCCCTTTATGAGGTTATAACTCTGGAACGCTTCAACGGATCCCGGTGATTCTAACACTGTTTTCTCGGGACATATTGTACTTCATGATAGTGGTAAAATTTCTTTGATAATACCTGTGTTTATTTGTGAAAAAAACGGAAATTTGGCAAAAATTTTGAAAATTTCGCAATTTTCCAACTTTGAATTTTTATGCAATTAAATCACAGAGATATGTCACACAAAATACTTAATAAGTAACATTTCCCACATGTCTACTTTACATCAGCACAATTTTGGAACCACATTTTTTTTTGTTAGGGAGTTATAAGGGTTAAAAGTTGACCAGCAATTTCTCATTTTTACAACACCATTTTTTTTTAGGGACCACATCTCATTTGAAGTCATTTTGAGGGGTCTATATGATAGAAAATAACCAAGTGTGACACCATTCTAAAAACTGCACCCCTCAAGGTGCTCAAAACCACATTCAAGAAGTTTATTAACCCTTCAGGTGTTTCACAGGAATTTTTGGAATGTTTAAATAAAAATGAACATTTAACTTTTTTTCACAAAAAAATTATTCAGCTCCAATTTGTTTTATTTTACCAAGGGTAACAGGAGAACATGGACCCCAAAAGTTGTTGTACAATTTGTCCTGAGTACGCCGATACCCCATATGTGGGGGTAAACCACCACTGTTTGGGCGCATGGCAGAGCTCGGAAGAGAAGGAGCGCCATTTGACTTTTCAATGCAAAATTGACTGGAATTGAGATGGGACGCCATGTTGCGTTTGGAGAGCCCCTGATGTGCCTAAACATTGAAACCCCCCCCACAAGTGACACCATTTTGGAAAGTAGACCCCCTAAGGAATTTATCTAGATGTGTGGTGAGCACTTTGACCCATTAAGTGATTCACAGAAGTTTATAATGCAGAGCCGTAAAAATAAAAAATCATATTTTTTCACAAAAATGATCTTTTCGCCCCCCAATTTTTTACTTTCCCAAGGGTAAGAGAAGAAATTGGACCCCAAAAGTTGTTGTCCAATTTGTCTTGAGTACGCTGATCACCAATTTGTGGGGGTAAATCACTGTTTGGGCGCATGGGAGAGCTCGGAAGGGAAGGAGCGCCGTTTGACTTTTCAATGCAAAATTGACGGGAATTGAGATGGGACAATGTTAGGGCTAGCGGAACGCACCGAGTAAATAGAGATGTTTTTATTGATATTGGTGCGTTCGCAGCCCGGGGTCCACCGTGCAGGAGTACCTGCTGCTAGCAAACGGCGGAGGATGCTTCCGACCTTGAGCATCCTTTTGGAAGACGACTGCTCCAGCACCAACAGATGAGGCATCCACCTCCATGATAAATGGCTTATCTACATCGGGGCGATGTAGGATGGGAGCGCTAGCGAAGTGTGACTTTATGGAGATAAAGGCCTTGGAGACCTTCTCAGACCACAATTTGGGATTTGCCCCCTTCTTGGTGAGGGCAACCAAGGGAGCTACCAAAGTTGAGAAGTGCGGAATGAACTGGCGATAATAATTAATGAACCCCATAAAGAGCTGCACCGCTTTAAGAGAATAGGGTTCCTGCCATCCTGCCAGGCCATCACCGCCTGTAGTTTGGCAGGATCCATAGCCAATCCCTTTGCGGAGATGATATAGCCTAGGAAAGGTAAGGACTCCTGCTCGAACATACACTTCTCCAACTTGGCATAGAGGGAGTTTGCCCGTAGGAGGCTGAAGACTTTGCAAACATCTCTCCGGTGGGAGTCAATATCTGGAGAGTAGATGAGAATATCATCCAGATAGACTACGACCGAGGTGGAGAGCATATCCCGGAAGATGTCGTTCACAAAGTCTTGGAAAATGGCTGGGGCATTACAGAGCCCGAAGGGCATCACCAGATATTCATAGTGCCCATCCCTGGTGTTAAAAGCCGTCTTCCATTCGTCCCCCTCACGGATGCGAATCAGGTTGTAAGCACCCCGCAGATCTAGTTTAGTAAACACCCTTGCTCCCCAAAGCCTATCAAAGAGCTCAGATGTCAAGGGCAAAGGATAGTTATTCTTAATGGTGATGGCGTTAAGACCCCTGTAGTCTATGCATGGACGCAGTTCCCCATTCTTCTTCTGCACGAAGAAGAACCCAGCCCCAGCAGGAGACACTGACTTCCTGATGAACCCTCTTGCCAGATTCTCTTGAATGTACTGAGACATTGCCTCCGTCTCCGGGAGAGATAACAGATAAACTCGATCCTGGGGAGGCTCAGCACCAGGCAAGAGATCAATAGGACAGTCATAGGGGAGATGGGGCGGAAGGGTCTCCGCCGCCTTTTTGGAGAACATGTCTGCATAAGACCAATATTGCTTGGGGAGAGAGGATAGATCTGTGGGTACCTCTGTAGTACCAACCTGAATGCACTCCCTCTGACACCTACCCCCACAAGATTCACCCCATCCCAGAATTCTGCCTGAGGACCACTCGATATGAGGAGAGTGGTACTGTAGCCAAGATATCCCCAACAGGACCTCATCAATTCCATCAGGAATGACGAGCAGAGATATAATCTCCTGATGGGATGGTGACATGGACAGAGTAAGAGGGATGGTCTGGTGTGTTATCTGTGAGGGCAGTGTCGACCCATTCACCACTCGTACCGTTACTGGTTGAGCTAGCATAACCAGGGGTATTGCGTGACGTTGGGCGAAGGCAGAAGACATAAAATTGCCCTCCACCCCAGAATCCACGCAGAGCTCTACCGAGTGGGAAGATAAGCCTATAATAATTGTCCCCTTAAAGGACAATTTGGAGGCAAACGTCGCCGTGTCTAGTGTACCTCCACCTACTACCACTAGACGCTGACGTTTCCTCGACCGCTGGAGACATCTGGTGGCAAAATGTCCTGACTGCTGGCAAACATGACAGACCTTGAGTGCACAAGTGGTCTGGGACTTAGATCCCGCTCGTGACACTTCCATGGCCTCATGTGACTCAGGAACCAGGACCAAAGATTCCAGAGGTTTGGCGAAGGTGGGAGCCAGCCGAAACCTCTGCCTACACTGGGCTCGCTCTAACCTCCGCTCATTAAAACGGAGGTCAATTTGAGTAGAGACAGTTATTAACTCCTCCAGTGTAGCAGGAATCTCCCTAGTGGCCAGAGCGTCCTTAACGTGATCAGCCAGGCCCCTCCAAAATATGGGGATAAGGGCTTTATCCGACCACTCCAGCTCAGAGGCTAAAGTACGAAAGCGGACGGCAAAATGGCTGACCAAGGACTCACCCTGAGTAAATGCCAGCAGTTGGAGCGCCGTGTCATGGGTGACTTGAGGTCCTAAAAAGACCTGTTTCAGAGTGCTCAGGAACAGCGGAGCACTCTGCACAACATGATCGCCACGCTCCCACAGCGGCGTAGCCCATTGCAATGCCCTGTCAGACAAGAGAGATACAATAAATCCCACCTTAGCCCGCTCTGTGGGAAAATGTGCAGCCAGGAGCTTGAGGTGAATTGAGCACTGACTCACGAATCCCCTACAAGATTTGCTATCTCCAGAACATTTCTCTGACACCGGGAGGCAAGATAATGTCGGAACAGGGGTGGCAGTGGACAAGGTTGCTGCAGCCACGCTAGCAGCCTGTACAGCAACTGCGGTAACATCCACAGCTGAGGTTGAGCTCTCGAGAGCTGCCAACCTACCCTCCAGCTGCTGGATATACTGCAAGGATTGCTGAATGTCCGCCATTTACTAGCCAGACCCTGGCGCTAGTATTATGTTAGGGCTAGCGGAACGCACCGAGTAAATAGAGATGTTTTTATTGATATTGGTGCGTTTGCAGCCCAGGGTCCACCGTGCAGGAGTACCTGCTGCTAGCAAACGGCGGCACCATATGACGGTATGGACTAACTCAGTTAATTCACCGAGTAGCCGTGAAAGCAAAGCACTGTGCCCTGTTAGACTTCACAGAGGCACAGGCTAACTGCCCAAACAGAGAGCAGTCAGTGGTCACGCATGCACACAAAACTCCTCGCCGGAGGTGCCAGCATTCTAGGGGATTAATTCAGCCAGGTCCCTGAATACATACAAACACAAACTCCTCGTCGGAAGTGCCAGCATTCTAGTGGCTTATTTCAGCCAGGTCCCTGAACACACTTTCACGTGACCACACTGGTGCAAAGCACATAAGAAAGAACAATACTAGCGCATGGCCGTGCAGCCATGCGAGCTTTAAATAGTTGCAGCACGTACAGGACCTTCCTAGAAGGACCAATGAGAGTCTGCCACAGAGCGTGAGCACCTACAGGACCTTCCAGAAGGACCAATGGCCTCGGCCGCAGTATCTGATCATGTGACCCTCGATCTCAACTGGAAGATCTTACTCTGGGCATGCTCAGAACGAAAAAAGCAGGACTTAGTCCCAGAAGCGTCTGCTCGCCGCTGCCTACCACTGACTTCAATGGCAGAAGCAGGAAAAGCAGCAGTAACTCTTTGTACAGAGTCAGACTGAGCGATATGCTGGGACCGATGTCTCCGCTGAGCAGGCTCCACTGCGGCAGGAGAAGAATGGGAGACCGCAGCGGAGATGGCCCGAGATTCCCCCTGTGCAGAGGCGGGAACTCGACCCATAACAGACACCATGTTGCATTTGGAGGGCCACTGATGTGCCTAAACATTGAAACCCCCCACAAGTGACACTATTTTGGAAAGTAGACCCCCTAAGGAACTCATCTAGATGTGTTGTGAGAGCTTTGAACCCCCAAGTGTTTCACTGCATTTTATAACGCAGAGCCGTGAAAATAAAAATTCTTTTTTTTCCACAAAAATTATTTTTTAGCCCCCAGTTTTGTATTTTTCCAAGGGTAACAGTTGAAATTGGACCCCAAACTTTGTTGTCCAATTTGTCCTGAGTACGCTGATACCTCATATGTGGGGGGAACCTCCGTTTGAGCGCATGGCAGAGCTCGGAAGGGAAGGAGCGTCATTTGGAATGCAGACTTAGATGGATTGGTCTGCAGGCGTCACATTGCATTTGCAGAGCCCCTAATGTACCTAAACAGTAGAAATCCCCCACAAATGACCCCATATTGGAAACTAGACCCCCAAGGAACTTATCTAGATGTGTTGTGAGAACTTTGAACCCCCAAGTGTTTCACTACAGTTTATAACGCAGAGCCGTGAAAATAAAAGATCCTTTTTTTTCCACAAAAATTATTTTTTAGCCCCCAGTTTTGTATTTTCCCAAGGGTAACAGGAGAAATTGGACCCCAAAAGTTGTTATCCAATGTGTCCTCAGTACGCTGATACCCCATATGTTGGGGTAAACCCCTGTTTGGCTGCATGGGAGAGCTTGGAAGGGAAGGAGCACTGTTTTACTTTTTCAACGCAGAATTGGCTGGAATTGAGATCGGAAGCCATGTCGCGTTTGGAGAGCCCCTGATGTGCCTAAACAGTAGAAACCCCCCAATTATAACTGAAACCCTAATCCAAACACATCCCTAACCCTAATCCCAACGGTAAACCTAACCACACCCCTAACCCTAATCCCAACCCTATTCCCAACCGAAAATGTAATCCAAACCCTAACCCTAACTTTAGCCCCAACCCTAACTTTAGCCCCAACCCTTACTGTAGCCTTAACCCTAGCCTTAACCCTAGCCCCAACCCTAACCCTAACCCTAGCCCTAACCCTAGCCCTAACCCTAGCCCTAACCCTAACCCTAGCCCTAACCCTAACCCTAGCCCTAACCCTAGCCCTAACCCTAACCCTAGCCCTAACCCTAATGGAAAAATGGAAATAAATACATTTTTTACATTTTTCCCTAACTAAGGGGGTGATGAAGGGGGGTTTGATTTACTTTTATAGTGGGCTTTTTAGCAGATTTTTATGATTGGCAGCCATCACACAATGAAAGACGCTTTTTATTGCAACAAATATTTTTTGCGTTACCACATTTTGAGAGCTATAATTTTTCCACATTTTGGTCCACAGAGTCATGTGAGGTCTTGTTTTTTGCGGGACGAGTTGACGTTTTTATTAGTCACATTTTCGGGCATGTAACATTTTTTGATCGCTTTTTATTCCGATTTTTGTGAGGCAGAATGACCAAAAACCAGCTATTCATTAATTTCTTTTAGGGGAGGTGTTTATGCCATTCTGCGTTTGGTAAAATGGATAAAGCAGTTTTATCCTTCGGGTCAGTATGACTACAGCGATACCTCATTTATATCTTTTTTTATGTTTTGGCGCTTTTATACGATAAAAACTATTTTATATACAAAATAATTATTTTTGCATCACTTTATTCTGAGGACTATACATTTTTTATTTTCCTCTTTGATGACGCTGTATGGTGGCTCTTTTTTGCGGGAAGTTTTCAGCGGTACCATGGTTATTTATATCCGTCTTTTCGATCGCGTGTTATTCCACTTTTTGTTTGGCGGAATGATAATAAAGCGTTGTTTTTTTGCCTCGTTTTTTTTTCTTTTTTTTATGGTGTTCACTGAAGGGGTTAACTAGTGGGACAGTTTTATAGGCCGGGTCGTTACGGACGCGGCGATACTAAATACGTGTACTTTTATTTTATTTTTTTAAATTTAGATAAAGAAATGTATTTATAGGAACAATATATATATAACATTGCCCCAGGGGGGGGGGCATCATGTTATAGTGTAGGATCGCTGATCTGACACTTTGCTGTGCACTGTGTCAGATCGGCGATCTGACGTGCACAGCTCCAGGCTTCCCGGCGCCTGCTCTGAGCAGGCGCTGTGAAGCCACCTCCCTGCAGGACCCGGATGCAGCGGCCACTTTGGATCCAGGCCTGCTGCAAGGAGGAGGAGGTAAGAGACCCTCTGAGCAACGCGATCACATTGCGTTGCTCTGGGGGTCTCAGGGAAGCAAGCAGGGAGCCCCCTCCCTGCGCGATGCTTCCCTATACCGCCGGAACACTGTGATCATGTTTGATCGCAGTGTGCCGGGGGTTAATGTGCCGGGGAGGTCTGTGACCGCTCCTGGCACATAGTGCAGGATGTCAGCTGCGATAGTCAGCTGACACCCGGCCGCGATCGGCCCTTGTCCCCCCGTGAGCGCGGCCGATCGCATATGACGTACTATCCCATCGGTGGTCATATGGGCCCACCCCACCACGACGGGATAGTACGTCTAATGTCAGAAAGGGGTTAATAGCTGCCGGGGATCGAGACTGCACTATAGACTAGTTGGACAGGCTGGTCCTTGGCGGTTTTTCCCTGCCTACTTCCCTGGATGGACAGTCTCTGCCTATAAATGCATGTAAGCAGAGACTTGTTGCTCCATTTCAGCTTGTGGATAGAAACCGCCAGGGAACGGAGACCACACTACAGAATAGTCGGACAGGGGGGTCCACTGTGACTTCTCCCCACCCGCTGCTCTGGAACTAAAGTATGTTTTTCTCTGAAATGCCGCCGTCACACATACCTGGCTGTGTTCAGCATGTATCAGGTCCTCTTTAAGAGACAGTTAGAGATAATTAAAGATAATGTTTGTCTCTCAAGCAAAAACAATTTGAAATTATATTCCGTTTTCGTGCAATTTTCCTTTCTACCATAAAATACAGCTTGCTATGAATAAAAATAGGTCACATAGGATCTAGAAGGGACAAGCGCTGCCATAGACTAATGTACAGAGATTGTCCATTCCCGGGAAGCAGTACAGAATACAGTAAAGGAATTGTTGCTTAGGAACAAGGTGCAAATAATTATAAAATATACATTTAAAGGACTTAAGAAAAGTCTTATGTAGAAAAACAATATTTATGGAATTCATTACCTATGTAATTCAATTTCTGTCTTTTAATTAATTTAATTTTGGGGGGTTAATATTTAACTCTAAAATATATTTATTTATGCAAAAATAGAAACACAAATTGCTGATATGTAAGTTTGCAGTCTAAATGAGAGAGAACCTGGAAGAAAAATCTCCAACAGTGGCCCCAATGAGGAAGCAGATACTGCTATACAGAGATATGACACAGAGGAAAAAGTCCAAGCTATAAGTAGCATTCCTGCCATGTCCAGATTTCTTCAGTCCATACAATGAAATGACAGCCATTTACAAACACATAACATTAATTCTGCCATCCTAAGAGTGGCCAGATTCCAAAATTCATAAAAGCATATTGGCTTTGTTCTAATCTTCTTGCAAGCAAACATATAGGAACAGAAAAGGCTAGAAAGCTGTCACTTTTAGTGGTTTATATTGCATTCTTTAATAAATAATTCTTGTCCTCTCAGTTTATCATTTGGGAGGATCTAATTGACCCGCTTGTTGTATTCTTCCCTGTTCATTTCTAGCCAGAGGCTGCTGGGTATCTAGACATGTAGACAAGGATCAATATTATGATCAATGTAATTAGCTGAAGGTTAATATAACAGTAAAGAAGGTCACAGTCACTGGATTTAAAGGGAATCTGTCAGCAGAAATATCATTACATGGCAGTCCAATTCTCTGCAACTGAGAAATCAGAGTTTTATTGATATGCAAATGAAGATCTGAAGCATCTGTGACTCCAGCTCTATTCCCTGCCCAGCGAGGACTCCTTCTACTTGACTAATGGCCTCTGTATGCTCACAAAGGCGGTGCTATGTGGGGAATAGAGCAGGAATGACAAAGGCTTCACATCTAGAGCCTTATTTGCATACTAATTGAAATGCAGACTTCCCAGTAACAGAGGAACAGACTGACCATGTAAAGGTATTGCTGAACTTGTCTTTGAAAGAGCTACATGTGATTACAAATATTTTGGGGTGTGAAATTCTGCTGATAAATTTCCTTCAAATACTATAACTAAAAGTTACTGAACACTTATTGTTAAGCAAATGGAAATAAAGCCGTGTTTACACTGTGTTCTCTGCTCTCCCTCTGCTCAGGACTCCATTGGAGCTTCAGTCTGAATGCCTGAAAAATTATATTATGTTGTTCTCCTGGTGGATTGCTTGAGGAGAAAGCATTATAAGTTTACAGTCCAAAGATATACTGATAAGGAATTTAGATTGTGAGTTCCAATGGGAACAGGGCTGAAGATGTATGTAAAGTGCTGTGGAAATTAATGGCGCTTTATATGCAAGTAAAGTAAATGAATAAATAAAAGAAGTCCTATATAGGAAACCGTTTGTCTATTGACATCCATGTTGGACACAAGAGCATGTGTCTATGAGCTATACCTGTGTACCCCAAACTCCAGTGCTCGCTGCCTCAACAGGTCATGCTTTTAGGATTTCCTTAGTATTGCACAAGTGAATAACCTGTGACATTTTCAGATACCTTCAGATCACCTGGGTTAACACTAAGGAAGACCTGAAAACATGATCTGTTGGGGCTCGTGACGACTGAAGTTTGGGGAACACTGGCTGGTACCAATATGCAGTCCAGAGGCACAGGATACCCAGTTTGTTAGGTTACTAATGTGTATATAGGGCATGTTAATCTGCTATAAGCTTACAATTTATAATTAACATTATTGTCTGAACTTATACAGGGAAGATGCATTCCCACTTTCTAGAATGGCAATTACACATTACTGTTTTTGGCAGTTAATGCTGATAGATCATACCAATTGGTTACAGAGGTGTTGTGCGCTCAATTAAGAGCATGCAGATATACATTATAGCTGTAGATTTACAACATTATAGGGTTAATATGTGGATCATTCGAGCAGTTGAATGGCCATCATACAAGGTAGGATAACCTTAAACACTATTCCCTGGTAAAAGCAGAAAGAAAAAGGCAAAAATACTCTCTAGTGCTGCCAAGGTCCATAAGACCAAAACAGATTTATCTACAGATGGCTGGCTTTGGTTGCTTAATTTCTGATTTACATTCTAGTACTTTGTAAAGAATTAGGAATTGAAAGCATTCCCACCTAACAGGATAGCAAGAAACTTTTTAATGTCTTTTAGAAAGCTATTCTCCAAATATCTGTAACCAACAACTTAAAAACCAACAATATCTTAAAGGCTGAAAACACTGCATAATCACAGCATGTTAATCTATAGAGTCCTAGTGGAAAAATATAGAACCTAAAACAAACATGGGTATGGGTAAATGGTGAGGTAGGCAGCTAAAAAATAGAAAGGGAGAGAAAAAATGGAAGAAAAAATCCCTTGGAGACTCGGAGGGAGACGAGTCTCCAACAGATTTTTTATTCCATTTATTTCTTCCATCTTCTCTCTCCCTTTCTATTTTTTAGCTGCCTACCTCACCATTTATATGTCTACTATATAACTGTATATTTGTTTGCTAATAAATTTGATATTGCTTCATTAATCCTATTGATTTTACTGTAGGTCTCCTTTTGGCACAACCTGTATTCACACATGGTCTTCATTTAGCCATTTTTTTATAGCCATGTTTGTTTTAGGTTCAATATCTTAAAGGCTATTAGCTGGCTACTGATTCTTGACTCACTCTACATACCCTTGTGGCCCATCTTCAAGCAAATTTCAAAATGCCTTCTGAACACAAAAATAGATCTCTGAAGCTGTATTTACTTCAAAAGATTACTGTGAACGCATGGTCTTAAGAACAATTTCTGTGCAAACAAGTTGCCAATCAGCCGATGAACAAGCAAAACGCTAGCTCATCTGAATAAATTATCCTTTGCAAAAGATCATCTTCCTCAATGGTGCATTGTCTAGTGTAAACAGGACAACAATGGCAGCCTACTTTAGATCGGTCAGCCTGTGTAAAAAGGTTGATATATGACCAATAATGAAATGTTTAGTACCACAATTTGGTCTGTTTAAATGGACCCTAAAGGTACCGTCACACTCAGCGACGATCCAGCGATATAGACAACGATCCGACCTAAACTAGATCACTGCAGCGTCGCTGTTTAGGTCGCTGTAGAGACGTCAAACACAGCAGCTCCAGAACGATGCAGGAGCGATCCAGTGACGTAACGGGGGCTCACTTATCGTTCTCACAGGTTGTTAGCTCCATGTAAAACATTGCTGACATCGTTGCTTTTGATGTCAAACATGATGATACACGCCGACCTGATGACGAAATAAAGTTCTGGACTTCTAGCTCCGACCAGCGATATCACAGCGGGATCCAGATCGCTGCTGCGTGTCAAACACAACGAGATCGCTATCCAGGACGCTGCAACGTCACGGATCGTTGTCATTCTCGTTGCAAAGTTGCTGAGTGTGACGGTACCCTTAGTCCAGATGCAGTCCTTATAATGTAAGTTGAAAATGCATGTGAGACTTGCTGTACAATCCTGATATGATAACGAGCATTTTATGAGTCCAGCTAAAGAGTGAGCGCTCAAGAGTCCAAGTCTCTGCCCAACCAGCCTGACTGACAGCTGCAGCTTGCCAAACACATAAAGTGTAATGGTGGTTTAAATTCAACAAGATAAAATGTTTGAAATCATATCAGTACAAGACGTTTATATTTTTTAAATACATATCTCTATATTTTTATCTACAAGCATTGTTTGACCTTATTTTATCAGTTAAAAAGCTTCTGGCTGGACTATATCAAGCCAGCAATGCATCTCTGGACGTGCAGTATGGGAAATATCCACTATAATCCTAGTCCTACTCTATTACGACAATGTCAGATAGAGGCTGTTTTTAGATGTGATGTACTTGACTAATGCATAAGCTAGTGTACCGAAAAGAATTCATGTGGTCAATACTCAAAAAATAGCCAAAACTCTAAAGCCTCTAGGCACAACATAACCTCCTGCTAACAAAATATTAAACAAACCAAAGATCATAAAACAATAATCGTCAAAATGATCAGTAAGTATTGTAGATGATACAGTATATAACAAGGATGGAATTAAAATCAAATCAGTTATATTTGTAGACAACTTAAATGGTCACTATACTTTTGGACACTGTAGTATCATATGATTAGGTTGTCTCGACACCTGGGAATTACTCTAAACTACGTGTCTGTCAATTGTCTAAGTTTCTGTCTACTGCCTGTTGTTAAGAGTAATCAATCTCAAGAACAGAAATCTCAAGACAGATTAGTGCCCTCCAATCTGTCAAAAGGCATAATAAAGTCACTGGCTTTCAGTTAGTAACAGGCAAGCCTTTTATCAATGGCAGATGAGATGGAAAAATAAAGTTCTAGCACCTCTAGTGTTGGCAGAAGGATCGAGAGCTGAAAAAAAGAGTGGATAGAAAGAAGCAATAACAGCAAAAATGTTATTCCGTAATCTCATCGATATGCATGTAGTGTAGTGTGGATGTCATTAAATGCATGCCCAATGCCGTCTTTTCTAATTCCCAACAATGTTCCAATCCTCCTCTTCAAAACGCAATTCAGATTAACAAGCTCACACAGTGTCTTGCATCGTATGTTTGAACTAGAAGTAACTTCTGCAAAGTAAGTCTATGACAACCTCGATGTGAGTCTCATAGGTTTACATTGGGAAACCTTCTACTGGGCTACAGGTTAAATAAATATGAAAAAGGAGAAATCAGCTCACCTGTCCAAGAACACAGCAAAATATTCCAGTAATAGCAATAGTCCAAACTATAGCCAGCACTCTCATCTTCTTAATCCCTTAAAGACCACCCATATGCATTAAAATGGCGGCTGTTAAAGGGCCTTATTCCCTCAAAAGTATATAAAAATAATTTCTCTCTCTTCTGACATTACATAACATGTCAGAGGAGAGAGAAATTATGTCCCCAAGACCCCCTTAGTACCTTTGTCATCCTCCGAGGCCGCCCTCCTCTGTCCCCTGGCCCGCCGCCTCCTCTACCTGAAAAAAAATGGAAGGCACATGCGCAATGTGATCGCCAACATCTGCGCTGGCCTCCCTTAGTTAGATTACTTTTTTTATATATATATAATTATTTATTTCATTCTTTTTTGTTAGGGTTAGGTTGGGGCTTAGTGTTGGGCTTAGGGTTTGAGTTGGGCTTAGGGTTTTTTAAATGTTAAAAAAATCATGACGATATGCCGACTAGTGTTGATTGCAGGTGCTCGATATTCGAGTTTGCCTAGGGTGCTCAGGTATGCACAGAGTATCCAAAAGCTTGAGTGACATGCATGAGTCCCCATCCCGCATATTTTGTGGGCAATCCCTGCATTTTTTTTGGGTGCTACTCGAGCACCCGTGTTAGTCGGTGCATACCCAAGCACTTGGAGTAGCGAGCACATGCGCTCAACACTAATGACAACATATTCTATACGACGACCTAATGTTATCAAATTCTGTGAAGTACCTTTGGGTTCAAAATTATCGCTATACCCCTGGAGAAGATCCTTTAAGGGTGTAGTTTCCAAAATAGGGTCAGTTGTAGAGGGTTTCTGCTGTTAGGCACCCTGCAAATGAGATCGTAACCTATTTCAGCCAATTTGTGTTCCAAAATTCAAATGGCCCTGCTTCCATTCCGAACCCGGCTGCTTGTCCAAACAGAACTTTTTGACTTTGGTATTGCTGCGCTCGAAAGAAAGTGGGTAACAAACTGTAGGGTCCTCTTTTTGGTGTTACCGCTTGCAAAAGTGAAAAAAATTGGGCTAAAGCAACATTTTTGAGGTAAAATTGATGTATTTCTTTTTTTCTTTTTTTCCATTTTGTATTAATTTCTGTGTAGCACATGAAGAGTTAAAAAATGTCCTGACAGAAGTTTTGAAGTATTTAAGGGGTGCAATTTTTAAAATGATATCAGTTTTGAGGAGTTGCCAACATAGAGGCACCTTAAGGTCCACTGAAATCTGAATAGGTCCCTAAAGAAACAGGTTTTGTAAATTTGTTGAAAAAATGAGAAATTGCTGCTAAAAGTTTAACCTGTATAACATCCTAACAAAATAAAATAACGCTTGAAAAATGATACAGATGTAAAGTAGACATATGAGAAATGGTATTTTAGTTATTTTGTACAGCATGACTAACTGGTTTAAGGATATGAAGATTGAAAGTTTGAAAATGGAGACTTTTTTCAAAATTTTTGACAAAATTGAGATATTTTCACAAATAGACGTAAGTCATATCAACCTAATTTTATCATTATCATGAAATAAAATGTGTCATGAAAAAAAAACTTCTCAGAATCGGTGAGATACGTTAAAGAGTTCCAGAGATATTACCACATAAAGTGACAGAGAGACTAGGAAGCAAACAAAAGTGCAATAAGATTTTCTCAGATAACGAAACTTGCCTTTCATTATTTACTGTACTTTTCTGATTCTTTTGTCAGTGTGACTTTTTTTTCACATTTCAGACTTATATAGCAAATGGGACTTTTTAAAAATATAACAAAATTTGGTGCAAATTTACACCATCTCCCTCTGACGTGCTTTTATGTGTGCTAGTTATTTTTCACAGTTTGCCAAATGGATAGCTACTTTGTATTTGAGCTAAAAAAATAATCGCTAAGTGGGTCAAAAGGGAAAAAAAAGAGTATTTTTTACTTTACACAAAATTCATGAAGCACATGCATCATTTAATAGCCCAATAAGTGATATATTGCTGGAATCAGGGTCTCTGCCCCTACAACATACTGCTCCTAGATGTGGTAGCAAAAATCTGGTGACAGATTCCCTTTAAAACTTTAAAGCAAGTATCTCTTACAACACTGCAGCAACAGCTCCACTTGATAGTTTGTTCCTCTGGGAATGATCTAAAACCTGAAGCAGACTCAGCTCCTACGCCCAAAGATACATGCAACGGAGCTCAAAATATCTTGGCACTTGCTTTTCACGTTATTTAGACAGCATTATTAGTTTTATTTGGAAGCCACACTTCTGCTGACCGTCCCTCAGCGTGCAAGCACTGCAATGCGCTGGAAACAAACTGAACCCAGCAAAGATTAGAAAAGACAAAGCCATGTTCAACTTAATAGCAAAACGCATCTTTACTACAAATGCCTTGGCAGGGCAAAAGTATTCCTAGCAAAACCACAAACGACACAATATTTAGCTTTGCCAGCGATATAAGCATTTAACTTTCATAGAAATTGTTATCACGTTTTGTTATAATCGCCAGCGTTCATTCCCCTTAGGCCTCTTTCACACGTCAGTTTTCACACGTTCCGGAGACACGTACACATGTAGACCCATTCAAATGAATGTGTCTGTGCACATGCCAGTGTGTTTCCACGGACCGTGTGTCCCTGGGCAAAACATGCTGACATGTCCGATTTTTGCCGTCAGCACGCACAGCAACACATCCGGCACATGTGCACACGAGTACACACATTGATGTCATACTGAGGTAACATACTGACCAAGTACTGAACGTGTGAATGTTGCTTACAAATACTGAGGTAGACTGCCCTTACCTTAACATTCCTCCCCTGTTCCCCCGACACATGGAAAGAAAAACACACGAAATTGATTCATAACTTTAATTTGGAGAGTAACCATAAAACATCTCTCATCTTAAAAACACAACCCTTTTGTTGGAGGGGTAAGGTCGCAGCTTTTCTTGTTAACCATCGGAAGTTGTGGGGATATGCCGCCCGACACATGTTACCCAACTTAATCTTCCGCCAACACTGCGACTTCATAACTACTATAACATATTAAACAAAATCAACCATTTCATCCCTTGAATGAAAAGCATTGGGAGGGTGGGCAGCTAAAACAAACCTATCTGGTAAGCGGCAGGAATTGCCTCAGGCACCACCTCACACGCTGCAGCTGACAGTGTGTACTTGTTAACCCTTTCCCGGCATCCCAGAGAACAGGGCAGGAAACCATAAAACTTGGTTGGCCAGTCAGGGGGCCTCCGACATATAAAGCCGGGCCCCCGCAAAATACTGAACGTGTGAATGTAGCCTTACAAATACTGAGGTAAAATACTGATCAAATACTGAACGTGTGAATGTAGCCTTACAAATACTGAGGTAAAATACTGACCAAATACTGAACGTGTGAATGTAGCCTTACAAATACTAAGGTAAAATACTGACCAAATACTGAACGTGTGAGTGTAGCCTTACAAATACTGAGGTAAAATACTGACCAAATACTGAATGTGTGAGTGTAGCCTTAAAAATACTGAGGTAAAATACTGACCAAATACTGAACGTGTGAATGTAGCTTTACCAAATACTGAGGTAAAATACTGACCAAATACTCAACAAGTGAATGTGGCCTTACCTGGTTAATTCTGTCCTTTGTCTATAGCTTTCTGCTTTTAGTTGGATGGCACCAATCCAGGTATTTTAAAATGGTAAACTGTATATCATGAAGTTTCATACTCATTCCCAACAAAATGTTGGGAAGGGAGAAGATGGTGAGGATAGATTACAGTCTAAATAATCTTACTGGATTATGAAAAATGAATATGTTTTAAAAAAATACATCCAACTGACAATAAAGAGGAAAGAACTGCAAATTCTCTATGAGAATAAAAGGCATACCGTATTTTTCGGACTATAAGACACACTTTTTTCCTCCAAATTTGGGAGGACAGTGTGGGTGCGTCTTATAGTACGGATATAGCATGTGGG